>NC_072821.1:23959138-24562471 GCF_027744805.1 Dunckerocampus dactyliophorus
TGGTATCCACAACTCGCATTTTATGTTTCAGAATACTTTTCTTTCTAGTGTTCTCACATTATTAACTGAAAACCTGAATGAAAAGCAGGCCTGCGGGCACCTCATGTGGTCGTGGGGGGGCTGCCTGGTGACCCCTGGTATATACGGTAGATCTTGCTTGGGTTCACAGCCGACACCAGGGATCTTGGGCTCAAAAGGGCTGATGAGCACTGCTCTACCTCATTAACTTCCTGCTATGATAACTGTCACACAGTTATTCCCTGTCCATTACATGCATGACATGTTGATTGTAATAGAAGTGATATTTACTATACTATTGAGATACTCTTTCTAATTATTGAAACTGTATCTTGGATTATGCACAATAAAATTGGAATATTCTTGAGTTCCCATGACAAATGACCAAAGTTGGCCACTTCATTATATTCCTACCTCTGTGGTGACCGTTTAACTCATCTACTTTCTATATTCAGTACAAATCACATGGAATGCTAGTGAGCCTTATTCGTCTCTGACATCTTAAGGTGATTTGTCTGAAGCAGCGCATATTAGGGCCTGTCTAGATACATCAAGCATGAAAGGTGGAAATTGGATTTCTTATCTGGCTAATTCCCAATGTATGTCATCAATCATAAATCGAGTTTATCTAGGATTGAGATGCAAGAGGTGACAAGTGTAAGCTGGCCTCTAAAGATTTAAGAGTAAACGACTAATTGAACAGATGAAAATATTACATTGAAATACTTGGCCTTTTGAATCAATTGGGCCCATTTTAGCACAGCTTTCTTTCAAACTGAATCATTTTGTTGGTGTTTCAGTGTGAGTTCCCAGATAAACTGCATCATCTTCCCACTTCAGCTGTCAAAAGTGACAATGTTTAGTCCTCAGGCATATGTGCTTTTCTTGCCGTATTAGTTTTACTTGAGGTTTTTACCCTGAGGTTCTTTCTTGACAATGTTAGTAATCTTTTCTCCAATAAACTTTTTGGGTTCAAACCTGGAGTAAAAATGTTTCTCGAAGGAGGTTTCACAACCCCAAAATTCCACATCAATTTGTTGTTGATAGTTGTAACTCATTCAGGAGCCGAAAGAGCAGAAAAAAGTTTGAAGCTATTATCTATTATCAACAGATTATGTATTTTTTCTAAACACAAAGCTATAACTGTTTTTATTCTATACATTGCCAGTGTTTGTTTTTTTCTCCAGAAATGTCACACAGCTTTTTCCTTCTGAATCAATACTTTAACTTTTACAGGGTAACGCGGCTCAACACGGTTCAGTAGCTTTATGAGTGTGGCTGCCATCTGTAATTTGAAAGCATGACTGGCTCACTTCTTTTGTGAGAAGACAGGGTATAAATAGGATTTTATATCCTTTCAACACACTGAACATCCCTGTTATGACAGAGGCTTTTGACAGCTGATATGCTTGGTGAAGCTGCAGTGGACTGTTTGAGCAGCAAAAAAGTCCTTGTAAATGGCTTTCAGTGTCAGCTTATAGACATTCTGACAATAAATAACCGTCATTTTTGGTTCGACAATCTTATAGGCAACAGTTTATGTTCTGCAAGCACTGCAAAATGTGTTGCTTTTGGCCAACAGGAGCAGCAACCTCCAAATACTCCAGAAATGATCAAAACCAAAAATAACGGGAACATGCTGCAAATGAAAAAATTCTACTATCACATAAACGTCACATAAAGTCGTAATTTGTGTTTTTCCCATTTAATATTTGCCTAAAAATCGTTGGACATATCTTGGTGACCCAAAGGCCACCAACCATTCTGGTTATTTCAACCATTCCGTTAGATTATACTGTGTGTTGAGTGATATGGTGAACAACATGTGAATATTCTTTCAGAGAAATAGGAGCAACAGGAATTTGCTTTGTTCTAACCATGTCAGGAAACCCTTTTTTCATTTTTCTCCAGGGGGAAGTCAGTGCCTCAAAGCCACCAAAAGGTATTTTCTTCTATGCAATATACACTGCTGTTAAAGTTGTTTATCCACTGTGTCTGCCGCAGCATGATTTGGTTTTAAACCAGTACAGTGGATCTCCGCACATTTGGGATTCAGCACTCACGGCAAAGTTGTGGGTGTTTGGTAAAAAAATTCCAAAATATTCTTTGAAAATAGGCCTTTTTTTCGACACAGGGAAAACATCTATTTCACCCTAAATTGGGAATAATTTATAAATATGGGATAATACAGGTAACATGTGCAACATACATGTACCACTAGGGTGTTACAAGACACCCAACTCACGAGACGAGACGATGCACCAGATTGGGTCCACGAGGATGTGACGAGAACACTTTTTAAGACCAAATAAACCACTGTTATGATAACATAGCATAATAATAACAAATAATAATATATCTTAATAATGCAATATCGTTATGTCATCTTTCACTCACTGGAATTGACTTTTGTCACATGTATATTGTGTGTCAAACGTTTGCAGCATTTCTTGAAGTGCTTGCTGTTCAATGGGGATGTCGGCATTGATAGTCCCAGCTTGTAGCTGAACAAAGCCCACACACTGTTTTTTGTCTTATCTACTTGTCTTTGTTTATTTACATCGGGGTTGTCCAGCTGTCATTTGATATGTGTAATAAAAAACATACATATATTTAAAGACAAATCTTTGTGTTTTTATTAATTTTTAGTATCAACATTTTAGCTTTTTCTTTTTACATTATGCATTCGCTCTATTTGTGCACTTTTGCTGGGTTTTTGTTTATTTTATTTCTGCGATGAGCCACGTTCCCCAGATGGCCCCTGCGCCACAGTTTAGACATCCATGCATGTTTGATTAGGATGGCGACGTGCTGCCAGGTGAAAAAGGACAGTGTCCAAGCTCTGCCTGTCTCTGTCAGGTTGCATTGTGGAGGTTTTAGAGCTTTCAGAGGTAGAGATCCTGTGTGACGGATACTTCACCTTTGTTGATTGCTTGTATACCGAATAAATGCAAGAAACACTTCCCGTCTTTCACTTGTAATGCACACCCGTATGCACACCTCTACATATGAGGTGTGTTATGAAGCGGAGTTATGGTTGGGCAGGAGTACAGAGTGGAGGGAGCCACGTGGGAGCCACGTGTTGTGGCCGCCATGGTGCACTGTAGTTGGACACCTGCTCCGAGCAGACCCGGTGCTGCCATCATTACGTTATGTTGATGGTGATTAATGCTAACCACCATTTTTACATGTGTATGTCTTTATTCTTCACTGCTAATGTTTTTCGTCACACATTCAGATTTCACAGTTTGTTCGGTGGTCCTTTGATGCACCATAGTTTCTGTGAGATGTAAAAGTGAAACCTTATATACAGGGTCAGGCAAAATGATCTGACACATTTGTAGGTTAAATAAAAGGCAAATAAAGTAAAGAAACAAAAAAGTGTTTTTATTTTCGAAAAGTACATATAATGCCATTCTGTTTCATTATGTTTTAAAAATTAAATCAGTCAAATGGGATCCATTATTGTCCACACACTCAATGCAGATCCAGTAGCTCTGAAGTTGTTAACCCATAACAAGATCGTGTTTCGAGCTGGTACGGGATCATGTCTACCAAGATTGAAGTGCGAATGGAACGCTCGTTGTGTTGCAGTTACAGATTCGTTTGTTTTGATAAACGTTTCCACAATGAAAGCGCGATGCTCACCAGTCCAATTCATGGCAGCAACTGAAAAAGAAACAAAAAACAATGGTATTATAAAAATGTTTTTTGTTTCTTTACTTTATTTGCCTTTTATTTAACCTACAAATGTGTCAGATCATTTTGCCTGACCCTGTATGACTTTTACACTGTGACTCAGATTCCATCTGTTCAGGGATCCTCTTACATTATCATTCATTAGTGGTGAGTACCGATACATTTTATACTTTAAAATGCTTTTAATAAGCGTGTGAGGCATATTGGGGAGGGTTCTGAAACTGAATTTAATCTAAGAATTACAACAGTTTACAACTTTTATTGCAAATGTGGGAAATGTGGAATGCGGAATGTGGGAAAATACTGTACCTTCAACATTGGCCATCTGTTATTATGCATTGTTTTTTTTTAGTTTCTTCAGTTGTTTCATGTACAGCTCAGTAAGTTGTAACTGCTTAAAGAATATTACCTACTGTCACTCCTTAGGCAGTCAGAACACATTTAAGACTGTGCTATCTGACTGTCTTCGTGGAGTTTCTTTTGTGATGTTGTTATTTAATGAACATTCTCAGTGTTTTTGTGAATAGGCATATTTGGTAAGAGACTATATGCTTTATACATTTCTCATGCCACATTATTCATGTACAGTAATCCCTTGTTTGGTTTGGTTTGGTTTGGTTTGGTTTAGTTTATTTGAACATGAAGGTTACAATGGAATACATCTCGTGAATCATTCTTTGACAGTTCCACATGTCCACATGTTGTTTATTGCAGTTAATTGGTTCCAAATTCCAAATTGGTTCCAAATTTTTAAAATGTTATACTTTTATAGTTAGAGTGTACAAAACCAGTTTATGACGTTTTTACGGCCGGGTTTTAACATTATTAGAACCCTCTAGACCCAAATTAACACCCCTATAGTCACCTTCACAGTGGTATTAATAATATAATAGACTCACACATGTTAACATTGAGAGGGTTTCTTATTGTTGTTCCTTTTTTTTACATCCGAGACTTCTTGTAGCTAATGCAACATTACTGACACCTGGTGACCAGTGTAGATAGAATACGACATATCAGTGTGCCTTTCAATGCGTTTTCTGAATGTCTTATATTTGTATTTTAATTCATTTAGTTATTTATATGCTTGAAAATGCTTCATTTAGACCAAAAATGCATACAATTTGCTTAAACGTGCCTATGTTTTTAGGCTGTAGTCAACTATGAAACAGTGATGGTTTATTAATATATTATGAAAAACTGTGATAGTGTCAGGGCCGATTGTTATACCATCTTATTTAGTCTTTGATACTTGTTTTCTGGGGCTACTTCTTATGTAGTTTCTTGATTCAGAGTTCTAGTTAAAGGATATTTACTGCATGTGTCAGTCTGTTGAGCACTGTAATAAACCAGTACATTGAACAATGGCTATGAACAAGAATAATGACTTACAACATCTTCATTTAATGTTCAATACAGTTTTTGTGCTGACCTGAGGTCCCTGATTGCCCAATAAAGCCTTGTTGTTACACTAGTGCTCAGACTTTATATGATCATCTAGGGAGAAGACACAGCACTCTGCTTAGAATGAAGTAAAACACTGTCTTGAGAGTCATTTTATGCATTTTCTGATGTCTATTAATGAATAATTCACATGTTACTTGAAGTGACCCGATGTGACCCCCTATCTGAAACAGACGAGACAACTTACCTCTAATGAGGAGACTAATGAGCTAAAATAGTACATAGCAGAATGTGGTAAGTGGATGTATTTCGCCTGCAGCTGTGTACAAAATGCATGGGTGTGGACATAAAAAGTATCACAGTTCCACATATATGTACCATTCTGTTATTCAGAAAGAAACACGTAAGTGTGCAACTTCAGCGTACCATTACCATCTTGTCTTCATATTTGGACAGGGTGACCATATTTTGATTACCAAAACCAGGACACTCGGCCCGAGATATTGAGATACTCAAATAATACAAAGATGCCTTCTAATGTCAATACATTTACCGTATGACTCCTATGTATCAATAGAAAATTGCAAGATTACAAAATACTATCCATAACCAAAGACACAAATTTCAAGGGAAGACAGTTCAAAAACTGGCACAAAAATCATTCCATAACCAGAACGACACAGGAACCTAATGTCAAATGCTTGTTAAGTTTTGGAATGTAACCAATATTTCCAGGAAAAATGTGCTCTCTAAAGACGCAAGAACTTGAGTTGAATTTCAATCGCCATTGTGCAACGGCGTCCCCAATTTTATGACACTTCAGCTTGGCAAGCATCATCATTATGTGGCTTTTCGTGGCTTTTTGGCAACACTAATTAAAAAAGCCGCCCACACGGAACCCTCTCAGGGATTACGTCACATGCAGCACAGTGCCCTAATGCTGCTCAGTTTAATGTCCCAGAGAAAACCAGGACATTTTCATCACCTTCTAAAAAAGACCAAGAACAAACAAACAGGACATGTCCTGTTTGGGCAAATGTTTGGGCACCCTATATTTGGACATGTTATTTTTACTATAGGATCAAGAAGCACACTGCAATTTTAAGCCACCCTTGACATCACACAGCTGGAGAATAATGTGCCTATACGAATGAATTTAGAGGGATTTTGGATGAAAACTAACTCAGTTATGTTTATGCCATGTAACCACTTAATAATGTTAAATTGTAACAGGGGTAAATTGTTGACATGTTTGGAGTTTCTCATTTCAATACAGTCATCCGTTGCCACTTTGCAGTTCGAACATCAAGCCCTTACGGTTTTTCAAAAATTAATAATTAAATGATAGCTGTTTTGTCGCTGACTACGGCCTATTAGTAGTCAAAAGTATGCGTAGTTAAGCAAATTGTAATTGCCTAAATGAAAAAGGATTTTCAAGCACAAAAATGGCTAAATTAACTACAATACAAATATAAGGCATTCAAAGACGTTGATGAAATGTGGTATTCTACACTGGTCAGTAGGTGTCACTCGTAACACGCACCAGTCTTATTTATCTTTTAAATGGCTTATTTTCGCTCAATATGCCAACTATATTGGGGAATACAAGTGTAAAGGTGACAATACAGGTGTTATTTCAGCTCGAGAGCGCTCTAATGATGTTAAAAAAATGTATTTAGAAGGTCGTAAACAGTTTTTAATTGTCTAACTGCAAAATTATTTGATTTATTAAAAAGGAATTAATTTTTAGCCGTCGGGTCTGGAACCAATTTACCGCGATAAACAAGGGATTATTGTACTGTACATGTATTGCCATGTGTTTTTACCATTTTTATGTGACAATATTCATTCATCCATCCATCCATTTTCTATACCAGTTATCCTCATTGGGGGGGTACGACTCTTTATGCATTTCGGATCACCTTTGTAGGGATTTAAAAAAAAAAAACACCAAAAGAATGAAATGGTATTTATTGAATTGAAATTCTGTCTTCCTTCCCCTTCAAAACTTGGGAGCAGATTATCTTTCGAATATCTGTGGAGTTAGACTACCCTTATGAGAGTAATAGATTGGTGACAATATACAGTATAACCTCAAGACGTAGGTACAGAGTAAATGTTACAAATTTGATGTACCACCAAATTGTTGTTTTGGAATTTATCATAAACTTTTTGAACAACTTATAAACTCAATAAAGAATATCCCTGGTCTCTTGTTTGGTTAAGTTACATCAAAAATATATTTGCTGAATATGTTATCTACTCTTGAGGTTATATAATATGCTCAAACCCCACAGCCATGAAAAGCATTGCTTATGTGCAGTAGCATAATGTACAAGGAAAGACTCAAATATATGTAAAAAAAATACATTTAGAAGAACATGTCAAAACATCTACTGACACAGGAAATATGGCAGGAAATATTTCACACTGTAGTACTCCTATTTTTCTTCTTCGGTGTGTTAACATGCACAATATTTATTTTAGTGTAACCAGATTAAGGAAATTCTCATTTGAATCTATCCCAATAAACTATTAAACCAGAATAAATGTAACACAAATTACAATATGAAAGATAGTTTGAACGTTTTAGTGGTCTCTTTCAAATACAGTATGCTTTTCAAATCTTTTTGACAAAACAAAAAAAATACACAAGCTTGGAGGTAGTTGACAGTAATGTTATATGACCAGACTGCTTTCTAACCAATGCATACAGTACTACTGTAAAACAATGGTATTTATTTCTTCAGCTCCAAATGAAATACGCTGACAAATGTTACCCCCAATTAAAATGATGTGATCTTACTGCCAAATTAAAAATCCATGTAATAAATAGTATGTCTTCTTGTGATTGGACCAGAGAGCTAGATAGATGTTCATGTCACATTCAAACAAACAACAATTGTTTTATCAAGCTATTGTGCTTTTTAAATTTACATGAATGCAAACTCCTAGCAATGTCTTCACTCGTTTTTTGCTTAGTCTGTGTGCTAAAAAGATTGTTCTGTAATCAATGACGCCTACCTGCAATCCAACTCATGTCACTTTAGTTAATTGGAGTTTACACTCACACGTTCTCATCAACAATTACCTTAATTTGGTTACATACACTGTAGTCATCATGATTGTGAGCATGTTAACATACTTGAGTATTGCCAGTATAGAAATTCAACGTTTTCTTTTTCTTTTTTTTTTTTTTTACAATTTTTGTTAAAAAAAAAAAAGCCAACAAACAGTAATTGGGGTACATTGGGCCAAGATGCATTTGCTGCTGTGCAATTGCTATCGCTCAAGTACACATTTGAAGCAAGGACAGTGTGCATCTCAACTTGTAGTGTTGCATCCCAACTGGAGTTTATAGGTCTACAGGACTTGGCCACATTTTATGCTTCACATGATTTTCATATTGAATTGTATGGGCGTCTCGGTCGGACTCGCCTCTTCTGTGTCTTCTTTGCGCGGAACATACTCAACCTCTATACTTGGCTTTGTGTTGTCTTTTCCTCGGCTCCAGAGAAACAGAATTACAAGACAGAACAGTACAACTCCAAGGAAAGAAATGAACCCCATGGTGGTTGCAATGATTAACGTCTTAACGTCAAATGGAAATGGAATTGTGGTCCGGGTAACATTCGCACCGTCATCGCTCGGCTGGTTGGAAATGAAGGCAAATGTCTTGTTTGGTTGATGAGGCCAATTAGGGGAGTAGCTATGTACAAAAAGATGGCTACCTTTTGTGTCATTGCCTGCTGCATTGCTTGCAATGCACAAGTAAGTGCCGTTGTCTTGAATTTGGGCATAACGAACCTCCAATGTACCATCATTGGACACAGACAGTCTTGACCCCATAGTTTTGGTGGTAATATATTCTTTCTTGGGAGAAAGCCACATGATGACAGGGGCTGGATCACCCTCAGCTTGGCAAGAGAAGCTGACTGTAGTTCCTTCATCCACATGGCTCTCTTGAACTTTGTTATCCACAATTTTTGATTTCTGGCAGATGAAATAATCAGAAGGGAGGATATCTGGGAAGTCTTTGAACTCCTTTCCTTGCACAACACCAGGTGAAGCACAGATGGGTTGCTGTCTATTAAAGTTTAACCTCCACCTCCGGCGGAAAACCCAGAGCAAGCGACAGTCACATGCCAAAGGATTGTCATGCAAAGCCAGGGTCTCCAGATTACCCACTGAGTGGAAGACAGACTCCTCCAGGGTGTTCAACCTATTACTGGAAACATTGAGAACGTGCAAATGATTTAGTCCTCGGAAAGAGTAAGGTTCAATGGCAATTAATCTGCCACCAGCCAAGTGAAAAGCCTGGAGCTTTTGTAGATTGTGAAGTTGGTTTCCTTCAACAGTATGGATGGGATTGAAAGACAGGTTCAGAAATCGTAAATATCTTAGGTGACTGATAGCTTGGTAGGGAATAACAGTAAGATTACAGTTTGTGATTGCTAATGAGGTCAGGTTGATACCAAATAAGCATTTTGGGGTCATGATATCCAGGGAAGGCATATGTGATATTTCTAGTACTCTTAGCCTATACAGCCTCTTAAAGGAGTAGTCCCTTATGGCAGTGATGTTGAGATAGCGTAACCGAAGTGACAGCAGGTTGTGCAGATGGCTCAGGGCATCAGTGGGCACAGAGGACAGCTTATAACCCTCAATGTTGAGGGTTTCAAGATTGCTGAGGCCTTGAAACGATCGTGGTGAGATGAAAACAAGGTCATTGTCACCCACTTCCAGTACCCTCAGGTTGTAGAGTTCTTGGAACATGTAGTCCAGCAGAATGACAATTTTGTTCTCACTAATATCCAGCTGTGTAAGGTTATTGAGGCCAGTGAACACACCCAGTTGAATGAGCTTGAGCTGGTTATTGCGCAACCCAAGAGTCCGTAGATTCACAAGGTTGCTAAAAGCGCCAGACTCAATGGATGAAATTATGTTTTCATTCAGTTGGAGCTCCTCCAGCTGTGGGTAGTTGATGAATTCCTCAGGCCCAAGAAGTTTTAGACGGTTCTTACTCAGATCAAGAAGCCTTGTTTCAGTGGGGATGCCTTCCGGAAGAGTAGCCAATCGTCTTCGATGGCACACAACTGAGCGCTCCTGGGCATTGCAATCACATCGGGAAGGGCATCCAGTGGTCGAACCAGAGAGGACAGTGCCCAGCATCAGGATCAGGATGGGCTGCCAGCACGCTACCAAGTAGCTGTGCCCCCCTGCCTCAGCAGTGACCATCCTACTGCTGCCCTATAGAGAGAGAGGAAAAAAGTTAGCTTTAATGGGGTGGACACAAGGGCAGAAATAAACTTAGCATTATTAATACATATTTGCCATTTTGCATTTCAAATTTTGCGGCTTCATTCTAGCACAGTTTTTCAAACATGTATTTATTAATAAATCATGCTGTTTCGAATTTGAATACGGCCTATTATTAGTCAAAAACATATGCATATTGAAGGAAATTGTATGCATTTTTTGCCTAAATGAAGGACTTTTATGCATAAAAATGGCTAACTGAACTAAAATACAACTCTAAGGCATTCAGAAGACACATTCAAAGACACATTCAAAGACGCTGTCAATGATATATCGTAGAGATCGACTACGTGTAACCAATCAGCTGTGGGTGGGACAATGCTGGAGACAGAACTGCAGACAGAGGGGCTCGGCTGCATCAGAACCAAAATAACCCAGGCTGACAGCAATTTGTATCAAAATGCTGAATATCAGCCCATAATGTTGGCAAAGTGTCAGTAGTGTTACTGTAATATTCGGTGCGACACACAAGCACCAGACTTGATCGCCGGACCAACAGGCTTTTATTGCAGGTTTGAATTATCTCACAACAGGCACAATGATCCCTATTAAAAATCCTTAATAATAACACGTGCTACTGTTGCGGCCGTAACCCATGCCATGTTACAACTGAACTCTGAGCCCCCAACATCATTTCCTGTCTGCCCGCCACTCAGCTCGCCCCGGGAACACATTTATAGCAACACACACAAGCACGAGTCTTATTAAAGGGATAGTTTGGATTTTTTGACATGAAGTTGTATGACATCCCCATCAGCATTGTAGTCCAATAACAGCGAATTACCTCCCGCTTGGTTTCCTAAGTCCAATTCTGGTCAAATTTCCGTGATGAAGAATGTAGTTCCACTTAGTTGCTGGGGACAGTCAAGTAAAGAGTTTGGCTTCTCAAAACAATATGTGTTCAAAAGATTAATACATTTGCATCACAAAAGTGCCTTCTCATTAAAACTCAGACCTCACAAAACGCTTGCCGTGATATATTTGTCTCCCGCCGTATTCCTGCGCACTGTGGTACACGTTTGTGTATGTGACGAAGACGCTCGCATCAACTTCTGCGGTCATCTTGTATATGTATGTGTTCCACAGCGGAAGAAGATGCGAGTGTCTCCGTCACATTCAAATGAATGCACAAGAGACAGTGTGCCATACAACTTGTCATACAACTTCATGTCAAAAAATCTGAACTATCCCTTTAATGTCTTAATGGCATATTTACTCTTACCATATTGTGTAATACAAGTGTAAATGTGACTATGGGGGTGTTATTTCATGTTGAGAGGGGTCTAATAATGTTAAAAAAACACATTTAGAAGGCCGTAAACTGGTTTTCTATGCTCTAACTACAAAAATATTCAATTTATAAATAAGGAATCCTACTTCGGGGAAATTCATGTTTCATGGTCATGTCTGGAACCAATTCACCACGATAAACGAGGGATTACTATATACTGTACACTAACATTGTGGCACATTGGCATTTAAACAATTTTGAGCATCTGCCAAAAAAGCCACCAACTGAAAAAGCAAAGTATTTACATACAAACACATTCAGTCCCTGCTGGGATGTTGCTGTAGCAGTCAGATAAGATTATTGAGAGTTGCCAAGAGGTGACAAACTGAGTACAAGGGATTGGAAATTTGATTCCTTTATACCCAGGGGATATTAAATAAATACCTTACATTATACACAAATGTATCTGCAAATTTGAACAAATTCGGCTAAGATTTCAATCTCAACAATGAAATGTCGCTCGACATTCATACAGTATACCACGTTAGCCACGTTTATATAGGCTTTCAAAGTACCTGTACATGTGAAAGTGCATATACAGTGCTTTTAAAAGCTTTTGGTTGCCTCCCATCCTCCTTTTAGATATCAAATTTAATAATAGTGAAGACAAGAAAGATTAGGATATTCTTGCACCAGAATAAATGATGTTTCATGCAAGCAATCATGGAGTGCATTAAGGACATGACAACTTTAAATTAGAAGAAAATTTGCAGTAGAACAGCAGTTTCCTTCCAGTGTGTAAAGGGCATTGTAAAAAGTAGGCAAAAGTGTTTTGCAAATTGAGAAAAAAAGGAAAAAAATATCATCCAGGGACTTTTAATAAACATCCATTTACTATGAATAATCCCATTGAATAAGGCTTTAAGTGAAAAATAGTATTGCTAAGATTGAATACATAAAACCCACGTGTTTATCTCTTCGACACATAATCACATAATGTGATTTTACCGTGTCAAGGCAGAAATATGAACGAGCATGTGGTCCCCTATCTTTGCTAATCGAAAGCAAACGAATGCAAATGCTGCGGTGATTTTCTTACCAGAGCACATGCATGATTTATGATGCAGAGTGTTGTAAGGACAGAGGAGCTATCTGTGTAATCCAGCCTTACAGCACAGATCTTCTCACTATAACACTTCTTTGTTTTGACCTTGAGATAGTGTGCAGACAAAAAAAAGATACAAACAAATCCTCATAAAAACAACAAAGGACCTGATAAGCTGCTGTTATGCATTTTGTATGACCATTTTCAAGTATACTTGGGAGTAGTGAGAGGAAATCAATATTGCCCAACAATATCTCCCTCAATACTGTGTACCAGTTTTGAGTTTCTCTTCATTTTTCCTTTGAATTGGTGTGGTTGAGAAGAACATGAGTGGACTATTTACGCTCTGACTGCTAGCATCACTCCCTCTGACATCGTCTTTTCATGCCTTGGTTCGCTATTGCCACAGGGTTCGTGAAAATTGGGATAGAGGTCTCCACTCTGAATGGTTTACCAAATGTCTGCAAGCGGAATAGAGATGGATGAATCAATCCAACTGCATCGGTGCATTCGGGCATTTCTGGTGTTTTAGTTGCTGTTCATGTGGTATGGCTGGCTTGAGATGCATTTTTTTCAATCAAAAATAGAAGAACACAAACACCAGCATATGTTACCAATAGTGGTTTAAAGAAATAAAAGAACAGACCAAAAAAAAGCCTATATTTTCCTCAATTACATATTAAACAGCATAAAAATAGGCAAGAATTGGCATACTGCCAGAATAAGATGACTGCACTCACAGCTGTCTGGTATTTATGTACATATCTGTAGCGTCCGCACACACAAAAGCAGTCTCAGAGAAGCGACCAACAATTTTCAGTCATGCTGTTGTTACGATATGCCAGTGGTTCTCAATTATTTTTTGTCGTGGCCCGACTGGGGGACAGAAGTGTTTTTGCCCTCCCCTCGATTTGAAATACTGTTGAGAAACTGATAAGATCTATTTATCTGTACTGTACAGACTGAACACAAAAGTGAAACCAGCGAAATGCAAGAAAATGGAGAGCTTGGAAGCATACCAGCGTATTCAAACTGTATGCTGGGTACGACAAATTCATACATGTTGGCAGGTCTGCACTAATATTGAAAGTCCTCCTGCCTCTCAAGCCCCCCTGACAGTTCACTGCCCCCCCCCCCCCCCCGACCCCCTCACCGCCCACAGCACTATGCTATGCCATGCTATTCAGTGATAGTAACATCAATAGTTGAACTTTGTCACATCACAACATACATACTGTAACTAATGCATGTGTGTGGGCAGTAGTTTACATGCTCAAAACAGGAAGAGGGCAGGATATCATCTTTGCAGTATGTTTGAAAGGTAGCGCCCTCTAGGCGGCCACATATTCGTGACATACAGCAGGTTCAAGACAAAAGGATGCCAGAGAATAACAAGAACACATACTCTACATTGTGTTTAACTAAAAACATGACATTTCATAATTCTAAACATGGGTATCCTGATTTGATACTGATATTGGATATTGGTCCGATTTTAGCTAAAAAACAAGTATTGGATTATATCGGCCTGCATTTAAAATCTCCTATCATGCACAAGTTTCCCGTGTTGGTGAAAAACCGGCGAAGTTTAATGCGATCAACCTCATTGCGCATTTGAAGCAGCGTCACAAAAAACGGTAGGAACATTTTCGCTTGACCAAACATCCAATGCTGTCCGAAATATTTGCAATGCATGAGAAACACGGATGAGACGGCAAATAGTCACGAGCTATAACAGAAAAGAGCCAGCACCCGTTGGTGGTGAGTAATGTTGGGTTTAAACCCTTCAATGAACACTTTGAGCTACAGTATATTATGTGTAGCCTCCACTACATTATCATTAAAACGGCTCATTATCATTAAAATGCAGGTTGTATAAAGAAGTACATGGGTCAGATTTTCTAATACTTACTGTTGCTGACTATTGTTCTCTGTTTAAGATATATCACTTCATCAAACCTTTTCTAACATTCTACACTACATCAAGGGCAGTCAGGTTCTGGCCAATCAGAACTCAGACAGCGACGCTTCGCTGGACGAGGATGACTACACGCTGTCATCATTGGAAGATAAAGACCAAGCGTTGGATTGTTCACCCGCTAATAGGGATTGAGCTGGGATTAGACCGTCGTGAGAGAGGTTACTTCTACCCTACTGATGATGTGTTGTTGCAATAATTCTCTGAGCACACTGAGCCTGCTATATTATGCAGAGTCATCACTGTGTTATCATTAAAACTATGCTGCAGGTTGCATAAAGAAGTAAATGGGTCAGTTTGTGTAATAGTCACTGTTGCTGACTATTACTGTTTAAGTAACTTCATCAAGCCTTTTCTAACATTCCACTCTACATAATAAGTCATAAAAGTGTGATTTGTGCTGATATCGTCGGATTGATATCAGAATCGTGTAGGAAATTAAAAAGCTGTATTGGGGCACCCATAATTTTAAATAATGTAAAGCATTTATAACAAAAAAAAATAGTCTTCTTGTTCAAAATACAAGAAAAGAGTTCCAAACATTACTTGCAGTGACAGAAACACAAACTGTAGCACATTTTCATATTCAACCTCTACATAGGAATGTGACGTGTATTTACATGACTGCTAATACTTTAATGTGGCGGGGCCGGTCAAAGAAGAACTCATAAATTATATCAAAAGATGTATTTTTATTCTTAAATGAATGAAAAAAAATAATTGGACTCCAACAAAGAGGACACTTTTCTCATGCAGGACAAAAGGGCAGTTGCCCGAGCACTACTAGGGGTCTATTCGTGCACGTGTCTGTCTAGCCTTTGGCCTAGAGAGTACCACCTTAGCCAAGAATGATGGGCTCAGTGCACTGTCATTGACATAGCATCCAAATAGTCTGTTTATGTTCCACCCAGAAATATAAAGCAATGTATTAATCAGTAGTTTATTAAAAATTATACAGCGTATAATAATGAATGATCATCATTCATTCGTTGCTAATTAGCCTGTGAAAATGCAGCTGGGAAATAACACCTCAGAACTTCAGAGCTCTATACTGAAGCTGTATTGATGCATAACATAAAGCACTGCTGCTTGGCTCACAAAGAGCCAGCTCAAAGCACAGTGACATCAATATCAGGTGAGAGATTAGCTTTCATGGACTTCCCTGCTCGAAAAGATATCAGTTCCACAACAGCAACCTATAACTCTTAATTATTACAAAAAGATGGACCACTGTCATGTATCTGTAATGTGCTTCACCTTCTCATTACAGCTGAGACGGCGTCGTTGTTTATTACCAGTTGTATGTCAGTGTTAAAATGTGACTTAAAAAAATCCGCTGTACCATTAATAAAAATTTTATGACGGAAACCGTTTACATTATTTTGTATGGGAAAAAACAAATCAGAGGAAGACTAGCACCCCATAGTAGAAGGATAAGTCTCATGCAAATATAATGTTTGTGTGAGACCTTAGAAGTTCTACCGTAAGCAATTACTATCACCGCAGACAGGTTGTGTATCTGAAAGATGACTCAAATGTGTATTTGTTTGTTGATCCCCACAGACATTCATCTTCTGCTGTGTTAACTGGATAGGCTGGGAAGCTGATAGAACAGAACGCATGGGTTTTTTTGTACCATTATTCACTGCTTCCATGGTAACACAATTGGGTGTAGAAGTAGGACGCTTACTGTACGGCAATCTGAGAAAGTCTGTGCTTTTTGTTCACTGCTGCTCTACTGAAATAAGTAAACTATGTGAGCTAGATTATCACTAAAAGCATCCTTACTACAGTTTACAGTCCATAAGTAACACCTCAATGGACCACCATCTAAAAGACATGTTCTCTGAATCTACAGAGATCTTAACAAAGAACTTCTATTCTATGGTTAGAATACCTTTATTATATTGTACATAGTCTGAGGTGAAATGGAAATTCCATAATTGTAATTGGTAGACGGGTGGGTGGGAGGATGAGATGTGGGGGGTGGCACAAAAAGCTGATAGGAATATCATGATTTTATTGAATGGTTCAGATGTGACCTCTAGTTGCATCCTGTTGCATCCATTTGTGGAAAAGTGCGACACGCACATTGATCTCTATGAAATAATAACGTAACATTACAAGTTTTTTCCATTTAATTATTTATGTTGTGACCGTCTTGAGCCACTTTATTGCATTTATTTGCATTTTTCTTCGTTTTTTTTTTTTTACGAAGAACATATTTATAGTGTTGTGACTTGAGTTGCAGGATTAGCCGCAGCAGAGTGCATTGAAAACTGCATTTTATTTATTTTGTATTTATTTAGAAAGAATTCAGTTATTTTTTTTTTTTTATTATTTTAAATACACATTAACCACTTTCGCCGCACGAAGGACTAGTGGTTAGCATGTTTGCCACAAAGTCACAGTCAGGAGATCGGGAAGACCTGCGTTCAAATCTCCATTGGGCATTTCTGTGTGTAGTTTGTATGTTTTCCCTGTGCGTGGGTTTTCTCCGGGTACTCTGGTTTCCTCCCACATTCCCAAAAACATGCATGTTAGGTTAATTGGCGACTGTAAATTGTCCATAGGTATGAATGTGAGTGTGAATGGTTGTTTGTCTATGTGCCCTGCGATTGGCTGCCGACCAGTCCAGGGTGTACCCCGCCTGTCCAGCAGACCCCCCGGTATAGAAAATGGATGGATGTTCCACTTTCATCTTGTTCTATTATATGGTTTAAAAATGACTGTTTTGGCTTGATTTTTTCTTTTTTTCAATAAAGATATTTCAAAATAACACATTTTAGAGCCCATTTTAGGACTCATGCCTATTTCAAACCCACACCTGCTGCAAAGCAAGTCGCAAGGCTATAGATAGGGGACCAAATTACTCCACATTAACAAGTGGTGTCCAAATCATCACAATTGTTATCAGTGATGACTGCAAGGTTTTATTTGAAACTATTTTTTTTATTGTACAGTACTTATTACATGTTTTTATGACGCGATTGAATGAACACTGCAAAAAATAAGCAAGTTTTGAGTGAACCTCAACTTAAAATTTTGACTCAGAGATTTCAGAGAGCGTGTCATACTGCATATGTTGGAATCTGACTTGTTCATAAAATATTGTATTGCCAATAGCCATGACCTGGGTTCAATAGTAACAGGTCCGGCATCAGTAAAACCGTAAAAACCTTCATTAATGCAAAAATAGACTATTTAAAATTTGCTTCCGTTTTAGTGCTATGATGAAAACCTCCAGTTTCTCAAATGAAATGGCATGGCCTGATGTGAGCCTCGGTCCCTGAATCAAATGCTGGAGAGAGAACTGCTGCCCTGGTTGAGATACTGACCAGCATGGGGTCAGGGTACCCTTGATCTTTATTTGTTGCTCTGCTATCTTCTGACTTGCTGGGATCTTAACCACAACACAGACATCTACATCAGAGGCTAGAGTGCACATGACATACACACTCTTTTAAGAAGATAGTGTTCAAAGTAGAACTGTATGCAAATGTTAAATGAAATATTATTACGTGGTCTTTAGATCTTGAAAAACGCAAGTTTTTTTTTTTTTAGCACCAGGTCAAACTCAAACACATAATAGCTCTTGGCTAAATGATGAAAAATGTTGGTTCAGCCTTGTAATCAACTCTTACTGGTCTTTTTTCGTGGTGATCAATGCAAAATTCACAACCATTTTTTTAATATAATAACAATTGCACAAATAGGCTTTGAGGCCAGTGTTCCAAAATGTCTTTTGATTCAAATTAATTTGTTGTTATTTGTACTATGTTTTATTTGTTATTGTTACACAAGTGTACAGAACACAGCTTTCAATACCTTGCAAAGGGAAGACTATGTACACCAGGGGTCACCAACGAGGTGCCCGCGGGCACCAGGTAGCCCCCCACGACCACATGAGGTGCCCGCAAGCCTGCTTTTCATTCAGGTTTTCAGTTAATAATGAAAGAACAGTAGAAAGAAATGCATTCTGAAATACAAAATGTGAGTTGTGGACACCAGCATTTTGTTAATGTTCTGGTAAAACAAGCATATTTGCTTTGTTTGGGTTAAAAATAAGCTCTGAAAATAAATGTTACAAAAATTGCTCTTGGCCATTTTCATTTTGTAAAAGTAGCTTTCACAAGGAAAAACGTTGGTGACCCCTGATGTATACCATCAGACACACCATACTTACATTTCAAAATAATGTAACTATCGCCTCAAATTGCAAGTTCATAAAAATGGTTTTGGGACACCAATAAAGCCTCAAATAGCTCTATGTACAATTATTCAATCAAAATAGTTGTTCTTAAACATTTGCAAGCTTAACACGGTTCAATAAAATAGTTTCCTTTAAAATCTAGGCAGTTAAAAGCATACTTTTCTGTCTTGCAAATAATAAATCATTGTCATGTGCTGAAAAGGTGCAACGTACAGTAAAGTGTGAAGTAATGCATAACCCAGACATGAGCAATGAAGCAGACATGACAGTATGGCATCATGAAGGCAGCGTTAGCCGGCAACTCCATCTTGAGAGTTAACCACCTGTTAAAAAGTTAGCGGTGGTCCTTAGGTGTGTTAACTTCACTGTCAAATTAACAGCCGGTTAAAGTTAACCGAGTTTTGGACAAGAAGATAACGGTGCCGTTAAAGTTAACGGTTGGTTAAGTCTACTTAACCAGTGGTTAAATGAATAACCGGGTTTTGAACAACCGGGCCCAGCACTTCATTTCCGATAATGATATCAACAGATGATATAGGCAGCAAAGCTTCCCTCAAGCTAATGTCAGGTGCAAAATACGACAAATACTGCAATTTACAAGACAAGTGACATGTTTGTTTGAAACATTTTGTCTGAACAGTTATTATTTTTATCCTCTTTGTCCTGTCCAGCCATTAGGGCAGATAGTATTGTTGATCTAAAAGCCCTCACGTGCTCAACAGATTTGCTCTGCCAGGGGAAAGTGTGAGATACACTTCCCCTGTTATACAGAATTTATTTGACTTTGATTTATTGTTTTTCTGCAAATTTGGAGTGGCCGGACAGGGAGCAGGAGGGGATAGAGGAGAAGAGAAAAGAAAACAGAGAAGGGGTGTGGTGATAAGAGGGGGACAAAAAAGAGAGCGACAAGGACAACAGCAGCAACAACAATTGTGACAACAACTACAAGACAACAGAAACAAACAAAAAAAAAATATATGACCAACAGTCAACTCAAAGAACACGTTTGTAAGTAAGACAGGTTAGTCTTAATAAATTGACACATAAGCATCCAATTAAATAATGGTAAACTGCACATTTCTATGTGGCACAAGCATCCATATAAGAACAAGGAAAAGTCTGAAACTCTGGATTGATATTATAAACTAGGTTCATTTAGTAAGCATGAACACAGTATGAATGAAGTATATTAGAAGTCATAAAGGAAGACGCCTTACTCCCCCCCTTGCATAACCAGCGCTTTCATTGCAAACTGCATTTTTACAATCTGAAGGAAAAACTTGGAAATAATTCACACCTTGGAAATAATGAGCTAGCAAGCTTGTTTCTGTGTGCAGCACGCCATCACTATTGGCAGGAAAACCGATACCATTGTGAACTGATATCTGATTTTTATGCCAATATCCAATATTATCGGATTTTTAGTAAGGCTCAGAACAAGGCCTTGAGATAGTTTTATGGCTCAAGTGATGGCCGAAGATCGTTGATATACAGTACAATAGGGAGGTTTTTATGGCTATAATTTCAATGATTTCAAATGCAACTGTTGAAATGTCCGTTTTTAGCAGAGAAATTGCATATAATGTAAAACTGCCCTGTACTGGACATACAACAAACTTTCCAGCGCTCTCTTTTTTATCTGTGGTTTCTATTAACCAAATACTAGAGGGTTTTGGCTCCAACATTGAAGAGAGGAATCACGGAAAACCAATGTGTGGGATACTCATAGCCAGAAGCTTTTGTGCTGCCCACTGATTTATATGGCAGGGTCAATGTGAGCCAAAGGAACTCAACCAGACTGAAATAATTGACTAGAAAGCTCCAGACACGCTTTACAACACTCTAAGCGCTATTAGCACTTATACCATAAAAAAGTATTATTTGATATCCTAATCATAGGAACCGTTGGAATGAAAGTGTTTGCAGTGTATATTGTTCAGTGAAATAAATTATTACACCCTTGACCTAAACAGTCTAGCCCTGTGTATTTTTTGGTAGTGCAGATATCTCTCAAATGAGTTAATAGTTACAGTAATCCCTCGTTTGTTGCGGTTAACTGGTTCCAGACCCAACCGTGATAAGTCAATTTTGTAAGATTCTTTACTTATAAATAGAATATTATTCTAGTTCAAGCATAGAAAACATGTTTGCGACCTTCTAAATATGGTTTTTAACCTTATTAGGCATGAGCTAACACTCCCTATAGTTACCTTTACAATCGTATTACCCTATATAGTATATATAAATAACAGGCTGCCGCAACAGTAGCCCATTGTGTGAATGCTGGAAAAATGCCCACATTTTCCACAATTCCCAGTGAAAATTTGTTTCCCATTGAAAATGAATGTAGAGTTTTTCAAAGTTCCATATTTCTCACATTTCTCAACCGATGCGGACCGCGTCCAAGACAGAATGCTCAAATCATTTGGTACTGTTTTGGTCTGGTCTGGGTTGGGAATGAGGTCCTGCCCCAGGTGGAGGAGGTCAAGTATCTTGGGGTCTTGTTCACTGCCTGAGGTCGATAGGCGGATCGGCGCAGCGTCTGCAGTAATGCGGTCGCTGTACCGGACCGTCATGGTGAAGAGAGAGCTGAGCCAGAAGGTAAAGCTCTCAATTTACTGATCGATCTCTGTTCCCACCCTCATCTATGGTCATGAGCTTTGGGTCGTGACCAAAAGAACGAGATTACGGATACAAGCGGCTGAAATGAGTTTCCTCCGTAGGGTAGCTGGACTCATCCTAAGAGACAGGGTGAGGAGCTCGGTCATCCGGGAGGAGCTCAGAATAGAGGCGCTGCTCCTTCACATCGAAAGGAGCCAGTTGAGGTGGCTCGAGCATCTAGTCCAGATGCCTCCCAGACGCCTCCCTGGTGAGGTGTTCCGGGCATGCCCAGCCGGGAGAAGGCCGGGGGCAGACCTAGGACACGCTGGAGGGTATATGTCTCACAGCTGGCCTGGTGGAGCTGGAGGAGGTGGCCCGGGACCGGGAAGTCTGGGCTTCCCTACAGAGACTGCTTGAACCGGACCCGGGTAAGCGGAGGAAAATGGAATGGAATGGTTTTGGTTTGCCCCATACGGTGTGGGAATTTTATTTGATTATGCATTAATCCCTACATAATACAGAATAAATGGTCATCTTATTTCAGATGCTGTACAATCGTAAATAGTTAAGATGGACTGTTTGATGTGTTGGTGTGTAGTATGGGAGAGTCCTTTCATCTTTGATTGGCTCCACAAAACTGTGTTGCATTGGCTGCCTGCATGCTTGGATGAAACACAAGCTTCTCGCAAGGTGGCAGCAGTGCTCAAACTAATCAACAGGCTCCCTGTTCAACCCAGTCAAACAAGCTAGCATGCTATCCATTAGCATGTTAACGTTGTTAACACGCTAGTTATCATGATAGCATGTTAGTATGTTAGCATTGCTAGCATGTTAAATTTAGCATGTTAGCTTTTTTGTTATTTTCAAAGTTATAAACGTAGATAGTCAGTGTTGTCATGTTCGCTGTTAGCAGGCTAATAGTTTACATGTTAGCATTGCTAATTTCCCAGTTGACATTTATTACAAACACAGAAAATCTTGGTGAATACAACAAAATAAGAAAATAAATAAAGAAAAAAATACATATGAAGATAGATGGAAAACAAAAGTGGAAATGTGGAAAAGTGGAAATGTTATTACTAATTGTAGCCTGTGTGATCAAATATAGTACATTAGTTGTAAACTTCTACTTTTTTTCTTGTTACATTACAACACACTGATTTATTCTGGTAAAGGCAGAGCCACGTCAGTTCCCTTTCAGTAACTGAGTAGAGAATAGCGAGTAATTGCTTTATTTACAGAACAATGGTAACAAGAGGGGCTGTTCACACCCTAGTTAGGGATATTAGTTCAAAACTATTCCAGCCACTCGGCTGCCCTTCAGGCATAAAAGTTAGAAAAGCCAAACGACTGGGCTGTGGGACTTCTTGTGTTAAATGACGCCCTGGGTGGTCGATGATGTGGAACCCCCCAAACAAACGCCCACCCAACTCCACCAATACCCCACCCAATGCAATTTAAAAAAACCTATAAATTATACATTGTCACTAAAAAAATACTTAAATAACATACATATAGAGTGATTTTTTTTTTTTTTTGCTGTGCACAAATTCTTCCAGTACAACCACCCCAAACCCCTCTTCCCTCAACACACACAGACCCACAAATGTTTTTTTCAACTGCACAATGTGCTCCAAAATATTTCACAAGCTCCCCTTAAATTGCATTTGGAATATAGTATTATTTACACAATTAAAACTGTCAGTCAAGGAAATAAGCACAGTTAACCTATAGGCACCAAGTAACGTTAGCTTACTTGATCACATGCATTCCATAATATGGTATACATGAAGTGTTGATGTCGCTCCATACCTTTATCTTTGCCCCATTACTCTTCTTCTTTCTAAATTGTGCACCCAATGGCTTTGAATTTTCTCTTTTTTATGTTTTGTTGACAGAAATGAACGACACTTAATCGTCACTCAACAAGCAGTCAAGGCTAATCCAACTCATTGTGGTCTAGTGGTTAGCATGTTGGCCTCACTGTCAGGAGATCGGGAAGACCTGGGTTTGAATCTCCGTTGGGCATTTCTGTGTGGAGTTTGCATGTTCTCCTCGTGAGTGTGTGGGTTTTCTCCAGGGTGTACCCCGCCTGTCGCCCGAAGTCAGCTGGGATAGGCAGACCCCCGTGACCCTAATGAGGATAAGCGGCATAGAAAATGGATGGATTTTTTAATTTACCTTTTTACCTTGCAATTAACCGCAGGGCTGAGGCCCAGCGGTGAACCCTCCCTCCACCGACTGATCACTACTCAGTATGGTGGACGTTTGATGACGTTTGAGCAGAATGAGGGTGCGAGTATCCTGCCTGTAAAGGGCAGGGCGCCCATCTGCCACACATATGCTGGCTTGATGAGCAAATGAATGCTCAGTATAAATAAATGTTTTTTTTTCCCCCTTCGTGGCACCCCCATACCAACATTACTGACACCTAGTAACCAGTGTAGAATACTACATACTGTATCATTCACTGTGTGTCAATGTGCCTTCTCAATGCCTTATATTTGAATTTGAGTTCATTTAGCCATTGTTATGCTTGAAAATGCTCAATTTAGGCAAAAAATACATAAAATTTGCTTCAATATGCATTTTTTGCTAATAATAGGTGTATTCAACCACAAAACAATATGATTTATTAATTGATATATTTTTGAAAAAGTGTGAGAGTGAAGTCGCAAAATCCGAATCGTGAAGCGGCGAGGGGCGACTGTGCCGCAAAAGAGCAAGAGTCATATTTGTTTTTTTTCTTTTTTCTTTTTTTAAGCAATTCCTCTGACAACCTACTTATTGACCTTCACAGAAAGACCAATGACATCGTCTCAATTCCTTTGCCTCAAAGTGTGTGATGGCAAGAAAATGTGAAACATTTGTAAAAGTCTTTGAAGCAATACATAAGGTTTGGTGTCAACTGAGAATAATGGTATGAAAAGTCCATTGGGTGGCTTTAATTAGTTGCTGCCCCAGTCCAGTTTGGGGAATATGCAAATACAACACAGTAATTAATCATTCACATTTTTTCCACGGACGAAAAGTAGGGCAGTAGTGCCAGACATACAGACAGAGTTAGTGTATAGTATATAACAACAAGGGATGTAGGGGACAGAGAATATCAGAGAATATTATATTTCCTCTTTGGTCAGTTCAGATGTGTATTATTGTGATTTAGAGGGTAAAAACATGCACATTAACATGAGGCAGCCACAGTCCTCCAGCTTAACGACCCTTGACTTTTATATTTGCTGCAAAGATTTTTATTATTGAAATGCTATTTTATGACTTATGTGTATGAGCGATGCTGCCGCAGAGCAGCAGTAATTTGACTTTCTAAATGCATTCGTTGAACACAAGCTTGAGTGTCTAGCGACAGATCTGCCTTGATGGTCACCTCAACATATCAACACTGCTCACAGTCTGGTTCACAGTGACTGCTGGAGTCACTTTCTCTTTTCAGGATGGCTGATGTTACACATAAGATTAGGATGCAATCCAAGATTCATTTCTGGAGCCAGGGGTGATGCAAGGGAGTAAATGGGATCCTCAAAACACATCATGCCATAAAAAGGGTGCCTGCGTCCAATGTTATGTGTATTCCTGGTAGGCCTTGAACTATGCAGAATTCCTCTATTTGTATGAGAAATGCGGAGTGAACAGAAATGACAAAGACACACAAGACACTACAAATCATTGTGATCTTTAGGAGCAGTGAACAATCAGCACTACTACTGCTGTGGAAATGTGTCATTTTTTCATTATGTATTCATCCAATCCAAGTACTCTAAGTATGGGAAGCAGTGGTCTGTGTCTCTCATTAACATACGGTTGTGGCCAGGGGCATACTTCTAACAGTGCTGCAGTCAATATGTTAATATTTCTTTTCCCTGTGTGCTGAGTGTGCTTGCCTGAGCTCCTTAAACAGGCAGTTGGACATGTTCATGTTATGTTATCGCATAATTTATAATATCATTAGCATGTTTCTTATGCTTTCAAGCATCAGGTCCCTTCTCGTGGCTTTCCTGTTTTAATTTTTGGGAGAGTGCAGGGTTTCTTCCTTTTTTCATCGGTTTCTTATTGTACCCATTTTAATTTTCCTGACACAACTTTAAGTGTCGTTTGGGTCAAGAAACTACGGAATCCTAATAATTATCATTAGAGACAGAAAAAATAAAGATATACAGTAATGCCTTGTTGATGACAGATAACTGGTTCCAGACCTGGCCGTGAGAAGTGGATTTCCGCAAAGCAGGATTCCAGATTCATAAATAAAATATTTTCATAGTTATAGCATAGAACACCTGTTTACAAGCTTAACATTATTTGATCCCTCTAGACATGAAATATCAGCCCTGTAGTCACCTTTTCACTCGTATTACCCAATAAAGTAGGCATAACCAGAGAAAATAAGCCATGAAAATGGTCTTGTGCTCATGTGTGTTGCTATAAATGTGTCCAGGCTTCAACACAAGGACACATTTATAGCAACACACACAAACCCCACAGCTGAAGAACTTTCACATCAAGTGTCTCCAGCGCATCCTTGGGCTAACATGGCGTGATAGTGCACCACACACAGAAATCCTGGATATGACTGATATGACCTTTCTTCAGTACCAACTGTGATGGGCCGGCCACACCATCAGAACGCCAGATGACAGACTTCCACGACAACTGCTGTGCGGTCAGCTACGTCATGACCAGCGATCAAAAGCGGAGATCCAAGATAACAGATGCTCAAGATAACACTCAGGAGTTGTGGAATACAGCACACACAGCTGGAACCTGCGACTCTCGTATTGGACTTTTCATCCACCTACAAACTCACCAATAACAGAAGTAGAAGTCACCATTGGATACGATGGACTACCATAAGCTAAGCTAATGAGTGTGTTACGGACATGTGGAAGACAGGATGTGACATTGGGGGTTCAGAGTTGAGTTTTAGGTTGGAGTGGATTTACCGCTGAAACAGTAACCCATGTTATTATTATGATTATTATCATGATGATTATTGTGTTATTATTATTGTACCTCTTGTGAGATCATTTGAACCTGCAATAAAAGCTTGTTGTTCCAGCAGTCAAGTCTGATGCTTGTGTGCCTCACGGAACATTACAGTAGCATTACTGACACAAGTGACCAGCGTAGAATACATAGCATCACATCGTCATATGCATCTTCTGAATGCCTTATATTTGTATTTTAGTTTGTTTAGCCATTTTTATGCTTGAAAATGCTTAATTTAGACAAAAAATATGTTATTTGCTTCACTGTTCATATTTTTTTACTAATAATAGGCCGTATTCAACCACAAAACAGCATGATTCATTAATTCATATATTTTTTTTAAAAAACATGATAGAATGAAGCCGAAAATTGAAACCGCCATGCAGCGAGGGACGAGTGTACAGTTGAACCTCGGTCCGACTCAAACTGAAACGTACTCTAACCGAATGAATTGTTCCCATAAGAAATTATGCACATTAAATTAATCCGTTCCAGACACGCAAACATTTTGACACAAAACATTGTTTTTTTTAATAGTTTTACAATTATAGTTGTACATGCAGAAAACAATTCTAAATGCATATTGATGATGAATAAAAGGGATACACTTAACATCAACATTTAACATCACTTTTACCTGCATTGAAGACTTAATGGTTGACAAAGACAGCTATGAGGCAGCGGCGAAGGTCGAGATCCACACCACCTTCGTGTTTTGCTATGAATTGTTTCCTGAATTCAGTAGTGTTTCGTACCTTCTTTATTGAAGTGCTGGCACATGCAATGTTCTCTGACTCCATTGTGGGTTATTTTGGAGCCGTGATCAATAAGAAAAGCAGAGACTTGCGGCATAACTGCATTAATTAGTGAAGAACTACAGCGTTTTGTGATCGAAATACGTAACAAACACAGTTGGAGTCGACAAGACGCGTGCCATATTGTACAACAACCGAAAAAGTGTAGACCGAAAAACACTCTCACCGGGGTGTATGCTAACCGAGGTTGCTGTAAGATATATGATTAGAACAATGATTGCCAGGAAAAAAATGTGGTGCTCATTTCTTTCCACAGAATTGGTGTTGAGCAGCTGCAATATACGATGACATGCATAAATAATTTTCATAGCAATGATTCTAAACAGTCATCACAATAAAAACAAGGCTAGAGCTTCGCCTTGACAATAAGAAGCAGACCTTTGACTCTGAGGTCAGGTCTGCATGAGTTATTTATGCAATGTTAAAAACTGAGGCAGTGTAGTTTTCTCCCTGCTGGAGTGTTGCAGCCACAGTTGCTTATGCAAATACTACATGCGGTAGGATTTTAAATATGAGAGATCATTCATGACCCGCATAAATCATCAAACAAAGTCTATCCCCTCTTCCCCTAAGCCAAAGCTACCGACCTCCACTGCCACCCATTGATATGACCTGTGGCAAATCAGAGGTTCCCTCATCAGCACTGGAAACAGCCAACAGCAAAAGGTAGCACAGAATAAATTAAGTGTGATTCTGGCAGAGTTTACTGGCATTTGAAGGAACATGAATGTTAATGAGCCTAGTAAGCATCAAAAACCTTCCTGGTACAACAGGGAAAAAAAAACAGCTACTTCTCAGCCTCACACCTTCAGCTGTGACAAAAATGTCAAGACACACTGTAGATTTTCCTGTATGTACATTCTTAAATTATAGTGTGTGTATATACCAGCATTTCTGTATTGATGATAGCTTTCAGACATACTTGCAGACCACAGTGTGTTCTATATACATTGCACATAGCTCAAAACAAAACGAGAGCCATTTGGATGACAAAGCACAAATAAGATCTGAAGCTCTCTGTGAATAATTCTCCCTCTTTCCATCCCTGCCGCTACCTACCGTCCAATGTTATTCCTGAGATCAATTTTCTCACTGGCTATCATATGGCCCCACCACTGCACCATATTAAATCTGATCCGATGCCTCAGAGCTCAAAGCCCACCATAGAGACAGAGTACTTACCAGGACTGTCATGCAGAGAATTCTAATTCAGGCAGTTCCATGTTGCCAAGGAAATACAGAATGCCTCCAAAAGCATGGAGACAGAGATGCAGCAAACAAGACGGGCTCAGATCTGAGGGCTAAAGATGAGAATCCCTTGTAAGTTGGGACATCCGAGAAATGCCTTCGTCCTTTCCAGATATGCTAAATCCAGCAGCACTGATGCGCTGACATGTAAACACACAGGCGACTCTACTGCCTCGCACACGCTCACATGCATGCTGCACCTAGCAGAGACAGAGAATAAGAGGAGGGAGGGAGGGATGGCGGATGAGAGAGGTGGAAGGAGGAGCTGCAGTGCCCTGGAAGAATGAAAGGACACATGAAGAGAGTTGAAACGAAACAGACAAAACCATCCTCTCATTGCCCTGACAGCAGCATCCTGTGATTTTGGACACTGATGGAGTTTTTTCCATTCATGCTGGGATTTTTCTTCAAATCTAGTAGACTTCAGTTTGTATGCGAGAGGAAGTCACACTGGTAGTGGTGACAAAGGAACAGAGGTTAGGGAGGAAGACATATGGATGTACAAGTATAGCAGAGGCATAAAGATAAGAAGGTGACGGGAGATTATGAAGGCAAGAGGACATTGTGTAATTACAGGGATAAACAGCTAATTAAGCTCTATTAGATATTGTTAATAGCAGGACATTTGCAGCGGCACATAAGGATAGATTGATTTATTGACCCAGTAATGGGTCATGTAATCTGTAGTCCAAAAGAAGATCATCTTCATGAGTGAGACTCAGTTTTTTTGTGAGTGTGGTGTTATAGGTGCTCCATGCAGAGGCTTAACAGTGTTAATGACTGTTTGAGGCAAAGCACAAAAGCTGCCTGTGCCAATGGAAGCTCCTCCATCAGGGAATGTTTGTGGGAGATTATGGGCTAGAGGATTTAGTGGAGTGGACATGAGGAGCCCTTGTCACTGAATGAGCTATACCAAAATGTCGATGAAAGGCAAAATATTAATGAGGTTTTTCTTTTTCTCAATCTCGTCATTAGCACTGATTATAGACTATTAAATTGCATTATTTGTTGATAAAAATCATATTTATGAGATTCTATATATAGTCGTCCCTCGCCACTTTGTGCTTTAAAGTTTGCGGTTTTCATTAATAAGTCATGCAGTTTTGTGATTGAATATGCCCTATTATACTCATGATCCAAATTTTAACCAGTTGAAAAATTGCAAGAATTGACATTTTGCACTGTTGGATCTTAAAGGAGGCTTTAAGTAGACCTTCAAAATGTAGAAACAAGAAATGGAAGTGAGACAAAAACATTTTTGAGTAAGCAATTTATTGTGAACAAGCATTAAAGTGAAATGGGCTGTTCATCAGCTGATGCAATATTAAAACTATAGCTGAAAAAAAACAAAAAAAAACCCAAAATAGAAATAAAATTTTCAAAAAAGGACTCAATAATAAGCTGTGCCATTCTTGTTAATCACCTCAAAAATTGGTTTGTGCATGCTTGATGTGAGTGTTTCCAGGAGGCTAGTGGAAATGTTGCTTGAGGCTTCACAGTTGGCATCGACTGTCTGGAACTGATGTCCAGTTTTGTAAACTTCCCTTGACATCAGTTCTCAATTGAATTTAGATCAGAGGAACACGCAGGATGGTCCAAAAGAGTGACGTTATTCCTCTGGAAGAAGTCCTTTGTCAGGTGGACATTGTGAACTGGAGCGTAGTCCTGTTGAAAAAGCCAGTCATTACCACACAGATGATGGCGTTCAGTCATGAAGGATGCCCCCTGCAACATCTCCACATAGCCAGCTCTTGTTTGATGCACCTGCACAATCTGAAGCTCCATTGTTCCATTGAAGGAGAAAACACCCCAGAAAATGATGGAGCCCTCTCCTCTGTGCTGTGCGGAAAACATCTCAGGTGGAATCTCCTTGTCATGCCAGTAATGTTGGAAGCCATCATCAAAAGTTAAAGGGACAGTTTGGATTTTTTGACATGAAGTTGTATGACATCCCCATCAGAAGTGTAGCGCATCAACGGTGACTTACCCCCACTTTGTCCCACGAGCCGAGTTCTGGTCGTATTTCGGTGATGAGGAACGTAGTTCCGGTTAGTTGGTGGGGCCATTTAAGTAAAGAGTTTGGCATCTCAAAACAATATGCATTCAAAAGAGTAAAAGACTTGCATCACAAAATGGCTCTTCGAAAAAAAATTAGACCTCACAATCGACTGCGCGCTGTCACCTGTTCATTGTTGTCTATGTGGATGAAGCTGATGAAGACACTGCGGAACACGTACATAACTGTGGAACACGTGGAACACGTACATAACAATGGACAGGCGACAGCGCGCAGTTATACGACAGGAGAGAAAGTAACGGAGAGAGATTGTGAGGTCTGATTTTTTTGAGGAGCCATTTTTGTGATGCAGATGTATTACTTTTGTCTTTTGCCTTTGTCACCTACCCACATTCCAAAAACATGCATGCTAGGTTAATCGTCGACTCTAAATTGTCCATAGGTATGATTGGGAGCATGAAGGATTGTTTGTCTATATGAGCCCTGTGATTGGCTGGTGACCAGTCCAGGGTGTACCCCGCTTCTCGCCCGAAGTCAGCTGGGATAGGCTCCAGCATACCCCCGCGACCCTAATGAGGATAAGCGGCATAGAAAAAGGATGGATGGTTGTCTCCAGTAAATTGCTTCGTCATTTTTTTTGTCATTTCTTCTTTTTGCATTTTGAAGCTCTACTTAGAACTTCCTAAGATCCAACAGTGCAAAATGTAAATTATTTCAAATTTTCAAACGGTCTTAATATTTTGATCAGGAGTTTATTAGTAAAAAAAATATATATATTTTTTGCCTAGAATTTCTAAGCATACAAATGACAAAATGAACTAAAATACAAATATAAGACATTAAGAAGACACTTTCAAATATGTTATATGGAGTACTTTACATTGTCGCCGTAACAACAGGATTTTATTGCAGATTTGAACTATCTCACAAGAGGCACAGTATATATATTGTGTTTAATTAGGCAAAAAAAAATGTAGCTTGTCAACAGCCATACTTATCGAATAAATGCACTGTTTAAAAAGGTGCGTTATCCAATGGTTTGCAAAGTTTAGTGGTAAAGATATACAGTCTCGCACGCGGTGATCTCCAGGGGCTCTTTCACAAAACAGCAAAGCAATCTTGCAACAAATGTGCTTAAGCAGGTTTTGCCATTAACCAGGTTCATTAGAAAACTAGCACAGTAAACTTTAGAAAACAGTTAGTCCATTTTATTAATAATGGATAAGGAAATCACTGTGCAATGTAAGTGTTTAGCAGCCTGCCTTGCAGAATGTACAACAATGTAACATTCAAACATTAACAATTTACCATTACATCCCAATAGCACGGCCGTGAAAAAAAAATGTGTCATACCTTCCCTTAATAAATATAAAGTAAAATATTATGCAGTGTAACGGTGCACTATAAATTCTGCAGTACATCATAAAAAAATTGGATGCTGATACCTAGATTAAACTTGATCATAACCTCTTTTTTTGAAGCTGAGAATTGAAACGTTTGGTTAAAAGGAATCTTTTACACATTGCAAATACCGCAGAAGTGAATATTTAAAAACTCCATTACTCAACAGGGCTTTTATTTTGCAGATATCACCACAAATAGGTCAATGTGACATCTCTTAGGCTACATTTATTCATGGATTTTGAATACCAAACCCTCATGTGACATCACCACAGACTCATGTGACGGCTTTATTTTGGAGAATGTATTTTTTTTTTTTCCATCAAGGCTCATCACCAAGGATTTGACACGAAACTGTATTGGTTTTTAGACATGCTATCTCTGATATGAAGTGTCTCTGTGGTATCTACCAACACAGCTACAGTAAGGGCATACAGAGCAGATTCCCTTTTCTCTGTGTGATAGGAATTAAATGATTCACACACAGGAGGCTGCTGATGGTTGCACTTACCACTACGTGTGAAAGCCTGAAGGGCTTTAAGAGGCATTTTGACTTGTTTATGCCATGTTAAATCACAATGTTGAGGAAGGGGTAGATTGTAAGGTAATATACAGGGTGTGAATATACACACGCAATGTCAAATGCAGAAATAAAGAGAACACATGGGGAAGGTTCAGAAGGTTGATTGGGATTCAGTCCTGACAGAGGAAAACAATAAAAATAGGTTTTGAGATTAAGTAAAAGTGTGTTACTGCACATTTAGCTTCCCTAATGTTATTAATTATTTTTTTACATACTCTATATTTTTTTGTCTTTAGGCTTTTCCCGTCATTGTTTGCCACAGCGAGTCAATCAAATGTGTGAATCGTAGGGCTGTCTTTGACAAAGGTTTTTCATCGTCAAATCTGATTCATTAGATTTTGTCTATGATCGACTGTTTGATTGTTTTTGAGAGCAGAGCTAATGGACATCGAGACAAGTAAACCGATCTCATTTGCGACTTTTTCCACTTTAAAGAAAAAGGCTCTCAACACTCAGATAAACACATAAACATGGTAGGTGTGCAACAACGGTACCTTCATTTATTGAGTGACACAGAAAGCAAGATGAACAAAACCGGAACCCGGTGCTGCACACATCAGAAAAGTGCACATAAAATAGGAACAACATTCAAAGATTTTCTCAAGAAGAAGACACAAAAGAACGCGAACTCAGCTAAAAAAAATAACTCCAGGATTCAAAGATTTTCTGAAGAAGAAGACACCAGAGTTTACTCTATTGCAAATAGTGCAAGGAATTGAGAATCTGCGATTAAAATCAGTGCAAAATAATTACAATAGCCTCTATGAAATGATCACGGATGTCCATAATGATGTCACAAACATTATGGAAGAAAACACTGAGCACTGAGCAAGGCTATCAAAGCAGATAGGTCAAGGAGTTGTAAGATGAAAATGCGGACTTGAGTACTGCTCCTAAGGAGGTTAAAAACCCTGTAGAACAGTGGTCCCCAACCATTTTTGACCCACGGACCGGCTTGTGTTCCCACAAATCTCCCGCGGACCGGGATTTATCTTATTTATTATGTATTGTGTAAAACTAAGACATGAATTACATCAAATTAAAAGCACAAAATGAATGCCAACCCACCATCCACCAGTTCAAGCCTGGAGTTTTTCCAGAGAGATGATTACATCGCTGTTTGATGTATGTGTTAAAATGCAGTGTGCTAGCATGAATTAACTTGAGACAAATGTGCACATTAGCACTCAGTAAGTCATCAAAACGTACCTTTATGCATTCCCTCATAAGGTGAAAGAAAAATGGTAAAAATACAGTAGTAGTCTATCTGTGCGGCATGAGACACAATTAGCACACGCACAATGGACATGCGTCAAGTGAGACGGATGTAATAGAGAGAATCCGGCCACTTTTCAAAGTAAAACATTAAAAAAAATAATAATAATGGAAATGATTTTTTCTTTCTGTGCTGCCCAGCACCAAATGACCCACGCGACCCAGGGGTTGGGGTCACTGCTATAGAAGATATCAAGGCTCTGCAGGACGATATTAAGGTATTATTGAATGACAATGCTGTCTTGCGCGCTGCTCTTGAGGAAGCTAAAAACCCTAAAGAAAATACAGCATTATGCAAGGATGTTAGGGTTGTACAGGATGATGTCAGGGCATAATTGGAAGACAAGGCTGCCTTAAGGAGGTTAAAGACCCTATGGAAGAAAATAGAGCATTGTGCAATGATATCAACATTCAAATATATATATACATATCAAGGCACAATTGAAGGATAATGCTGCCTTTCGCACCACCCTTGAGGAAGAGAAAGAAGCAAAGGAAAATATCACCAAGCAAATGAAAAACGTAATTGACGAGATTAATCAGATTGCACGAATGAATGATTTGGTCCTCACAGGGCTCCAAATTACATCCATGTCAAGAGATGCTCCTTCAATAAAGCAACAGATTGCTAACTTCCTACAATCAAAGGAGGTGGATGTAGATATCAACAGCATCGACACTTGCGTCCCACTATTTGGCAGAAACAACACCCCACCTGTCATCATTGTTAAGTTCACCAACAGGGAATTCAAAACTGCACTGCTGAAACAGGGAAAGAAGCTGAGAGGCACAAACGTCTACAAGAATGAGCATCTGACAAAACTCAATGCCGACATCACCAAGAAAGCGCGAGACTTGAGGAAGCAGGGAAAGTTACAAAGAACTTGGAGCACCAACGGTAAAATCTTCATCAAACTAAATGGAAGTCCAGGAGAAGCAACAGTGCTTGTTGTAAAAGATATCAGCGATCTGGATACATATTAAAGATCACATTACAATGACCATAAGGATAATGGAGGATATAACCTACAAGAAAGAACCATGCAGCTAAAAGGACTACATTCAGTAACAATGGCCTCGATATCATTGTTGCAAGAGCCAGCTCGACAAAGAAATAAAATGAGGAACTCATGTATCTACATTCAGTGACACTCACAGTGCAACACCAAAGACGGAGGATGTGGATATCAACAGGGGAGAAAGGAAAGAATAAAAATAAAGAAAAGGAAGGAGGAAAAATACATATATTTAATCATATGTGCACCTGTATACTGTATATGTGTGTAAGTATGTGTTTGTACATGTATGTGTATATATATATATATATATGAATGTGTGTATGTATGTGTTTGTGTATATATATATGTATATGTGTGTTTGTATGTATACATATGTATGTGTTAGCAATTGATGTGATACAAAGAGGGAAGCTCTGCTTCTGTGACTTGTAACATGAAGCATTCAATGTATACTGTATGCATGTTCGAAATCAATTAAACCATAACCATAATCAAACCATAACATGGCCTGAAAAACAAGTTGCCAAAACTCTCATTCAGAAACTTAATTTATTGGAATAAAATCCATAGTCGGGATATAAAACGAAGTTGGCATAACAGCCTTACGTGTCTTAATTGATACGCCATGTTGGTGTTTGTCCTGTGATGTGTACTGTAAGAAGCTGCTGACACGAGTTGCACGTCACTTTCTGGAACCATCTTGAACCTTTTCAAAATACTTCCACACTTTTGATGAGTTTTAGTAGCCATTATGAACCAATACGTCCCTCCATGTCGACGGTCTTCCTAGCATTCAAAGCTAGGGCTCAGCTCAGCTCCTTTGGATTGTGCCACTGGAGTCGGTGATTTTATTCGTGTGTGGTAAATATAGGTGTTCTGTTAAACACACATGGCATTTTCGATTCTTCATTAGTACAAATTAGGCAGTTTTACATCAACATATAAATTAGAACAAAAACAAAGACATTCTTTGTAAAAATGTATGCCCAGCAGCAGTCGTAACGGCAAGATTGATAGTCGAATCAGACTCCTCCAAATTGAATAGTCGAATATTCTAAGACACCCCTAGTGATTTGGGTTAGATTGTGTGCCGGATGGAAGCCTCCCATTTGTCCGTGCTTGAACCGGCGCCGGACATAAAACCTGTGCCTGACTACAACAAATGTCAGGTTCACCTGATGAGATTTGACCAAGATATATGTAAAGCCTCGTACACTTTGTCCCCGCAGTGGTGTGCAATTTTGCTGCCAATGGCGTGTCAGTGAGTAAATTGGTCGTTAAGGTGTGAAATATGTGTAAACTGTGTAGGGCTGCGTGACAGTGAGCAAAGAAATTTAGAAATGTTCAAAATTTGTGGCACGCATAATTTCCATGAAGTAGTCGTGAATGCAACACAACCTATATGCAAACAATGCAAGTGGCGCGTATCATAGCATGTCTGATTCACATATTTGGGTTAACTTTTCCGCCACCTCTTAGATTTCGATGTTCCATTTAAATTATATTCCAAATGCACAGTCTTGTTTTGACATTGCAGCATCTGACCATGTAGCGAACACATGTGGACAAACAATGATGACTTTATTTTTGTTTTTAGAGCTTACCTTCTATGACTGCGATGATGTCAGGATTGCATCTATAGCAAATAAAGCTCTCCAATGCAAGTCTGCCCTCCCAGGCTGCATCTGAAAAGAAGAAATTTGGCTCAAAATCTAAAGCAAATCATGCAAGTGACTCGTGAAACCTGATGGGAGAAGCTGAAAGACAGCAACAACCCTGATGTCTGGATTGGTGCTTGGAACCATATGTACCCATCACAAAATAATCCAGGTTGCTATAATAAACAAGAAGGAGGTTGCAAACAAACATTTGGGAAACCCTAATTAATGAAAAAGTAACCTCTTTTCCCGTATGAGCCTCTACTTCATCTACCTTGTGTAGCTTGGGTCGGTTTTCCCCTTAGTGTTCCAAGGGCCTGCCTAAGGTCCCTCCCCTCTTCTCATGACGAAACCGGGGTTTAACACCGCTCCCATTTGTGTTCCAAGCAGTGTTATACATAATTGCAAAGCTTATCCCACATGGAAAATACAGTATATACTGTCCATAAATCTTTGTATCTCTTTTGTTTGAAACTTTTCGACAGCGAAACCAAGTATAAGATCCTTACTACATTTGTACAAAATGAAACTTGTATGATCTGTGTACTTATCAGAACAATATATGATCAATTATTATCTTGTATGAAAAAAGTGCTACATCATATAAGCCTTATATGATGCACACTATATGAAACAAACTGAACGTGACTGAAAGTTTAAATATCTAAATAGTTTAAATATAGTTTTTTTCTATATCTTTTCCATGTGGGATTTCACTGAGATTCAATTGATGTATAGCATTCCATGATAGACTTAGACTTAGAGAGACTGTATTGATCCACAAGGGGAATTGCTTGGTCGCAGTAGCTCAATTGCTCAATGATAACTCCAGGCAGCGTGAGTAGTAGCAAACATAACCATTAATGGCTCTCACCTTCGAAACCTCATAGTATTCCAACAGCAGATAAAAGTCCAACAGATAACGTCCTGTTGCGTTGACAATGAGCCAGTAAATGTACTCCAGTAAAATAGTTAATCTTAAATACAAACACCTTTGGAACGCCTGACCCAAACTTTAGAAAAACCTATGTAAAATACAAAATATTTGTATTATCATTGTCAAACTTGAAATGGGATTAGATAAGGACTCAACCTATGTTACCATTGTTTTTTCCATTTTATGCCACCAAATTACGCATTTTGAAGGCACGTTTTTCTGAAAATAAAGGTACTGTATAAGCGAACCTCTCAATCCTCTTTAGTCTCCTACTAATCAGTCAGCTTCAGGTGCTTGGACAGGTTTTGACTATTGAGGGATAAAAATTCAGCTTATTAGCTTTCAAATGAGTGCAATGACAGCTTCACAGTTACTTTCGGCATTATGTGTTTTTTTTTTTCGCCAGTATGATTCTTTCATAGTTCAATGATCTGTCTGTAAATGTGGTTTCCAGACATCATACATGTTTGATATGATTCTATTCTGTTCTTTCATTAAGCAACAAAGACATGATGGTTGAATGGAATAAACAATCAAATCCAAAACATTCAAAGCAAATTCCCTATTTTGGACTAACCTACAATTTTGCTAACTTTCAGGTTATTTGTGTCAATTCCTATTCTTTCCCAGGAAATTTTTCCAGCTTTGAAATTTGCTGAATTTTACAACCCTCGTCCTCCATAATTCAAAATCACTAGGGTTGTTGCCTTGATACTGTTTGGCTAAATACTCTTTCACAGCGTGGATACAGGCAGACTTTCATGGCGGTTATTACTTCCAGCTGAGTGCAATCAATATAACTTCTTATTCTCTTCAGTTATTGACTCAGTTCGCTCACATATAAGCCTCACCCTCATAGTTGGATGTCAGCTATCCAAAATACTGCTGCAAAGTTTTTTGTTTCTTTTATTCATTTTCTAAAACCCTTCTAACCTGTCCTGCCCCCTGTCTGTTTCTGATTATGTCATAGAATCAAACTGCCTTTTTAAATCCAGATCATAAAGGATCTCCGGAGCTCTTTGAGTTTTCTCTAAATGTTTGAGTTGTGTGGCTTTTGGCACATCCCTCAGTCCAAGTGGCGGTGTTGTGAACAAAATGCCAACTGTCAATATAATGCTGAAAGAAGGTGTCCAGTGATGCTGGAGTCAGAATCCTAGGACATGTTGACATCTTAAAGACTATGGAGGGGGAAACATACAGATGACAAATGTTCACAGATGACTTTGTTTTGTATTAAGGGAATGTTAAACGTTTGATAAATATGGTGCATTTTTCCAGTTTTTAACAGATGGCAATTCAATGAACAATGTTAACGATGCAGCTGGGTAAGACTTTAACGGATGATTGGCAGCCACAAGTGCATGAAATAACAGCACTTTTATGTTATTTGTATCATGTTTAATTAAGCATACAGCATATGGATGTAAAGTACATATAGGAATAGTGGCGTTTAAAAACAAAGCCGTGTGCTTCAACTGTGTTGTTGAAAACCAGTGAAAGAGAACCACCTTGTGGAATAGCACAGAAGCAACAACTTTGTGGGGTTTAAATACAAAAGCGAAAATGCCCCTTAAGTGGCACGTTCAAGAATAAATGTATGCCTCTAAAATGTCATTCTTGTCAGCAGTTATCATTTTTATCGTATTTGGCGAGTGCTCACACTGCACATTTTCAAGGAGCAAACAGTGACAGGAAGTAGTACTATCAGTAGTACTATAATTTGACATATCCAGCTGCTCTTCCACTGAAAAAGGTTGTTAAACCATGCTGATATTGCCAGATTCAGCTGAAAAGTGTTTGCGGGAGCACACACATAGATTTATTCAGCGAATAACCCCCAGAAGAGCCAAAATAGACAACCTCCTTTGGCATGATGCTGACTACACCAGGCCTATGTCAAAGAAAGCCCAACAGTATGTGTGACCTACTTGAGCTTGACATATCAATCTTCTGAAGGTCTTTCTTTTTCCTGTGGAGTAACACCTGTCCTAAACATTGCACATGTTGTGTATAATATAATTTTATTAGCGATGAACCATGCCTGTCCATCTGCCTTTATGTACACACAAAGTAGACAATAGGTACTTTTCTTATGTACAGTATTTTTATACTCTAGTGCATATCCACAATAGAAGCAACAATTACTTTTTTCATTCACGTAAGTACTCTTCACAAAGTCTGTCTTAGGATTTAATGAGCTCCTCCTTGCCTAATTGAAAATTTCACCTCGGATGTTAGGGAGAAATCAGCCAAATGGGTTTTGCATAATTCAGCAACCAAAAAAGACTGCCTGGTGGAGACAGAGGGCCAAGACACCAAAAGATTTAAGAGCTATAACATACAGTATATTGTGAATTTACAGCTTAACTTGCTGCATATCAAGCAGCTGTAATAGCCTTTGGTGCAGTGTGACCTGTCACTGCACTGGATCCTGTTTTATTTGACTCTTTTCTCCGGAGCTTTCTGTGGTGAGTGGTGTGGGGGACGACTTTTTTATCAATTGCCTGACACATGAAGGGAGAAACTTCCATATTCCCAACAGAACTGATGACTCTCAGATGTGTGAGACCATGTAGAGGACCATGTTGTACAAAAATGTACAAATAACAACAATCTACGTTTATTTTCAACTCAGAGATATGGCTGTCTTAACTGCACAAATGCATCTGTTTTTACTGTTTTTAATTCTTGTGTCTCCTCACTAGGTAGAGAATGTACCGTACATTGTGTTTTAAATTGGCCTGTCACACAACGGCCGGATTAATTTAGATTAATCACAATTAAGCCCAATTCATTTTTAATTGTGATGTGTTTTCATTATTTTTTCATTATTGTGTTTATTGATGGCACCAAATACAATACATCTTGAAATGCATCTTGCAAAACCTTTGTAAAGCCTGATTCCCCTCGGCAAAATATTAATCAATCAGCAGTTTTGTGCAGACCACTTGGCAATTGTTCATCAGTTTGTCAGAAAACTTACTGAGGCCCTGAGTTGCCTAACATTGGTTTGGTGGAACTACTTGCAAAAGAATCTCCGCTTGACCAAAGCTTTACGTTGATTTGGTACTCAAAGATGGAAGTGCTTCAGTGAAACCAAAACTCCTTCCTGCAAATTGTGGAAACTACCTGATGTTAGGGTGACCAAACGTCCTGTTTTCACATCCTGTCCTGACCATACTGTCTGTTTGTTTTTTTAGAAAGTTATGAAAATTTTGTGTTTTTTATTGTTTTTCATTGGGCCATTAACTTAAGCGGCATTAGGGCTCTCTGCTGCATGTGACATAATCCCTGAAAGGCTGCCGTGTTGGCGGCTATTTGAATTAGTGTTGCCAAAAATCTGCAAAAAGCCAAAGAAAAAGTAAAACATTTATACAGATTTAAACTTTTGACGCTTGCCCAGTTCAAGTCTCAAATTTGGGATATCACGCACAATGGCGGTTCAAATTCCCAAGTTCTTGCGACTTTTCCCTGAAAATATTTGTTACATTCCAAAATAAGCATTGTGCCTGTGTCGTTCTGTTTTTGGAATCACTTTCAAGTCGTTTTAGAATGTTTTTCTTTTGGAATTTGTGTCTTCGGTTATAAAGTTGTCCCTCGCCACTTCGCAGTTCAAATTTTGCAGCTTCACTCTATCACAGCTTTTCAAAAATATATCAATGAATAAATCATGCTGTTTCGTGGTTGAATATGGCCTATTGTATTCTAATCAGGTCACTAAGTGTCAGTAATGTTACTGTAATGTCCGGTGAGGCACACACATACCAGACTTGATCGCCAGAATAAGAGGCTTTTATTGCAGGTTTGAATTACCCCACAACAGGCACAATAATCCCTAATAAAACCCCGTAATAAAAACACAGGCTACTGTTGCGGCCGTAACCCACGTCAAGCTAAAACTCATGTCAATCTGAAACTCACTTATAAAGAAGCAATCCTACTTTGCGGAAATTCACTTATCATGGTCGGGTCTGGAACCAATTAACCATGATAAACAAGGGATTACTGTAGATTTTCTATCCATACAGAGGAAGCAAATTCTAAGACATTTTTGAGTCAACTTCAAGTATCCTTTCAGTGTCTCATTGCCAGATTGTCTTGGTTTTCGGTAATCAAAATATGGTCGCCCTATTTTAGGTGGTTGATTGTTCTTGTATTTTTGTCCTCATATTTATCACTGAAAGGGTCAGTATGTTGTTTGTATTCGTTAGCCTTGTTAGTTTTGCAACCAGAAAGCCTTGGAGCACCAATGCGTGTCAGTGAGAGGAAATGTGGGATTTTGAATCACTGCGCTGCACATGCATTACAATGTTTTTAAAATCTGATTTATCATGCATCTGCAGTAATCTGGATTAAGTCATTAATTTTAACAGCCTTAGTTTTAAAATATTTGCATACTGGAATGAATGACACAATCCTGAAGTGGTCCAGAGGGGACACAGTGTGTTCATGTATGACCAAGCCATTCTATTTTATCAATTCATTTTCTGTATGACTTATTCTGTTCAAAATTGCACGGGGACGGGAGGTTGGAGTCTATTCCCATCTGATATAGGAAGAAAGGCAGACCACACCATGGACTGATTGCAATGGCAATGCATTGTATGCAACTCTGCAGACTGAAATACTGTGACCAGATGAGCAATCTGACACTGTGCTCCATTAGAGTGCAGTTTAATCTATTGCACTATTAACTGTAACTGCATTTGTAATTCACAAATGTAATTCATGACAAGAGAACAAACATCATTTAATTCTATGATTAACACAAGGTTAATTTTAAGATAAGTTTACTGAGATAAAATTAAATTAAATCTCAATGTGTTTTAAAATTTTGTATGCTCTAAATCTGCAGTTACAAGTTAACATACATGTTGGTTAGTTACTTTTAATACAAAACACTTCTTATAAAGATCAAATCTACAGATGAGGAAGTGGTATGCTAAAATTGAGATGGAATTGATAAAAATATGTACATATTTAAATCCTTTTTACTCCACCTTTGTACATCTTGAATCTATAACTAACCTATCTTAACTTGATACACAGTTGGTGTTCCCGATCGCGCCCACACACACACCCAAAGCCCCGACTGACATGTTCACGGCAACAGTTGGACTCAACGGAATTCTTAACATCATAAGGTCATTATCAGGTCAGGGTCGCTACACTGTATTACAAGTGAAACGAAGTTTCATCTACAAAGTTACTATTTACATTCAGCCAGGAAGAAGAAGCTCTAGCTTGCATACGCACGCTCACATCACCATGACGACATACATGCTCGAAAGCACAGGCAGGGAGGCAAGAGTGCAATGTAGTCAAATATCCCTCCTACTGAAATGCACATAGAAGTTAAACCTGTTACATTCGCCTTTGTTGGATAAGGTGTTTTCACGGATTTCAAGTATGAGGAAAACTCTTTCAGGCAGCCCAAAAAAATGACATCATGGCAAAGACCTCTGTCAATAAATCACATAAGCCTGCCTTCATTCAGAATGTGCTGTGCCTGGTGGGCATGTCAGGAGTCTGGATGGGAGAATACGAATAACGAAAACATGCTTAACTCCGTACGTGTAGAAAAACACTTAAGTGCAGCTATAACCTACGTATATAAAGGCTAAGATGTTTTGTTCAGACAGCTTAGCATATATTCACCGATGGAGGTGAATATGTGCCAATTTCTTATGAGTCTTCTCTGAAGTGAATCACTTGTCACAAAGCAAGTTCGGCAGTTGAGCTGTAGACGCTCGACGAGCAGCCGAGAATCAGTGATGGGTGATGTAGCTTTGAGAACAAAACACCTCTCTTGTGGTTTATTCTTGTCATTTTTTTCTGTTAAAGCTGCACGTGATAGTCAAAGTGTGTGGTGCCGTATGTGTCGACACTAAGCAGAAGTGGGAGGAAGGGGTTACCCCACACATGCACGCTGGAAAGGTTAGGAAAATGAGCAGCACAAAACAAAAGCTGAGGCACTTCTTCTAATGTTTCTAAATGCCAATTTTCACCAAAGACTGGCAGAAAGTATTAGCTGGATGCTGCCTTTTCTTTTAGTTTTAATTTATATTGTGTAATGCTTTGTTGATGTGTTGTTTCACTTTAAATAGTTGGACATTTACATATAATACTCACAATCTGATTGGATCATGTTGTCTAATTGAGATGAGTCTTTGTTTTTCGTATTTTATAAATTGTTTTTATAGCAATCTCTTCCATGTTGAGCACATAAATAAAGCCATATACATAATAAACCATTTATATCATTATATTTTTACATTAGAAATTCATTTTACATGTGTTTTGGTAAAAAAAAAAAAAAATCCACTTAAGCCAGTGTTTCCCGACCTTTTTTGTCTTGAGTAGCCCCAGAGCCATGAGTACCCCCTCACTCATACATGTTGATAATTCTCCAAAAGTAGAATGGAACACAGTATTATGATTTTGGAGCAGCTGTGCCACAGGTTATTGTCTCTCTGGGGAAACTAGTTGTAACGCACACTGTTATTGGCTAGTTTAATATGAAATGACTGACAATATGTACTTATCATCTTGGAAATAATTTATTAAATGTTTTCACATGCCCCCTGCAATTTGCTCGAGTACCACTAGCGATACGCCTACCCCTTGTTAGAAAGCCCGTAATTTACCATGTTTTGTGTTGTTCATGCTTCACTGGTAATGTTTAGATTTGGGCGTTGTTTTGTCCCACTGTGTTCGGCCGTCAGTGAACGCACCGCAGTAGTGTGATGTTGCATCAGTTAAAAACGTCTTTTTTATGACTTCTCCGACGCTGTACAGGCAGATGTACCTTTTATCTCCTTCCTTGCGCCTCATCCTTGTTTTCCCAAGTTAATGCTGTGCGTGAATGCATAAAGGTGAGGTTTAATTCAGTTGTTAGATCTGTGTGAGCTCTATTATACACTTTTGTTCAGTGTAACTCTTGTGTTCATTAATGCTAACATTAGCATTCAAGCTAACTGTATAGCGATTTATTATATTAATAAGCATCATAATGACTTAATTTCCTTAGTGGGTTCTGTATTTGATGTGCCTTTGGCTAATCATTATGTTTATGTGTAATATTAGTTACATTCATTTACTGTTTATTTATTCAGTGACATTTTGTATTCTTTGTGTATTGTTACAGTACCACAGCATAAAGCCTTATAAAGACCACAGTTGAGCAGTCCTTGCTGCCACTTACTGACCAAATCCACCAAACAGAGGACAACTTGCCGTGTTCTATGACTTGAACACACATCTATACCTTTGACCGCTCCAAACCAGTGCATCCTTGGAGACATCTCAACACCCTGAGAACCCTCTCCGTTTCACCCCTGGTTGGGAATCACTGATTTAAGTGACACAAAAAATTTGAAGAAGGGAGCCGAGCCAAAGGAACCAGCTCAGTTGAAAGAGCCGGGATTCCCATCACTAATACATTCATACAAATGTAGTTAGAATAACAGTTGCACAATTGTTGACATGTTGCCTGGTTTGCTTCCTTCCTAGCAGGCGTGAATAGTTGAACACGTTAATGGAGACAAGTGCCCATGAGTCCCTTCAGTAAAAATTTTGCAAGACTTGCTCATGACTTGCACATCTCTATTAGCATATTCAATGCATAATATGTATCAAAGTGGTCCCCTGAATCCTTCTGTATGAGACCCTCTAACTGCTTTATGAATCACTCCTGCCTTTTGGAAAAAGCAGCAATTTGGTGGCATGCAGTTGAGCAGAAAAAAGATGCTCATAAGCCTCACAAAGTGCTGACCGCTGGTCCGGAAACTCTGTGATGCCTAGTGTCGTGATGGAATAGACAGCATTGCTGACTTCTGATTTTGTGTACACTTAGTTGAAACAAAGAGCTGTGGTAATGTCTCGTCATTCTAGCTAAAAGGTCGGGTCGTACTGCAGTGATGATGCACAGCAGCTGAATTGCATGCCAGCTGCTTTGGGCTACTTGCTCACTTTCTCTCCTCACATCAGCAAATGGGCCTGGGACTGCTTAAGAGAGTCATGCAGTGAAGTCACCTGCATTTAGACCATCTCCCCTGTGGTCCCCAAAGAGCCCAAGTCTTATGACTTCTCACATCAACACTGTGGCAGGCTGTCAAGACAGCCAGGGCCATGCATACTGCATTGTCCTCCATGTCTTCTTAATAAGGAATTTGACTGCACTCCCCTGGGAATGACAGTTTGCTGAACAGGGTGAGAAGCTTTTCCTTCCTGCTCCTGAGAAAATGATCTGGTTAATATATACCTTCATAGTACTGTGCACCACCCCCAGCCTGGTGGTTTAATAAGAGTGGATATATTTCACTATATGATGTTGACTTAAAATAGTAAGTGGTAGAGTGAATACAGGGTTCAGTAACAATTAATTAGACCAGGTATCGGCAACCTTTACTAGCAAAAGAGCCATTTTTCCCCCTCTTATGCCGAAAACATAACCCGAGTTTTAATCTTTTCTAATTTTACCCGTTACAACAAGAGATTACAAAAATGCAGTGCAGGCCTTTTTGAGTCCTTCCCGTGTGACTTATGTAAAATTAAAATAAAACATAGCACACTTTAATATAAATGGTTTGGGCATCAAACATGCCCAAACCAATTTTGAGGTGATTAACAAGAATGGCGCAGCTACTCATTACCGAGTCCTTTTCTGAACATTTTATTTCCATTTTAGGAGGGTTTCGTGTTTTTTTTTTTGAGCTATGGACTTAAAATTTTGATCAGCTGATGAACAGACTATTTCAGTTTAATGGTTGTTTGCAATAAATTGCTTAAGATTTTTTTGTCTCACTCCCATTTCTGTCACGCTACGCAGGACAGGAGCGTGTACTTCCTGTTCTGCGCCATTATTCTGGCAAGCGGTGCTTCCGGTGTGGTGGACTGCCAGTCCACGCCTGGTGGCCGCACACCTGCTGTCAATATGAATCAGTGACAGTTAAAAGACCTGCGCCGTCGCATGCGCGGTGCTGGTTCATTGTTCATTGTCATGTTCATTGCTGATGAACTCCATTGCCTTTCCAGTGCTGTCACCTAGACTTACCTGTTTATTATTTTTGTATCATTTTTCCCACAGAGCTTTTCCTCTGTCACTTTTGGTTTTGTTCTTGTTGTCTTGCGCAATTAAATGACTTTTAATTTTGCACTTCACCGCCTCCTCTCTGCATACCGGGGGTCAAGTCTTCGACAGCAGCAACCAGCGACGGGACAATTTCTTTTTCATTTTGAAGCTCGACTCTACGCAACTCTACTATTCTACAGTGCAAAAAGTAAATTTTTGCAATTTTTCAACCGGCCTTAAAATTTTGATCAGGAGCGTATTACGTTCGTAGAACAACAAAGCTGGATGACCTCATACTTGCATGAAACTTTGTTTTAAAAACATGAAGAATTCTGCAGTCTGTACTTGTGACTGTGTGCTGCTCTAAGTTTAGATATGAAGTGATATGGCGTAAACGTGGATAACTGCTATTCAATACAATCATTTGGCCATTTATTTCGTTCCCATCTTTGCCTTGTCTTTTCTCATTAACATGAGGATGTTCACTTGAAGTGATAAACACATCTTCAAGCCTGGAACCTCTTCTTCTCAGACTCAAATGTATCAATCAGCTTATTACAATCTAAAGTGCTAAACTCAGAGTTTCCTCTGTGCTGCGATCACCAGCTCAATCTGACAATAACACTCCTAAATTAAATTTACTAAAGTCTATTGGTTTGGTTTGGATGGTTGCTTCTGTTTGTTCCCATTAGTTTACAAGTGGTCCAGCAGCACTTTGTCCATCTTCATCATTTTGTCAAGTGGAGTAGCTCGCTGACGAGCATGTTTATGTGGCCCTTGAACTGCGTGGAGTGGGGAGACTGACTGGCTGAGGCTTGCGTGGTGTTGGAGCTTAAGTTTTTACTGCAGTTAAGTTTATTCACTCCTTATTTGCTGTCTGTACACCTGCCTATTGGAGTTTGAATTCCAATATGATTTCACTATTTACCCCTTTTTTGTTGCACTTGAGAACATTTGGATGTTGGCTTTGTCCCTCAGAAGCATGACCAATGCCCGCACAGCAAAGTATCATCTAGCAAGTATTTTGTTTGAAATATAACCATGTTGTAGCTTGTGGCTAGACTGACTATAATGAATGGACCTTTGACTAGTTGACAAATTACTGTGTGGACCTTCCATCCATCCATTTTCTATGCCGCTTATCCTCATTAGACTGTGTGGACCTTTAAGATTCATATTTGAGGACCAGTGATGTTATTTATGAGACCCTTTCTATCGTCATAGGTTTGCAAACCGTCCCTTAAAAAACGGAATCGTCGCGTATTTAAACACAAAAGTATGCATCTTGTATTGAGTTATAAAGGAAGACACTTTTTCTTGTGAGAATCAAAAATAGTTTGTAAAATGTGAATGGAATTCATCAATGACAGGGCCCAAATGTATTCCCAGCCCCTTCCTGCTCTGTCACAATTGGGAGGCTAACTCCTCCCTGGTGGTGTTTAATTTACACACTTCTGCGGGTAACCTTAGGCAGGGCATGTAAATATAATAATTATTTCATCTGACAGTTTTGTAATTTTGCACTATTCAACTCTATCTTCCCCATGTATTGGTATTACTCCAAAACATGCACATCATTCAATTCAGGTTCAAGTCAAATAGTATCAAAATTGTTTCACACAAATTTAAAAAATCACCACACCGATAGAGGTGAAGACATTTGGGCAACAAGTTGTCACTTCTTTATTTTTCAGGGATTTGGAAACCCTAGTCATTTAAAGAAACAAACTGCCCACATTTCAGCTCTGTTAAAGCCGAAGTATTAGGCTACGTTCACACTGCAGGGTGTGATGCCCAATTCAGATTTGTTTTCAAATACTTAGATTACATTTCAAACTCGTCTCAAATCGTTCTTGCACATTCTACTTGAATGTAGCTGGAACACAGTAGGAATTTTTAAGAATAATGTTAGAATGCAGGCAGAATATTTAGAAAGCACTTAGAATGAAGCCCGGGTTGCGGCACCTCTACCCTGTCCACGTCAGCGGCCAGCGGTGGAGTTCCTCACCTTGGCTCCTTTTTTCCTTGACGTGATTTGAATAAGGGGATGCTTCAGATGCAGCTGGCAAGAGGCAATTTGGACATTTTGACTGCACTTGAGGCACATTTGAGCAGCAATCGAAAGATTATGACGGCATTTGGAGTGCATTCCAAGTGAATTCTTTTAATATCTAAATATATTCCAGCAGCAATTGAGATGCATTGCAGCTAATTTGGGGCCTTTTTGGAGACATTCTGGAAGGATTAGAAGTGGCTAGGTGACTAGGGTGACTAGGGTTTTAGTGGGATAAAACCAATAAATGCACATTAGTGTAGTAGGCTAAATAAATAAATATTAGAAGGGCGGCATGGCTCAAGTGTAACAGTGGTTGTCTCCCAACCTGAAGGTTGCGGGTTTGATCCTTTGTTCTCCCATGATCATGTTGAAGTATTCTTGGGCAAGATACTGAACCCCCAGTTGCTCCTGATGCTGCATCATCAGTAGGTAAATGTGCTAACAGTGTCAAAGTGCCCTGGAGGTGGAAAAGTGTTATACAAGTGAAAGCCCATTCACTACGACTATTTTGATTGTTTTCCCCATTAGTGAATTTGCACCCTCATGCTCAACTCTTTTTCGTTTTAGCAGGTGATGGTGACTGATTATTCCTGCAAATACTGCTTAAGGTTCAGGGGAAGGTTGGTTTCATGACACTACAGTCTTGTTTCCAGCAGTGATGATTATCTTTTATAATATATATACAAATATAAAAGCCTCAATGCCCTTGGGAGCCATGAGTGTAGCAGAATTATTTTTGTAACACTGCCCAGATTTATAAATTGCCACAATCATATTTCTTAGTTTTGAAGAAGTTTGTTTGGCCTCATGTTTTTTATGGATATGCTTTGTCACATTTGAGGCTTTAGTTTTCTATCTTTTTTTTTTATTTTTGGCAGGGTACTAGTTACATTTATGGGTCTAAATCTTGCAAAACGTGCACTTGCATGTTCATTTTTTCAGCTACAGGATTAAAAAAAAATGTTTTTGTGTGAGACATTGCACTGGTAGCTCTGTGAAAAAAAATAATGAGGTAATTGTTAATGAATATCCATCATGTTTCTGGTTAAAATTACTTGCCTTTGCTTTAGAGCCAAGCTCATTCCAATGCTCCTCGTAATTGCTATTTACAGGCTTACCAGAAGATGGTGGTAAAAATCCACCACTGAATTTCATGGCTCATTGTAAGTGTAATTACTTCATTGTTCCCATCACTGAGTCTTTTCCGGACATGCTGTACATTCACACAAATAAAGAGCAATGTGAGACCATGGCATTTATGGTAAGTAATATTACCTACATGCAAACAAAATGTTTTGCTCTTCCTAGTTTTATTTATACATTTGTTCAATTTGGAAAGTAAAAAGACCACTTTTGTTCAAATAATCCATCCACTTGTTAGGTGAGATCTCGATATGACAGCTACGCAGCGTGCTTGGAGCACAAACGGTCATAAATAAAAGCCAATTAAAAACGGGCACTTCTTCCAACACAATGCGACAGATGCCACGTTGCCAAGTCTTGGAGGGTGCAGTTGGCATGACAACTGCAGGACTGGAAAATGACTGTTGTTTTACCACCAGCAGCCAGTTGTTTCAGATAATTTGACAGCAAATCCAGCAGGCCTCACAACCTCAGACAATGTTTAACCATTTCAGTTGAATTCAGCAGGGAGATTTTTTACTGATCAGACACGTAGACATCTGATGAAACAGTTTGTCTGCACAGATGTAGACGAGCTAGCCAGCAAATCCGCTGCAAGGCTGTCATTCATAGCAAGGTCTTGACCTGATTGCAGGATGTTGCAATGTTTTTCAGTTGGCATGGTGCATTTTGAAAAAGTGAATTATAGACAAATACTGGATTGCACGATGCTGATGGAAGGAAGCAGCTATTCCCTTTGGGGTGTCAAGTGGTTGGCTGATGATAACGGTGTGAGGAGTCTGGCCCAAACTGGTAGTTGCTTTAAAGAAAGGGCAATTTCCATTATTGCCTCATCTGTTGCAAGGATCCTTGGAGAAGCCCTGAAGAATTATGTAAAAAAAATAAAATAAAATAAAAAAATCAGTACAAATCGACATTTATTTTAATGTGGCACTCTTCAATGACAGAAAAATAGCATCAAAAAATAAACGTGTTGCATTTATATTTATACTCTTCTCAGGGGTGATTCTAGCTTTCATGGTGCCTGTGCGAGACCCCCTTTGGCAAATGAGCAGTATGGGGAGAATCGGTGTCCCGCCTGTACAGGGTGCCCATAACGTATCCTGACCTCGACCTTGAGCACAAACAAATCTCCTCATCCCTGCAGTTCCCCTCAGAGCAAGTTGTAATATTATGAGAAATAAATAAAACAACTAATAAATTTGTAAATTTTGGAAAATTATGTTGCTTTAAAATTTATAATGTTAGAGAATCAAGTCAAAATATTATATATATTATATATATATATATATATATATATATATATATATATATATACAGTATATATATTATATATATATATATATATATATATATATTATATATATATATATATATATATATATATATATATATATCATATTATATTAAATATTTTGAAAAAAAATGTTAAAAAACCCAACAACAGCAGAAATGAAAATAACTTATAAAATTACTTATAAAAGTAAAAAAAAAAAAAGAGAAAAAACTGTATTCTAACAAGAAAAAGTCACAATTTTTCAAGAATAAATTTGTAATATGAGGAAAAGTAATGTCATTTTAGTAGAATAGAGTTGAAATATGAAAGAAAAAAAATACGTTAGTTTCTTTTTAAGTGGTAACATTGTGAGCAACAAAGAAAGCAAAATAAAGTTGTCATTTTTGGAAAATTAGGTTAGGGAGAAAGTTATAATATTACAGCATCCATCCATCCATCCATCCATCCATCTTCTATGCCACTTATCCTCACTAGGGTCGTGGGTATGCTGGAGCCTATCCCAGCTGACTTCGGGCGTGAGGCGGGGTGCACCCTGGACTAGTCGGCAGTCAATTGCAGGGCATAATATTACAGCAATAAAATTAAAATATTATGGAAATAAAATCATAATACAGTCATCCCTCGTTTATCCCGGTTAATTGGTTCCAGATGCAACCACAATAAGTGAATCTCTGTGAAGTAGGATTGAATATTAATAAACTGAATATTTTTGTAGTTAGAGCATAGAAAACTTGTTTATGACTTTCTAAATACGTTTTTTAACATTATTGGAGCCCTGCAGTCCTTGCGATTGCCACATTATCCTGCGGAGGCCATAGTTACACGTGCTGCTGTCCTTACACACTCGCATTTGTAAGTGCGTGCAAGTGCGATGAATGTGAGTTTTTCCGACCTTCCGAAGTTCTCCAGAACTCCCTGCTGCTAGTGCCTCAAGATGCCGCCCATTCCACCGCATGGACTCCGGATTCTGATGCCGCAAGAGCAGCTTCAAGTGGCAGCGCACCTCATGCAGCATCATCAAATTTTGCCCATGTTTTCGCAAGTAGACAGCACGCTAAAATCACACTAAAACACTGGTCACATCAAAAACAGCCACTGCTTGTTCAACAACAAAGCTAAAGGTAGTGCTTTTGTCATGTTGGTTAACTTCACTGCAATATACAAACAATATTTTACATCAACATAATCTAGTCTGTGGGTTTTATTTTCAATTTGATGGAATGATTCACATTTTTATCGTGTATCTAAAAATACAATTATTTTAATTATGTAATCTAAAATGTGCAAGTTGTTGGTATAATTTATAAGTCCAGCCACAAACCCATGTATTTTTTGCCGTTTACGGTAATGTTCATCAATAATTCATGAAGACCATATATTTTGTGAGAACATTATCCCGATGCCACAGGTCTGTAACACCTCTGTGATTTGTCTTCATGGCAGACTTGACATTGCAAGCATTTGAGAACAATGGGGTTCATAAACAGCAATTCATCTCTATAGTCCAGTCCTTTGGGGGCATTCAGTGCATGCTCCCATTCTTGCGAGATACCACAAATGGTCAAAACTGATTCAGGAAATGGTGGGATACTGAACAAAGAACACATACTAGTGTGAGCATATATACAAGCTGTTGACATTGCAGTCTCAGAGGAAAAAAAATCAATACATTTATTGATTTAAATAGATCTGTTCATGGTCCTTGAGCCTGTTGTGTAGCACTACAATAGCATATTAGTTAGCCAAGTGATCCACAAAATACTATTGAGGTTTCTTTGTTGTTTAACTGTTTTTTAACACTGCCACAAGCACAATATACAGTAGTCACTGTTTATTTGCTAACTGTCATTGTTTATTATCGCTAACCTATATATAGTTATAGGACATATAGTTATACAGTGTTTTGACTTGATGTTATGGATTCAGACGGATATACAGCACTAAGCTCACATCTTCCAGCAAAGTGTAGTTTTCTGTGAAACAAAAACGAATTCCAACATGAAATCGAAACAGAAAAATATCTTTGCAAAACTGTGTACATCCTTCAAGTAACACTAGTCAAGTGGCTTTTGCACTCCTAGTTTGTCAGATTGTGAGAGTATCTGACATGCACAGAGCTCAAGGTCATCCCACAGATTTTCAGTTACATTCATGGCTGGGCTGTGGACATTTCAATACAAAGTTTGTGGTCGTTTTGTTGATTTGAATGGATGCTTCGGGTCGCTGGCGTGCCAAAATGTGAATTCCTTTTCAACCTCACCTTTTAAGCAGATGCCAGCAAGTTTTGTGCCAAAATTGCCAGATATTTTGGAACACAATTTGCTTTGATTTTTAGCTTCAAACGTGCTTTTAGGAAATATGGACAATAAGTTCAGCCAAATTGCACACAAATTTCCAGCATCCTTTTGGAAGATTGCAGTATGTTTCTGCCAATATGTATTTTTCTTTCTGTTAAGAAAAGCCCAGACATAACAGAACATGACATTGTTGAGACAGACTCCAATAGCCCAGGTTTAGGTTACATTTATATGACAGCAACTTGGTAAAAACGAAATACCCGTTCACATAGACCTGCAAAAACAACTAAAACTATGCATGCCAACCCGGTTGTTATCGATGGTTCTTTGTCCATAATCACTATGTGCATGCGTGCCACCTTATAAACACCCTTTTTTGGTGTAAAATGAAATTTTGTAAATGAAATAACGCAGTAAATGTGCGTTTTGTTGAAGACGCATTGTAAGCGCAAAAGCTGTATTCCGTACCTGTTTTTATTAAGAATTACTGTACTTATGCATGCCATGTCCAAACACTTAACCCACATGTGCATGTTCACAGTTTTTACAGAAGGTCACACAGAATTTGCATGGATTCAGCATTTTATTGTTTTCAAAACATTTCACTTGCACTGTCTGCTTAAGTTGGTCTTGTGTGGTTGTTCCCTTCGAAACAGTGAGTCAATTGCATGATTTGTTTGGCTTACGCTTTTTACGCCGGATGCACTTCCTGACGCAACCCACCCATTTATCTGGGCTTGGGACCAGCACAGTGGCCGGGTGTTTAAGGGCCCTGGCTGGGAATCCAACCCATGCTGTCGACATGAAAGGCTGCAGCAAATGAAACGATGCGAATTAAATGCCTCCTAGAGCCGGCTCTTTGAAGTGAATGTAAAGCCGCATGTGATTGGTCAAAATGTGTGGTGCTGTGTGTTTCGACACTAAACAGCGGGGGGAGGGAGGGTTTACAAACACAAGCAAGCTGGAAAGGTGAGGAAAATGAGCGTCGGGAAACAAAAGGTGAGACACTTTCTGAATGTCAATCTTCACTAAATACTAGCAAAAACTGATACCTGTAAGCTGTTTTTTGTTGTTGTTTTAAACACTTTAATTAATATTTTGTTGGGCAATGTTTTGTTGATTTTGTGTTGTCTCACTGTAAATAGTTGGAAAATGGCAAATAATACACACAATCAGATTGAACCTTTTTGTCTAATTGAGACGGGTCTTTGTTTTTATGTTTAATATTTAGTTTTGTGTTGCAATCTGTTCCATGTTGTGTATATAAATGAAGCCATATCAACAGTACATTACATTTAATATAGTATAGTAACAGTATAGTAACAGTAACATTTGATATAATTGTTTATATTAGAAACTCATTTTAGACAGATTTTGGTAAGAAATCAATTAAGCCACTAAAAACTCTGAGGAGCCATTGTGGAGCTCTTTGTAGGGAGCCAAGCCAAAAGAAGTGTTTCCCTTATAAGAGCCAAAACTCCTATCACTAATAATAATTATCATAAAAGGCATGAGTGAAAAAGCTACTTAGCCTGCTTCAGGTGATATAGAGGAATGGTTCCCAAACTTTTTTACAGTCGCGTACCCTTTCAGACATTTGACCTGAAGCCATGTACCCTTGACTCCTGCTCATTTAAAAAAACATACACCTTTTTATATGAATTGACTTGATATATTGAACATAATTCATTGGTGAATTAATTTTATAGTAATTACCGGTCAACATTTTTTATTTTGCATGGTTACATTTTGATAAAGTTTAACATGAGCACTGATAAATAGATACATAATCATCTGCATATCTTTTATAAATATTAAACAGAATGAATTAGTTAATTCATTTTATAGTAATTCCGTGTCAAAATGCGTATTTTGCATGGTTACATTTTGATACAGTTTCACATGAGCGCTGATCGATAGTAATCATTCTATGTATCTTTTATTCCAGTCTGATTCATTCTTTTGTTTGAATGAGTTGAACTTGAGCTTCACTTATTTTGCCCACTCATGGTGGCGATGGTTTAAGTCTGCATATCAATTTAATGCCAAACTGAAGGGGAAACTATTAACAATCACGATGAAGCAGTATCTAACGTACAAAATACATACAACCAATAATAAAGCCTCATTTTCGGGCGAATCCCCACTCACAGTGACAGGTTTTCACCACTGCGCTGTACGGTGATTGGAACACCAATAGAAATGACATCTTCAGGATTAAACACTCTTAATTCACAAAATAATCATCAAACTTACTTATTTGTTCATATGATGCACACAGAGAAATGAACAACATCGTGCGCTGTCTCCTTTCTGCTCCGTTCTCCTTGCTCCGTTTTTAACTTTTATTCACATACACCCTGTTACAATTGGCGTACCCCTAGGGGTATGCGTACCCCACTTTGGGAACCTAGGATACAGAGTAATTCAAACTGATGAACAACCCCCACAAATGCTGGTCTGCAAGGACAAGATGGTTTAGGACTAAGGATGTCCTTTGGGAGGGTCTTGCTGGAACATCACAATGGAGTGAACAAAGCTGGATGAGAATTACAAAGCTTTTCCTTAATGGGCTGCATTGTGCCAGGATTTTTCTCTACAGTGTATTTTTTTTTATCCACACAAATCCATAGCTTCTTTGCCGCGACACAAGAGTGTCCTGCTGTAGTATTAACTGCTAGTTTAGCTTCATGTGGGTGCTTTGCCAGTTTACTGTATTTGAAATAATGTGGGTGTCTTGGCATCGTGTCTCTTATTGTGGGTGTCTCGTTTTTGGTGTGGGTTGGCCTATGATTGCAGCTCTTTTTAAAGACTGCTGCTGGTGAGCCTTCATTCTGCTGTTCAGGATTGTAGTGATGAAATCTTAAATATCTTAAATTGGCTTATGTTGAATTAATCACCATGTATCATTTTATACAGTATAATTCTTGGAGTTTATCTTGGTCGTGTCTGAATGAGCCTTAATTAGTTGAGGTAGGGTCACAGTAACTAATCATACAAAACTCTACTTTCTATTTGTATGTGTTAGGGATGCTCCGATCGATCGGCCACCGATGAATATCGGCCGATTTTCGTAAAAAACATATGATCGGTGTATGCCGGTAAACACCTTTCAAAGCTGATCACAAAAAACAATCATCATACGGCGTCAAATCATTGTTATCTTAAACAAAACAAAAAATGTATTGAACAGTTTATTTCACATGTATTCATATTACTCCATAACAAGCATCAAATTCAATTCAGGTTGGTCAAATTGTTTCACACAAATAAAGGCAAAAAAAAAGACAATCCGCCCAAAGTTTATTTTTTAATAATTACCTATTTGCCAGGGGCCATTGGAATTGTCAAATGGCTCCACTGAGGGGGCATAGGAGCCTTTCAATTTTGCGATTGTGGTAATTTGCTGAATTAAATCAATTATAAATGTTTCTCCTAGTGGGAATGTGGTATTTTGAAAGATGAGTGATACAATCAGTCAATATTGCGCTGTACACAGTCCAGTAATACTAAGTGTACTAGTATTAGTTTGTCCAAGTGATGTTGCTTTATGACTTCAGCAGCAGAGCAGTTTTGTCTGCCTGCACTCAGTTTGTCACACTTGTGTCCATCTCATGTTGTTTTCAACGCACAATAAAAGCACTATGAATGTACGCTCTACAGCCATCCTACCTCAGTTTGATTGTGGAAGCGTTACAACTTGTAACTTCTTTTCATGTGGTGAAACTAGTGCTAGTTTTCCAGCACTGCTCTTTTGAGTTATTGGTTTAATTTACATCAACAGCTGCAAAGTGCTGCCTGACTGTACTCCATGGCAATGATTTTGCTTTAGTAGTTAACCAAAGTTTGTATTTCCACATTTATATTTTGATAACATGTTCACTACTTTCAACAAGTGTTTAGGCAGCGTTCACATTTCACGGTATTCTGGTCTGCGCCAAAAGATTAAAAAAAGGCTGCACAGCAAAAACGTATGCATAAAGTAAGGATATGATTGGGCAGCTCTTGATACATATTATCGGACCACAGGGCAGCAGATAATCTTCAGGTTTTTCAGGGCAGGCTCAAGACCCACCGCTTTGATCTGGCTTTAATATTTCTCATTTACCAATTTGATTAGAGCAATTTTTTTTCGGGGGTGTTATTTTAACGCTGTAAGGCACTTTGGGTTGCATTTTATACGTATGAAAAGCGCTTTGATTTGATTATGCGATCAAGCTCAATTATTCAAGATTCAAGAGTTTTATTGTCATATGCACAGTAAAACAGGTAGTTCTGCTATGCAATGAAATTCTTATTCTGTTCATTCTGCCAAGAAAAGAAAGAAAACACAAGAAAAAGAATAACAACATAAGAAACATGAATACCAATAAATTAAGCAACAACAACAGAAGAGACATGAATACCAATGAATGAATAAATCAATAAATAAATCAATAAATAAATAGCTATGAGTGTGTGTGTGTGTGTTGCGTGCGGCATGTGTGAGTGCTTCGTTGAGAAGCCTGATGGCCTGTGGGTGAAACCTGTTTGCCAGTCGTGTGGTCCTGGACTTCAAACTCCTGTAGCGTCTGCCTGACGGTAGGAGTGTGAATAATGAGTGTTGTGGATGTGTGCTGTCCTTGATGAGGTTGTTTGTTCTTCGTAGGACACGAGATTTATAAATGTCTTGCAGTGAGGGGAGGGCTGCCCCAACAATGTTCTGTGAGGTCTTGATCACCCGCTGGAGTGCCTTCCTATCACGTGTTGTACAGTTACCGTACCAAACAGTGATGGAGGCGGTAAGGACACTTTCCATAGTGCATCTGTCGAAGCAACTCAGGATTTTGGTGGACATGCCAAATTTCCTCAGTCTTCTCAGGAAGTACAGTCTCCTTTGGGACTTCTTGATAATTTGTTGGGTGTTGTGAGACCAGGTGAGGTCCTCGCTGATGTGTGTGCCAAGGAACTTGAAGGTTTTCACCCTCTCCACCTCAGTCTCATCAATAAACAGGGGTCTATACGGCTCCTTTTTCCTTGTTCTTGGGTCAATGATCATCTCTTTAGTCTTATCTGTAATGAGAATGAGATTGTTATCATGACACCAAGATATGAGGTCCGCCACCTATCTTCTGTATGAAGTTTCAACACCACCAGTGATCAGGCCAATGACTGTAGTGTCATCTGCAAATTTAATGATGCTGGTGTTGTTGTGGGAGGCCACACAATCATAGGTGAAGAGCGTGTAGAGGAGCGGACTCAGCACACACCCCTGTGGGGTCCCAGTGCTCACAATTCTTGAGCTGGATGTGCGATTGTGGACTCTGACTGACTGGGGACTGCCTGTGAGAAAGTTAAACACCCAGTTACAGAGGGAGGGTGACAGGCCAAGTGTGAGGAGCTTATCTGTGAGTTTGTGGGGGCTGATTGTATTAAATGCAGAGCTATAGTCTATAAATAGCATTCTGACGTATGTGTCCTGGCCCTGTAGGTGAGAAAGGGCTGTGTGGATGGCAGTGTTGACTGCATCATCAGTGGACTGGTTCTAGCGGTATGCAAACTGTAGAGGGTCCACAGTGACCGGGATGCTATTTTTGATGTGGGTCATGACTATCCTTTCAAAGCACTTCATTACAATAGGAGTGAGTGCTATACTGTAGGGCGATAGTCATTTAAGCAGGACACGTTGCTCTTCTGGGTACGGGCACTATGGTGGTAAGCAGGTTGGTACAGATGCTTGTGCAAGTGACAGGTTAAATATGTCCCCAACCACTGCCGTACTCCAGCTGCATCTTACCTCCCTGGGCAAAAGGTTTGGTTGCCGTCCAAGGATCTGGCACTTGCTGTGCCCCCCAGGAAGTTGGCTCCCCGGTTCATTGGTCCGTTTGAGGTGGAACACGTCATCAACCCCAGCTCTGTCAAGCTCAAGCTGCCTGCCTCAGTCACCGCTCACCCTGTGTTCCATGTTTCCCGTCTGAAACCAGTTGAGACCAGTCCGCTCAGCCCTCCAGTCGAGACTTCTCCTTCGCCAAGGCTGGTTGATGGCCATCATGCATATAGTGTTACTGCCGTTATTGATTCTAGGAAACGGGGCAGGGGAGTATAAAATTATCCCATAAAATTATAAATTATCTCATCTCAGACTTTCACTCTAAGTTTCCGGATAAGCCAGGTGGGCCACCAGGTGGTGACCGTTAGGGGGAGGGTACTGTTATGTTATGTGTTTGTTTGGACTTTGTGTGGCTGCTGGTTTCTGTGCATTCATTGTGTGTTTCTTTATGCCAAGGCAACCTGAGTGCTCAGTAGGGGTGTGGCAAGAAGACACAACTGTGGCAGATTGGCAATTAGGCCTCCTTATGCCAGCTGTTACAGAGGGAGGACGCAGAGTTGTTCTCAGCACGTGTCCTCCAAGTCTCCTTTGGCCTTCTGCCTTTTCTTTTTTTGTTTGTGCTCCTGCTACGTTGTACAATCAAGCCCTTGTTGGCTTTGCCTTTAGTTTAACTTACTTTTTTACTAGCATTTTGCTATGCCTTGTGTTTGAAACTTTTGGTTGTATTTCTTCCTAGCCTCTGTTCTATGCCTGATTTGGATGTTTTGCCATTGAGACCTACAATAAAGACTGTTTTTTGCGGCATGCACCTCTGTCTTGCATCTTGGGTTCCTGTCCTCACCAAACCTAACATTAGGTTTGGAAAAATTTGAATATTATGGGAATAAAGTGAAAATATTATGAGAAGAAAGTTGAACTAAAGTATTTTGGGAAAAAAAACCCAGCAAAACTGGGAAAAAGAGCCCAGAGCAAAGTTCATATTAATTATAAACTTTTTCACCTAAATCACAAAGCTGTGAGGCAGTTTTTTGTTGAAATTCCATTTTGTAGTATGTGGCTCTTGATGGAAAAAAAGCTTGGGCACCCCTGTCTTAAGGGATTTCCAATCAATAGGACACAAATGTAATCATGCTCAAAGCAATGATTCATACTGTATACTCCATCGTGCTTAAGATGCCATAGTGCTTTATTAAGGACAATTTAAAATACATGTCTTGGGAAATAAGCAAATTAGCACCAGCTTTACATTATACCATCATGTGCCACATGCACAGCACACCACAAGAATAGCTGTGTCCAACAATAGCTCAGATGGGTTTTTCATTGATTTGTTTGAATTACTTCCTTCCGTATCCCCATTCATTACTTTTAAATATATTATATAACTAAATATTCCTGACACGATGCATTTACCCCTCCGCGAAGATCATGAACCAGCTGCCAGAGAACTGCCTAAAACATGATCTTTACAACCAAACTTGTCTTTTGTGTTTTCTCATATTATTTCCACATAAGTGTTGAAAGAATGACACGTAGACACTGAAATGGTAATGTATGCACCGGATTGCCGGATATTGTCCCATCCTATACCACCCCTCTGTAAACATACCATGCATAATAGGCTATGGGGATTTGACTGCTTGCTATCTTATCTGCTTGATATACATATTCATGGCAGCAAATGTAGGAGACGAATGAATGGCATCTTCACTACAAACAGTCCTCAGTGGAATTGGCAACATTGCTGACGGTCCAATATTTTAGCTTGTTCGAAACATTTCCTGATATGCAACTGTCAATCAGCGTCGTTGTCCTTGGATACAGTGGTGATTGTCGCTTCAATGGCGCCCCTCCCTTAATCGTCTATTCCATATTATCATCTATTTCTACAGTAATTGTTAGTTTTATTAGACAAAACTTTGCAGAAAAGTTACAACAAAGTGAAAGACAGAGCCCCCCACCTCCATGGACACCGCATTTCATTCTCATTCATTTATAGGATTGGAATCAGGCGGTATTATAAATGAAATGTGTTTTATTTTTGAGCAATTTTTGTTATTGTACTTTCTGTAAATGACATGTTTATCTGGTAATTAACCTGAAAGCAGAGGCCCAGCAGTGAGCTCACCCCTCTTCCCAGTCAGCTTGGTTTCACTTTATGTGAGTAGAATGGGGGGTGCTGGTATACAGGGGGCCCATCTGACACACATATCCTCACCTGATGAGCATATGAATCCTTTTTTTCCACCTCATACTTGCAGTGCCCCTAGAGAGTGCCGCCCTAGGCAATTGCCCATGTGACCCATATGAAAAACACTGCTTGGATACGTTATTGCAAGTTGAAGTGTTATTTTCTTGGACAACATTGGTCAGATTGCAACTCAAAAAACTGCAATGGATAGGTCAAGGTCAACATATTTGTTCATATTATATGGCGCAATAGTAAATAAACACAGTGCAATGGATATTTATTGGGATTTGTCAATGGAAAGTGTATTGTGTGCCGATATTAGTGATATTTCTTTGTGAAAACCTTCAGTAGCAGCAGGAATAGTATAGAGTATATATGTTAACACAGTACATACGAAATGTTCATTTGCAAAAACAGGTACAGTGTCTCCAATTTTTCGCATTACAATTTTCTCCAATTGAAGAAAAAAATACTGTATAAATAAATGTAATTTCAAATGAATTCTTCATATAAACCCCATGCGAGTGCATTGAAATGGTAGTGATAAATCAGCACTGCATGAGCATGTTTATCTTCTCCAGTCACATCATCCCGTCACATCATCCGCATCTCTAATTCAATATTTATAATTTTATCACAGTGATTATGGTGGAAATAAATACATGCAAAACCCCCTGCATGTTAATTGTGTAGGATCATTCCTTGGTTGTTTACAACTTTGACAGAGCTTACAGGCAATAAGAGATGACTGGGGGACGTCCTATACAAGAGAAAAATTGGCACTAGTAATTATCAAATGCCTGATAGAGCTCCTCAGCCAGCCAACCTTTTAATTTTCAAATTAATGTCCTATGCTCCGTCTGTGATTCAAAGACACTTACTCAGTCACTTGATATTTGAAATAATTATGTGTTTTGGTTATATACAGCAATAAGTAACCATGTTTTTATACATGTAAACTGAATTCACTGAACATTGGGGGTGTCACGATAAACTCAGATCACGAGACGAGATGGCATTTTAAGATTACTTTTAAGAAAACTACAATGACAAAATATCACACTGGACAAATATACTTTTTTTTATTTAAGTGAGTCACAAAACAATGCATGTACGTTTTGAAATGTTTTATAACTTTGCATACATGACCTCATGCATGCAAGCATGATGCTTTTAACTGTTGAACTGTTTTTTCCACAAATGTAAACAAAATCTACAAATTATAAAAGTCAAAATAACAATGGCAAATCATGTATGCTGATGTGTAGTTATATAAAGACACATGGAAAATAGATTGCAGTAGATTAGCTTTATGTTTACACTAAAATAACTACAGTTCCCATGATGCTTAGAGTGCCGAACTAGGAAGTAGTGAATTTCCGAAATAATATCAAAATAATATATTGAATAGGAGCCTTAGTCAGCGATCCTTTTTTAATCTGACCAATCTTAAGTAAGTTTAACCAAATGTTGCATTACTACAGCTTCTCCTGCCTGTTGAACTTTTATTAAAAAAACAGCTACACGTTGCAAGCCAGTGATACTGGGAATACCGAGTGCAAGTAGGAATGCAAGCTTTATTGGGTGCGTAAAGGACATAATGTGTGATTCTAATCCTGCCTCGTGCACTGCCGCTTCCATATTATCATAGTCTGATCACAGACTTCCGGCTACTCTGTTCCCATTGAGATGGCTTTTCTCAACAAGAAATACCGTCACGTTTGAGACACCCCCACTGAAAACACAGTATACAATACAGTATATACTGTATAAGGTCTCAAAGAACAAAAATGGGACATGAACAGTGATGCAATTTTATGTTTTTTTTCACAGAGAACGTGCATGTTAAAGCGCACTCTACAAACACAAAACTGATGGTTATGCCTTAGCAAATGATTACGTGGAGTCATGATGAGAATTCAAATGATGTAGTCTCAAAATATACAAACCGATTGATGTGACACGCTGGCTTAGCTTTGGGGATTTAGCAAAATGTAATCATACTTGATATCAACAATTCATGCTCATCAACAATAATTACGATGCTCAGGAGGTTGGATCAGCTTGTACGTCAGTGACTGCAAGTTTGTGGCTGACACAATATATCACTGAGATAGATGAGGGGGTCTGTTCAGGACTCGCCACTGTAACTGTGCCATATTGTGGTCCAGCCTAATCATTATAGCTGGTCACCATGGGTTTCCATGCATGAACTTCTAATTAAACCAGATAAATTGGTGGAAATCTTTCATTATGGAGAATCGCCTCCTACAAGGACAAAACATCTTGGAAATTCTATTAAATCTGTAATGGAAATGATTTATCATGCCCATGGTGTACTGTATGTGACTTTCACCTTTTGTGTGGGCTGTTTTATATTCTACATGTATTACATGGTTTGTGGTCCGGCATCCTCTCAGTCCTCGACATTTAGGTTTTTTTTGCCCAGGCAAAAAAGGCTACATTGAATTTTAAAGACATCCGAGAGTCAATCAGGGTGAGAGGTTAGGTGAAATCCTTCCTAAACATTATTGTTCAAGGTGTGTTTCTGTTTAAGAAAAAATTATAATGCGACTTTCAGGCTTTCACAGAGACCAGTCTTGGTGAGAGATTTGTGTCTGATGTGGCTCTGTCATGGGATATAGAGGATCATTTTTTTCTGAATGAGTGTAATGATGAAAAATGTTTTGTGATGTAGTCTGTGTTTATGTAGTTTGTTCATTAACGTTATGTCAGATTTGTTTTGTTTAAATCAAATTTACTAAACATTACAAAGTGATATGGTACTTTTTTTTTTTTTTTACATCAACCTCGGCAGAGACATGGTTTCTTTTGTTAGTGTATAATAACTTTCCTTTTGCTTCTGACAAAATAATATTTATAGATCCACCCAAAAGAGTTCCATTCATGGATGCTTCCATTCATGGATGCTCATCTTGATTCTGACAGGAAAGGAATGAATAATAAGATTTTGTATGTACACTTTATCTTTTAACTGGGTTTATATAATTGCATCTTTTTTCTTTTTTTTAACTCATCTTTCATATTTGCATTGTTCTTTTTATAATCCTTTTACTGTTGTTTTAGGGACACTTTATAACATCTGTCCGGGGAGAACAGAAGAAAAATAGCCTTTTGCCTAATTCTAGTGCATTTGCAGCAATGCTATTTAATGTACACTGTCCCTGTCAAATAAACCAATAAAATAAAATAAAAAATAAGAAACGCATATTTGGTGATGATATCAAGATGTGCTATTTTAATGTAAATCTCTTGTTTTTACTTGTGTAACGTTTTAATACAGTGGGATCTCGGTTTTTGGTATTAATTTGTTCGAAAAGGTCAGACAAAAACAACAACATACAAAATCTGAGGCAATTTTACCCATAGGAAATAATGTAAATCAAATAAATCCATTTCAGGCATTCATAAATATTAAGAAAAGTATATTTTATAGAGAATAATAGTTTTACATGCAAAAAACACTGCAACAATAATTATACAGTCGTCCCTTGTTTAGTTAACTGGTTCCAGATTCAACTGCGATAAGTGAATTTCTGCGAAGTAGGATTCGATATTAATACATGGAATATTTCGTATTTGGAGCATATATAACCTGTTTATGATTTCCTAAATATGTTTTTTTTTACCATTAGTGGAGCTCTGAAGACATGAAATAACACCACATTGCGCAACACTGCGCAAGCTACGAGATCACTGCAGAGACATAAGAGACGACTGCCGCGCGTAACATATAGCAAGCTAGCGAGCTAACTAGTTAGCCTCCAATTTATTAGTTCTAAACTTAAGGAAATGTTTCAAATGGAGTGAGTAAGAAGAAGTATGAAGCCAAAAACTTTCACACGGAATTGGAAAACTTTTTTTCACTCTATCATGTCGGACATACATTACCATGGCTGACTCCATGCAGTGTGAAGGTAATGTAATATAACGTCATGTCTCATCAGTGTAACATTACTGACTCCCAGAGACCAGAATACTACAAATGACTTCTTTCAATATTTTTGGACAAAATAATATGTCATAGTCAACCACGAAACAGCAATCATTAATTAATTTATACATTTTTCAAAAACCACGATAGAGCGAATGACTGATGTTGATGATGGCCGTAAATGATGAATGAAATGAGCAAATCTAACATAATTTTTGCCTTTATTGAAGACTCTTGACAATGAGGAGCGAAAAGGGAGAAGTGTTTCTCACCTTTTTCTTCAAATTGCATGAGTCACTGCCTGTTGTACGGAAAGGACGCTCACGGAAAGTGCTCCGTTTTTTGCTATCGGCGTTTTAAACTTTTCGGGAATATTCCTGACCATAGCTTGTGAACACAACTCTAGAAAAGTGTGACATCTTTGCCTTATTTCGGACTTGCGAGAGGACTGAACTCACCAAAGGAAATGCACAGTAGGAGGCGACAGCTTTTATAGGCAAGCTATCAGATTAGCCGCGGCTTGAATCGGCAGCTATTCATGAAGCCAGACTCTTAAAATACTTTGGAGTCTTCTTGAAGAAATATCTCCGGCTGGAACAAGGACTGATGAGAGACACAAACTCGCTGTTACAACGAATATTAAACACCGAGGGCAGTGTAAGACAAGCTAACGGGCTAATCGGCAACACGGCGAGACGGTGTTGCTTAGCAACCGCAATAATGCCAAAGATAAAAGAGAAAAGAAACGGATCTGATGGTGGCTCTTGCAGTTAAGGTCGAAGCACTCCGGATTCGATTATAGACATAGAGTAACCTATGATGAAAGAAGGTGCGGGTTTTGAATCCGCCTCCTCGCTGCCGAGACCTGCCGACGAGCATGTAACCCATTTGAAGCACCAACTGACTAAGCATGCTGAATTACAACACCAGAGAGTGTCAAAGCAGTTGCAAAAGACAGTGAAAAAGCTAGAAGATACCCTAGAACAAATACTCCTGAAACTACAGAGGCTGGATCATATAGATGAGAAGGTACACATGCTGGATCACGTGGAACAAAACATGGGCTTCGTAATGCAGAAGGTCCAGGACTTGACGGATGAAGTTCAAAGTCTGAGAGTGGAGAACAAAGAATTACGGGAAAGTAATGCAGCAATGCAGAGACACTCTCAGAGATTGAAGAAAAAGACAAAATCATTGAGCAACTGAAAATCACCATATATGACACGGATCAGAACACGTGAATGAATGATGTGATCGTGACGGGGCTTTGGATCAAACCAGGGCAGTTGGGAATAAGGATGAACCAGACTAAATGCATGCCGTTTCAACAAGTTGTCACTTTTTTGCAATCAAAGGAGGTGGACGTAGACATCCAAACCATTGACACTTGCATCCCACTGTATGGCAGGAACAGCACTACATCCGTCATCATCGTCAATTTCACTAACAGGAAATTAAAAGCCGCACTGCTGAAACAAGGAAAGAAGCTGAAAGGTACAAACGTCTACATGAATGACCATCTGACAAAGCCCAATGCTGAAATCGCCAAGAAAGCACGTGATCTCCAAAAGCAAGGAAGGATCCAAGGTACTTGGAGTGCTAATTGCAAAATCTTCATCAAGTTAAATGGAGGACCAGAGGCAGAGTTGTTGTTGTCAAAGACATCAAGAATCTGGATAAATATTGAGGACCATACCAACATGGAAAAGGAAAACAGCCCCAACAACGTCATTAACTCTTTCACTGCCAAAGACGTCTATTGACGTCTTTTCAAAAAGTAACGTTGACTGCCAAAGACGTCTATTGACCCTTTCTTTTGCGGGAGCTACATACTAAAGTCTTATTCATCTTGTGTGGGAATTTCTGACTGGTAGGCAATGTATTTCTGTCCCAGTTGGGGGCAACAGTTCTCTTTTCCTCCAACCGGTAGCAACAGATTGTCTATGAAGAAGACGGATTGTGGGTTGAGAGAGGAAAATGGCGAAACACATTCAGAAATCGAGCGGACATAAAAAAAAATACAGGCAGCTAACACTGTCACAGAGATTGTCTGGCGGTGGCTCTGCTTTTAGTAGTGACGCGATCGCGAAAGATAGAGGTGACATGGGTGATGTAGGTGACGTAGACACAAATGCAGTTGACAATGGCAGCCGAAGCGACAAGCTAGTGGTTAGCATTGCTGAGTGTGACAACGGAGCCTGACACCGGAAGCAGTTCAGAGTCGGGTGACTCAGAACCCGACCCTGATTCTTCTGACGAGTGGCTGCCGTCTGGATCGGTCAGCAGCAGGGATTCATCCCCACATCCAGCAGACTCCACCGTCACTTTGCTTGAATTTACTTCTTTGCAGAAAAAGCTTGTTTTCTCTGTATTTTGGTCGAAATCAGGTGTTTTGCTGAAACTACCATAGGTTCTACCGCCAATATCTAAAGATACCAAAAGGCTAGAAACAAACATTTTTTTTCTGATAAAAGAAGAGAGTCTAAAGTTTCTTTAGATAGTTTAAATGTTTATGCAGTCCTAAAACTCTGTGGGTTTTGATAGCTCAGCAAAAATGCCCAAAAACTCTGGCAGTATGGAGCTCTCTGCTCTGAACATGGCTGGTAGTCAATGGGTTAATATGCCACAAGAAGATCTATAATTGGACACCTTTTGTTTTACAGATCTCAAACAACTGAAATTGTAAAACGACATAAATCCGGACACATGTTTTTTTTCTCACATCACAAATGACTGTTGTTATTATGCGGAGGAGCAATACAACAATAATCCTAATAATGGCAATACGTTGTCAATTATCCACATAAACAGCAGAAGTATATATGCGAACTAAACAACATCAAACGATATTTGAATCAATTCAAGGAACACTTCAAAGTAATCATAATCTCAGAAACTTGGATTAATGCAAACAAAAGTATGGACTTGGAGCTGGAAGGTTATGAAATGACCTGCATAAACTGGAATAATTCAAGTGGAGGAGGTGTGGCTGTGTACGTGGACAAACATCTGAGCTACAAAATGTTAAAGAATATGTCATTTGCTATTGATAACATCTTAGAATGTATAACAGTTGAAATCTGTAAAGAAAAGAGCAAAAATCAATATTGATCTTCTGAATCCACAATCCACATACAAGGAAATAGATGACTTCATTGATACAATGTATAATTTGAGTCTATATCCTAAAATCACCAGACCAAACAGAATAACACACCACTGTGCCACCCTTATCGACAATGTATTCACCAGTGACTTTGATAATAACACAACTAGTGGCCTGCTAATCGACGACATCAGTGACCATTTTCAGTGTTTTCATCGATTTATAAGGAACATTATAATTGGTTTGGTTTGGTTTGGTTTGGTTTAGTTTATTTGAACATGAAGGTTACAATGGAATACATCTAATGAATCATTCTTTTACCGTTCCACATGTCCAAAAGGAGTTGGAAGAAGCAAAGCTTATTTAATCCTACCCCCCCATCCATTCTACATCTAGTACAGTACATGTAGTTCACTTCCTGCATTCAATGTCATGTTTTCTGTGATAGTCAGGATAATACATAATAGATAACGGTAAGACACCCCTCCCAAAGAAAAATAAAAAAAATATATTATTATATATATATACACATATACATTAATAATAATAATAATAATAATAATAATAATAATAATAATAATAATAATAATAGATAAAATAAATATATATATGCTTATGGTAGAGAAGTGAACATTCAATACATGAGCAACAGCTCTGGTTGACATTAATGCTGTCAGCATACACCAATTGCACGCTCCCTCAAATCTTGCAACATCTATGGTATTGTGCTGTGTGATAAAACTGCACATTTCAGAGTGGCCTTTTATTGTGGGCAGTCTAAGGCACACCTGTGCACTAATCATGGTGTCTAATCAGCATCTTGATATGGCACACCTGTGAGGTGGGATGGATTATCTCAGCAAAGGAGAAGTGCTCACTATCACAGATTTAGACAGATTTGTGAGCAATATTTGAGAGAAATGGTGATATTGTGTATGTGGAAAAAGTTTTAGATCTTTGAAATAATCTCATAAAAAATAGAAGCAAAAACAAATGTGTTTATATATATATATATATATATATATATATATATATATATATATATATATATATATATATATATATATATATATATATATGTTTATATTTCTGTTGAGTGTATAATTATTTATTGTGAATAATTACATCATCGTTAGATTACCTTATTATTTTATGTGGTAAAAAAATCACATATGGAATACAGGAAGTGAATAACTGTACTGCACAAGATGTGGAACGGATAGGGGGTAGGATTAAATAAGCTTTGCTTCTTCCTACTCCTTTTGGACATGTGGAACTGTGAATTGAATTACGTGATGTATTTCATTGTAACTTGCATGCATGTTCAAATAAAATTAAACCATTACCATTACCATTATCATTGCTGGCACTCGCAACTTTCTTTGGCCCCAGAGCGGGTTATTTAGCAGTCACCCTCAATGAAAATGCACAGACAGTGGGTGCTTTGTTTAGGTACTCAATTCCATGAAATGATACAGTATAGGAGGATAGGAGTTCGTCACTTAAATCACCTGCTGTAGAAAGTGGTTGGAGAGAAAACCTGCAGCGTCTTGGCCCTGCGTGGCATGAGTTTGACACATGTGGTATAGAGCAAAAGGACTTGTTTGTGTAACATTCTCATTTGAGTTTGCCAAATGAATGTGCCTTACAGGATACCGTAGTACAGTGGAACCTTGTTTAGCATACGCCCTGGTTAGCGTATACATTGCAAATGTATGCAAAAATGTGGCCTCCCGTCATGTACATGTCCCGGTTAGCCTTCATTATGGCGTGCATCTTGTCGTGTTATTAATACACTGCGTGAGTCAACTGTGTTCTCAATGTATTTTAATCACAAAACTTCCCTCTTAGCAGCGTGTTAGCTGGGAGACCGGAACCAAGAGTCCATTGTCCCCCAGCTCTGTTGCCCGTCTATGATATCACCAGCAGGTTGACTCTGTAGTTCTGTGTTTCACTAACACAGTTACCTTTTCTTATTAATCACGGCTGCAAAATAACAATGGAGCCAAAGAAAGTTGTGAGTGTTCACACTTCGACAAAGAAGGTAAGAAACACTATTGATTTCAAGAAATAACTCATAGCAAAGGTGGTGAAAGTGGTGTCTGTGTGGATCTCTGCTCCTCGCCACTGCCTCATAGCCATTGTTGTCAACAATCAAGTCTTAAACCAAGATAAAAATGACTTCATTTATACCTTTTATTCGGCATTTATACACAGTTAAAAAAAATTCTGCATGTAAAGCGATAATTGTAAAACTATAAAAAGTGGTTTTTTGTAACATTTTTGGATGTCCGGAGCAGATTAATTGGATTAGCATTATTCCTTTTGGGAAAAATGTATTCGGCTAGAGCACATTTCAGTCTGAGTCAGACCTTTCTGGAACGGATTAATGACGCTAACCGAGTAATCGTGAACTAAATATCGCGAGATTGGGTATTGAGTGTGTGATCCAAGATGGCTCAATAAACCAGGAATGCTATCAACGCACCAAAGGCAATTTTATATATACAGTACATATACACACATTTTAAATCCCTTCATTTATAGCGGTTAACTGGTTCCAGACCCAACCGCAATAAATGAATTATGGATGTATGTTAACCAGAGCCCTGTAGACATGAAATGACACCCCTAGTCATCTTTAAACTCCTTTTATTCCTTTTACACCACATTGCCCAACTCTTATGCTGTAGGGACTCAAGACGGCCACTAGCTAGCAAGCAAGCTAACCAGTTAGCCTCAAATTTATTTCTTCTAAACTTAAGAAGCCAAAAACATACCACTTCCATATGGAATAGGAGGAGAACTTTTTTTCAGTCTGTCATGTCGGACACGCCATAGCTGACTTCCTGCTGTGATAAGGTAATGTAATACCTGTATAAGATAATCTCTCATTAATGTTTTGTGTCATTACTGCCGCCTAGTGCCCAGAATAGTACATGATGACAATATCACTTGTATTTCAATATGTTTTGACTAATAATAGACCATAGTCTACCACAAAACAGCGATCATTTATTCCATCCATCCATTTGGAAACACATACACAAATACCAAATACAACTGAAAACTACCCGGACCTAGTCGCAGGGAAAAAACGAAAAATGCTGCTGAGCACGGAAACTAGCAGGCAAAAAACTAGAGAAACAAGGGAGCTGCTGAAGAGGTAGCAGAGAGAAAAAAGCTAACACAAAACGCTGCCGAGAATCAGGCAGGAACTACTGGCTAACAAAAGCACTAACCACTGCAGGAGATAGCCTGGCAGGGCACAACAGGCACTTACACAAAGCGAGGAAAAAGGCGACCAGAAAGTATCTAAGCGCAAGGAAAACTATAATGCTGGGAGGAGCAGGTAGCACGCGAGGAGCAGGTAACAATCTGGCAAAGGATGCAGTCCACAGTGCAGATTATGAAGGCATGATGAGTAATTGCAAACAGGTGTGTCAAGTGGCTCCTCACAGGTGGCTCAGCAGTGTGTTGCAACAGACAGCAGATAGGCAGCAGCAGACAGCACACAGAACATGACAATGCTGGAGCCTATCCCAGCCGACTTTGGGCGAGAGGCAGGGTACACACTGGACTGGTTGCGATCAGTTATTAATTAATTTCTGAAAAAAATGTGATATAGCGAGGGAGCGATAATCGAACTGCGATATTGTGAGGGATGACTGTAACATAATGTTATAAAATAATAATAATATAATATAATATGATCATGTCATTTTCTGAATCCTAAGAAAACTGGAGTGTCCGAAAACTTTAAAATTTTAACTGTACTTATTTTGCACTGAATGGTTGCATGAAGCCCTGCGATTGGCTGGTGACCAGTCCAGGGTGTACCCCGCCTGTCGCCCGAAGTCAGCTGGGATAGGCTCCAGCATGCCCCCGCGGCCCTAATGAGGAAGAAGCGGTATAGAAAATGGATGGATGGATGGATGGATGGTTGCATGAAACACAATACAGATATTATACTGATAATAACGATGCTAAAAAATAATCTTACTAGCATGTAAATGACAAACAAACAAAAAAATCCCATTTTGAAATATAATTTCTGTCAAATCTTTTCCAATTTCACTTTGAATCTTTATCCCTTTGGCACTTCAGCATCACTTTACTTTGCATCATTATATTTTACTGTCCAAACGGTAAAGCCTTGCGTTGTCATAAATGATTGCACTCTCTTTAAAACTGTTGGCATCATTTCTCAGATGAACTATCAGCTCCAATTCTGCCCGTCCCCAGTGGCCACTGTCAGCACGTTATTATGCATGCTGCATCTGCACCCTCACACATTGCAGGTAGTAAAGAGACAGTGCAGAATGAATGGGGAGCCTTAGTGCTGGAGGAGCAACCGGGAGCCACACAATGGCAACGATGCCTCTCGCCAATAGCAAAAGCTGGTGCAGGTGCTGACATCATATCTTATAGATCTCGCGCTCTTGATTTCAAGCCCCACCCGCTCCTTTTCATTAGCAAGTCGGTCCGTGGCTCTGTGTTATTTAAAGCCGGAGATCCTCCCTCTTGCAAAGCCACTGTGTTGCATCTGTCTGCCTCTCTGCATGTGTCTTTATGTGTGTGTGACAGAGAGAGAGAAAGAGAGAGAGAGAAAGAGAGAGCGAGAGTGTGTGTGTGAGGGTGCACTAAAATCCCAAGCAGCCAGTGAGAGACCAAGAGAGTGAGGAGAGAGACGCAGGGGAAAGGCTAAAAGCATCCGAGACGGGAGAAGGAACGAGTGTGATTCAGCAATGAAATTCATCCAAGCTTTTTGCTTGCTGCTTCTCTGTCCAGCATTGGCTCTCAACACCAGGTAGGCGCTGGGTGATGTTTTCAGACAGTCAATTTTCCCTAGACAGACACTCTGAAACAAATGTTGGGTTTCTAGTGTAAAGCTCTGTCCGGTCCAATGCAGGAGCCTAAAATTGTCCTGGCAGGGACTCACTGTACTTAGCATGTTGCTTCAGAGTACTAAAAGACTTAAAGGGAGGAAGGAAGAGATAATCTGTTTAACTGGGTTATTATCTTTCTCAGTTCTGGGTGGCTAAGAGACAGTTGTCCTATTGTGTGTCCAATTCCCTCAATTATGCGATGCCTCCTTAATGGTGAGGGACACTGCTTTTTGGGACTTTAGCTGCATGCTGGTTCAGGAGCAAGTTGAAGACAAGAGAATAGACAGGATAAGGCGACTGGTTGTGCAGATTGCAAGCAAAGAACGTGTGTGGGTTTCTGTGTGTGATGTAAAGCATTTCACAGCAAGGAGAATGATAGGAAAGGAGACTGACCAAGGGGACTGTGTGAACCGAAGAGTTTTGATGATAAATTAAATCATTGATAAAATCATCCTTCTCTGTCACTGCTGTCTTAATGAGAGTCGTGAGGGGAAAATCAAGGCTTTGATGATGCCAAGGAGACATCACATGTGGAGAGGCATGCATTATAAAAATGGTCTTTCTTGAGTGTCTAAACTCCAAATTTCTTTACTGGGTTTATATTTTAATGGTGAATCAAATGAATTCCCTGACACATATCTAAAATAAATACAGTTTTTTTTCTAAAGAGGCAAATAACGTTTGGATATGATAGCTATTATTGTAGAGCAAAGTTATTACCCCGTGTCAAGCATACATCACTACCAGAGAGGTGAACTAATGATGTATGAATCGCTTTACTCCAGGCTGTATTGATATATTAGCCCCTAGCTATATAGCAATCAGCATGTACACAATGGCAGTCTATTCCAAGCCTAAGTTGTTGATCACCTATTTTTGTTCTTTAAATGATTTGTTTCCTCAGTGTACACGAGTGCATGGCTTGCTTTTAAATTTGTATTTCTGATTTTGAGATGATTCATCGGGTACAAGTTGGATTTTGTCGTACTGTGCTGGTAATTTGGTGAGCACAATTGCAGGAGGGTAAATACCTTGACAAGTAAAACAAATGTAGTATCAGTGTTTTACACCCTTTCACCAATAATGTGAAATCCCTCTTTTTTGAACAATAAACTCTATTATGATTAGTAAGTAGGCAGATTGAAATTCAGAACCTTATGAATCTTTGGGATGATTCCTTAATGACTGATGATTTGTTTGTGGCAAATGATAGGATGTTGTATTTTGGGCTGCAACTAATGTGCTTTGGGTAGTGACCAAAAGGACAATATCGCGCATAGACACGGCCAAAATGAGTTTCCTCCATAGGGTGGCTGGGCTCTTCCCGAGAGATAGGGTGAGAAGCACTGCCATCTGGGAGAAACTTGGAGTAGAACCGCTGCTCCTACGCATTGAGAGGAGCCAGTTGAGGTGGCTCGGGCATCTGGTCAGGATGCCTCCCGGATACTTCCCTGGATAGGTGTTCACGGCACATCCGATCAGTAGGAGACCTTTGGGAAGACTATGTCTCTCAACTGGCCTGGGAACGCCTCTGGATGTACTGGGAGGAGCTGGACGAAGTAGCTGAGGAGAGGGAAGTCTGGGCTTCTCTGCTTAGGCTGCTGCCCTCGCAAACCAATCTTGGATAAGCGGAAGATGGCTGGATGGACTAACGATTATTTTCTTAGACGATTAAGCTGAAGCTTGTTGTTTTGATTAATCGAGCAATTGGTAAGGCCCTTGACGGACCATATCAATATGAACCAAACACAAACAGTTAGTGTCAGAAAAGAGTCAAAATGGGTGATCACTGTTTTCCAAAGTCAAAGCTGATGTGTGTGAATATCTTGTTTTGCCTAAAACACAAAGATAATAGGTCTGCGTTTATGGATGACTAAGGAAATGAAAAAAAAAATGCTCAGGTGCAGCTGCATTTGCACATGTCTCCAGACTGATACAACAGTCAGCAAGACCTTTGAATGGCAGCAGTCGTAAATACAGTGACAGACATGTATAATAGAGCACTGACAGATAATATATGTAATACACCCCAACCAGTGTAGAATAGTGCACTAGATATTACATCTTTTAATGAGTCTTCTGAATGCCTTGTATTTGTATTTTCATTAATTTAGTAATTTCTTTCTTGAAAATGCTTAATTTAGGCCAAGAATATGTAAAATTAGCTTAAATATGCATTTTTTTTTTACTAATAACAGGCTGTAGTCGAAACCACGAAACAGCAATAATTTATTAATTAATATATTTTGAAAAAATAAAAAAATAGAGTGAAGCTGTGAAATTCGAACCGCAAAGTGGTGAGGGACGACTGTACCAAACTAGCTGTAGTTGTAATTAATTGGATAATCGATTAATCATTGATTAATTGTTGCAGCCCTAGTTGTATTAATTACACAGGTATTTTGGTGCACTGTGTGTAACTACCTGGCCACATAGTTTGCACTAGGATTATCCCTGCAACGTTTTTAGTATCTTTGTCACATATATTGAGTCGAGCTACTGCATCCAAGGTCAGCTCGATGCCATCTATATGTGTTCTGGTTGTAAGTATCCAATCAGGCAAATGTCACCATTGAACTGGGAAACTACTGTGAAGCTGATCCAGAACCTGTGCTCCATTATTGGGTGACATGCCTTTAGTCTATTCATGCCATCAAATATGCTAATTCACTTTTGGTACCAAGTACTAATTAGCAACAGTATCATTCAGCTATTTTTATGTTCCCATGTATCACTGCCCTGTTGTAATGATGAGACAATTACAATCCTCCCTAATTATTTCAGCACAGCAACTTATCTTAACTTAGATTTTTTTTCTTGTCATTCATGTTCTAATGCAATTCTGTTGACGTCTGATTGTCAGATTTGACTTCCAATTCTTTGTTGTCACTCGGAGGGCTCACATTCAATGCTCATTGCACGTCATACTCATGTAACAGTGAACATTACAGAATGTGAGGCCTGCAGGAGGAAAATGAATTGTGACCTGTGCTGTCGAGTCTAGGTAACGCTCTGTCTCACTTTGTTTGATTCACCATCATCACATCAGTGGTCCGTGAGAGAATCCATTTTGTAAGTTAAGTGCAACCTCCTATGTGTGACCTCACATGATTGCCTGGAGGAGCAAGAATTATTACAAAAAGGAACAATTTTTGTGTATACAAGGAGGATTTTCTAAAGGCTTACACAACACTACAGTCAGTTTGACAGCCCTAAAATATGAAATGACTTCCATAGGACTGTTATTATGGTCACGGCAGCATGAGTGTTCATTAAAAATGTATACCTGCCAGCTTGTGTCTACGTCTGACCACTGATGCCAACCCCCAGCTCCAATGAGAGTGTGATCAAAAGGATTTGATTTTAATGAAATAAGTGAGCACCTCCGGCTGGAGAATCTTTGTGCAGGGCTGTGTGTCATTGCAGTAATCAATTGGTACTTAGGCAGAACACAAGGCTGCATTGACACCAGCCCCATGAGATATGACTGTCCACCCCAGGTCAGGGTTATGAGGCTACTACAGTAAGAATCCACTTCTGTATCAGACTTGAACAGATCAAACAGCCCCACCTTTTTATACTTTCAAATATTCTCTTTCAGCACATCTCTTGAAACATATTTGACACATTTTCTTGACACCATCTTTGATAACGCTTGCATCAGGAGGCTTTTCTTAGAAGCAGCTCTACCTGGCGCAATCTCCACCTTATTCATTATGTTTGATTGCTTTAGATATCACATACTAGTAGAAGGCATACCTGTCAATCCTCCCGTATTTTGCCTTTTTTTCCTGTTGCCCTCCCGTTTAAATAGTTTCCCGTAACCATCCATCCATCCATTTTCTGTGCCGCTTATCCTAATTAGGGTCACGGGGGTATGCTGGAGCTTATCCCAGCTGACTTCGGGCGAGAGGCGGTGTACACACTGGACTGGTCGCCAGCCAATCGCAGTTTCCTTTCATCCAAAAAAAAAAAAAAATCCTCTCCTGTACTGCAGATGCCATTGGTGACAGCAATCTGCGAGGACAATGGTGCAGCACGTTGGCAGTCGGGTCTTATAAGGTTAAAGTTATCTTAATTGAAGGCATGATTGTTGCCAAAGCAGCAGCACGAGCAACATGTACACCACCTTTGTGCTTTGCAATGAAAAATGTCTTTAATTCTTTAATTTTCTTTTAGTCATGGCTGCAATATAACTCAAAATGGAGCCAAAGAAAGTTGAAGTGCCAGCCTTTGATAAAGGAGGTGAGAAACACCTTGTGTCCAGTTTTTGCAGCGGGGTTATCATCCGGCACCACCAGTGAATGGCGAAAAACCGCGGATAATTGATACGCCCACGAAAATATCTAACAAACCCTCCAGCTAGCTTGACATTGATGTTCTCCTCTGATTTAGGATCAACATTTGCAATAAAAGTAACTGTTGTAATTATTAGATTAGATTCAGCTGCAGAACGCTCCCTGTCTCTCTTCAATTGCCACTGTTCACTCACAACACAATCCAGGTTTAAGCTTTAAATATGCCTCACACACTTATTAAAGGCTTTTAAAGTATGAAATATGTGGGTACTCACTGCTAATGAATGATCATTTAAGATGATCGATGAACAGATGGCATCGGAATCACACTGTAACAAGACACCGACAACCGCCGGTCAAAATGTGAAATCTCAACTGTTGATGAAAAAACATTATCAGTGAAGAATTAAGACATAAACGTGTAAAAAAAAAAAAAAGTCAAACAATGGTACATCCGTATTACCTGTATTATGACATATTTATAAATGATTACCTACTTATGGCGAATGAGCTGTGTTTTCAGAGCAAAACCATTTTTTTTTTTACCAAAAATCCACAACTGTGCAAGGCCGTGAAAGTTAAATCACTAATGTGCAGTCGATATACTGTATATACGGTGTTTCACCTACTGTACATCGAGTATTTACAAGCAGGAAGACGTCTATCTACTCTATTTGTGTGTACATGTTATTGTTCTAAAACATTGTCTTATTGGAAAAAAACGACTTGAGATCGAGTATGAAGCAGGTAAAATAAGGTCTAAGCAGTGATCAAGGAGAGATCACAATATAAATCTATAAAATGATGGACTGCGAAGTGTTAGCAGAGATAATGACTCAGTGGAGGTAAAGTGCCGAGTATCCCTGAGCATTGTTATACATTCAGATGATGAACTGCTTTGAACAAATACGGTTTATATCAGCTTGGACTGCAGAGCTCGCTGATTCTTCGTGTGAGTGAGGCTTGGCTGTGTTGCCATTTGTCTAAATTGTAATTTAGTTAGAAGCACCATCGTTATGCAAATGAAGTCGTCTTTATTTATAGTAAAAAACTTGGCCTGCCTGAGCACCCCCCAGTAAACCCTGATGCTGTTTGCAACGCAGAAGAGCTGTTAGGAGGCGGTATGTGTACAAAGACGAACATCTGTTGAGCCGTAGTGCAAATGGATTCTTCAAATGTGCGTGCAAAACATAGCTACTGTTACGGAGGTTAGTCGTTAGTTCATCTTGCAACACACCACACAGCAGTGACATCATAGATAGATTTAAGAAGAGTTGTTTTTGTCATTCAAGTTTAGAGTTGGTTGTAGCTTACCTCAAATGATAAATGTAGAAGATAACTGATATTGAAAGGAGGCGAGTGATGATCTAACCACAGGATGGGCCCAAGTCATTAAGGGTGAAGAGCAGTTAGCTTTATGTGATTGTTTATGTTATTGCTATTTTTTTCCAAGACACATTCAAGGTATTATGCTGTTTTTGCCATCTGGCTCTCAGACGGTACATGACATTAAAACACATTCATTTATTAACGGTACGTCTTCCAGCAATGTGACCTTTTCCCTTACACTAACTCATACATAAGCCAGATGTCCTTTACCATCACTAGTATAATGTTCTCTAGAACAATAATTCCTAGAAGGTTGAGTGCTTACATGAAATAAGCCTGTACTGATTTGACCTATGAACTTGAACTTGGTGACCTCAAAAATAGAAATAGAAACTTTAACACTTTAATTTAACTGAGCACACAATAACAGTGCAAGGGAAAAGCTCTTTCTTTAAAAACAAAAAAAAAAAAACTTTGAGCAAAACCAGACTCCAGTGGGGCGGCCATCTGCCTTGACCATCTGCTGGATCAAGCACACATGGATGCACCTGTTATTCAGGTGTATATAATAATCAGAACAAATGCACAGACCTGAATGTCTCTGTCCTAAATGAAATTTACATTTATGTTTTTACATTTACGACTTCTGCTTTAAAATATAAAAAAATAGCATGGAAAAACAAAGCGACAAATTGAATTCTTCTAGTCTGAATATGGTGGGTCGGTGAATATGTGTTACCACAGAAAACATGTTTTGAATGTTACTTTTTTTTTATTGACATGCTATGTCTTAAGCCGCTTAAGTCGGTCCCGCTTATATTGACAACTCGTCTATGTCGACCAACTCATCAAGTCTCCGTCCTGGTTATTGAAAAGCTTATTATTGCTAAGCAGCGTGAAACAACAGCAACAACGCAAGAAAGAGTTTTGCAGGTATGGAAGCTTTATTTTCATTGTAGTCATGACGTACAACAAAATTACTGCAGCAGCTCTGTTAGATAAGAGAATAAAATATATAAAAGCAAAAGATTCAAAATAAAAAATATACACAAATGGAAGAAAACAGTGTCAGCAAACTGCTGTAAAATGTGCAAGCAATGGTTATGTCGACCACTGCTTAGGTTGACGTTAGTGAGCCAGTCTGAGGGGCGTTGAAATAAAGGAGTTCCCCTGTATAATGTATTCATATACATGTGTAAAATAATTCTCACTGCAATTCAATTCACACTACAGTGTATGATGCCCAATTTGTTAAAACCGAGTCTTTTTATGTAGTAGTTGAAATGACCAAAAATCTGCAACTTGTGTTTGTGTGTAACGTGAACGTAATGCGTCCGGGAAGTGACGAGCATGCGCACAAAACACAACGTCTCACGCGGTGCCGTGTGTTTGTGAATGTAAATCCAATTCTGTGGTCTCAGTCCAGGCACATTTGTGGCAATTTCACGGATTTTGTGCAACAAATTTTCTTAACCAAATTATTTTATGTATGAGATAAAGAAGGAAGAGGGCAAGACATTTGGCTATGGCAGTTTGTGAGATGCTTGCTGCAACGTCTGTTCCGAGGTGTGTGTGGATGAGCAGTCGGAGCCAGGAGTGGTGAGACATTGACATGAGCAGCTTCACTGACAGATTTTGTAAATAATCTTCCAAAGACAAGAAGAACTTCTGCCTACATCTGTGAGTACCTTTCCCCAACTCTCGCATGGCAAAACACGCCTTTTGATGACGTATAGGTTGGATATACGCAACCCGAACGTTCAGACTGCAGCAGCACAGGATCCATATTGGGTTTATATTCACATACGAAAGAAGCCTGGGTCGCATTTGAACAAATCTGAATTCCATTGTTCACAATGACATAAAAAAATCTGATAAAAGTCAGATATGACCCCAAAAATCTGAGTTAACCTGCAGTGTGAACGAAGCTTATTCTCATGAGGCCTCCATTTCAAATAATAACTATTTCCTCAACGTCTGTTCTACATTTGGTGTGGAACAGGTAATATACAATAGACTTAAACTGTATTTTTGTCTATTTAAATCCTGAAATATTTTTTTCATTATTGTATCTGTTGATGTTGACACAAAATGTATTTCAAATATTCAGGTTTATATAATAATCACAGTAAATGCACATGTCACTGTACTAATGGGACTTTATATCTTTATTTAAGAAGAACATCTCAGACTGTCCTTACCCACTAATTGTACTGTGCAGTCACATAAAAAAGACAAACAGCGTAACTAATTACTCTTGTGTGTTTCAATGAATCTGTTTCTGTAGATCCGACATGTGAAAGAAAACTTTAATGCTGTACACCATCCATTTTCTATACCGCTTGTCTTCATTCGGGTCATGGCTGAGCTGGAGCGTATCCTAGCTGACTTTGGGTCAGAGGTGGGGTACACCCTGGACTGGTTGCCAGCCAATCACAGGACACAAATAGACTAAGAGCCAGTCACATTCACATTCACACATTGACAGTTAAGAGGCTTCAATTTGCCTAACATACATGTTTTTGGGATGTGGGAAGAAACCGGGGTACTGGGAGAAAACCCACGCAGGAAAGGAGATTAAAACCTGGATTTCCTGACCGTGAGCCAGATCTGCCAACTGCTGTCCCACCATGCTGCCCTAATCCTATACAGTCGTCCCAGTTCACATTCTGCCGCTTCACTCTATTGCGGTTTTTCAAAAATAAATTCATAAATCATGTTGTTTTGTGTTTGAGTACAGGCTTTTATTGGTCACAAAATATGTATATTGAATTAAAATATACATATGTTTTGTCTATATTAAGCATTTTCGAGCTTAAAAATGACTAAATGAAGTAAAACACATATATTAGGTATTCAGAAGATGCATTCTAGGACGCTGTGATTATGTAATATGTAATATGCTTGTTTATTCTTATTTTGTCTACTATATTGGCTAATACAAGTGTAAGTGTACTGATGAGATGGCACCACTGCTGCATTTAAAAAAACAATTTAAGAGTACTAAAATTCATACCATTTTCAAAGGTAGGAAGGTTGCGTTTTCTTAAATGTCTGAATAATCATTTGTCACCATCGTTCTCTAAATTGGCCATTAGGCGTCAGAGCGACCACAGGAGCCTCCACCAGTGGTGATTGTCTTGTATCAAGATGCAAGATTTCATTTTGTCAGTCTGCTCTTTCTGGAAAGGAGGCAAAATTTGGAACTCTCCACCCACTAATTGAAAATTAAAAAAACAATTGTAATGGTTTTAACAAAAGACTCAAACACTCGTTACAATCAAAACAACAGTGTTCACATGAATAATTTTAACTGGTTGATTGGTTGACTATGTTGCCTTTGCTTTTTAGCTTATGTACAGTACAGTATGTTTTTAATTGGAAAAACTGCCTCTCTTGTATTTTTATCATTTCAAAAGCCTCCTGTGGACAAGTGTTGCGAATTAGCACATGCACTAAAACACTCAGACAATGCATCTGGTTTGTCCAATGTAATTGTGAGGTCCACATCAATTAAACAATAAAATAAAATACATAAGTGACTTTAGGGGTGTTAGTTTATGTATTTAGGGCTCTAATAATGTAAAAAAAACATAGTTGATAGGTAGTCAACAGGTTTTCTATGTTGTAACTACAAAACTATTTTATTTCTAAATAAGGAATCCTACTTTGCGGATTTGGGTCTCAAACTAATTAACCGCGATAAATGAGAGATTGCTGTACACAATACAGTCAAACCTGTCATAGCGGCCACCTGTATAGAACGGCCACCTGCCTATAGCGGCCACTGAAAAATCCCCCACAGAAAATTTGCGTGTTATAGACCCTGTGTATAGCAGTCACCTGCCTAATGCGGCCAGCGGCCACCCATTTTGTATCCCTTGGTCAATATCTGACCGCATATAGCGGCCAAAATACCGATCAAGCAGAAGCCTCATGCATGAAAAAGTTTCGTTTTTTAATCAATGAAGCCGTTGTGTGTAGACTTTAATTACTGAGTCGTAGCTCAGTCACAATCATTCACAAGATCCACACAAACTGTCAGTTGTTCCACATAAAAAAGTCATCTTCTTTGGAGCTTGTTGCAGACAGTGACACCGTTTATTTCCTGGTGTGAGACAATGTGCACTGGTCAATACTTTAATGCCGCTTGTTGTGGGGAAGGAGAGACTCACGTCGCCGATGCACTTTAATCGCTTTATTAACAGCGGAGAACAATGCAGGACTCTACATCCACGCCAACATAAACAGAATTCCCAACTCTCTCGACACTCACAGCTAGCACTCAGCCTAGTTCTCCTGCTCGTGACGTCGCACCGTCACTTCCTGATGAACTAAAGCTGTAATGACACTCTGCCGTATATATAGTAGCATAGCTTTGTTCTGTGGATGGTGTAGAATAACAAGCCTAGTTGTTTCTTACAACTTTTATCCGCAGTCCCACAGTGCCCTCTACTGGTCAACATGTAACAGTATAATTATATGTATCTGCAAACACAACAAGCTTCTAATCACAGACATGTTAATATGTGCACGCACAAATTCAAAATGGCCGCCAGCCTGTCTATAACGGCCACCTGCCTATAGCGGCCACTTTTGCAGTTTCCCTTTAGTGGCCGCTATAGACAGGTTTGACTGTTTTTCTTTCTTTTGTGTTGTTTTCCCCTAATGTGGTGTGTGATGGATTTTATCAGAATCGGGTTGGCTTACTTTACATTGAAATGATGTCTGTTTCAATACTAAAATATTGGTGTATTTTACACAACGGCACAGATCTTCTATCGGGGATGACACTTCAGGTCACTCACCTGTGTCCATATAAAGGATTTGTACATTTCCTTCCCTTTTTCTATTCACACACTTCGTTCATACTCATTGTGTTGCTGACTTATTGTCGCACCTAATGTATTAAAGCTGATGATTTGAGAAAACTGTAACTTTGATGTGGATCTTTACTGTAGCATCAACCAGTGTTTTATTCTACCGCTTTGGTGTTGTCAGTACACATAGATGTCGTGTTGTCAAAATTGCTGTTGTAATTGGCGGAGACTTAATTGCTTCGTCCCTGTAAACACCAACGCTTGTGTTCTCTCAGAAATGAGTCATTACTTGAGGGCTTGGCTCTTTGTTTTACAGTGTAGTGTAAGATGTATAACCATAATAAACAAAAGCTAAGCCCCGTCCCTTGTCATAGTGGCAGCGTGTATAAAATGACTTGGTTGTTTTCAGCGTATTGTTGCGCTACAGTTTCAAGTCACTTTCTTTTGAAGCGAAAGGAGCATGCTTGAGTGTTTTTTTGGCTCTTGTCACATCTGATCCATGCATATAAATGTGATGCTCATGGCCTTTCTGAGGTCCTTCAATGTGGATGTCAGTCATGGCATTAGATTTGAGTCAAAGTGTCATCATCCTGCACGCTTCATACGGTTCCACAGCATCTGAAACTGACATCCATTTACTCTAAATCTGATTGTTCAATAGAACTCACCAGGATCTCAGTATTTTATTTTTATCGTTCAATTCAACATTCGTTATAGTGATCATCCCTGTGCCCCTGAGATATGAAACATCTGATTTGGTTTGTGTATCCGTAACCACATGAAAGCTGGAGCCACTTCAACTTTAAGACAGTGAAATGTATAATATATGATTCCCAAATACAATTCACTTTCCTGGTTTAAATTAAAATAAATGCAGATTTAAGCAGATGCTTTCTACATACAGTTCTGGTCTGATTATACAACATAGATTTTCGGCATTTTTAAAAAATATGAATTGGGTGGACAAGTCTGTATTTATTTAGGAGTTTCTCAAGTTTACACAGGGTCAAAAATATACATACATGCTCAAATATACACATACAGTCTCCTAAATCTTAAAAATAAGTGGTGCAGAGAGTTCCGGAATGTCTTTTAGGCACCATCAAATAATGAGATGTTTTATTTATTTATTATTTACTGAAGAAACGATTCAAAAATTATATATTTTAAAAACAGAACCATTCAGTACAATTTGTTGCAGTGTACAAATGATACAATTCGATTCTGCAGTTAACATTTGTTAATGTAGACATTAATCTTACGTTATACAATAAAGACGCTAGTTCTATAAAAGTGCTATTCTTACAGTATTTTAAAATGTGTAAAAGACCACATCATATTCCCAAGCATGCTGTAAGGCACTGGCAAAAATAAAGTCAACAGAATAACATGTCAGTTTTATTCATTTTTAGACACTGACCAAAAAAAAAACTTGCTGAATGAACAACTTTTCATTTGATGGGATGTATATAAAATATAACAATAAAAAAACAGAAGACTTAGCCTTCAGTCTAATTAATAAAATAACTAAATAAATAGTGCAAAGCCCCTCAAGTAATGACCAAAGTCGAAAAAATGTGTCCAAGCCAAGATAAGTAAATAGCACTATTTTCCACATGGGTGCAATGAAAATACTGTTTGTAAAAGTGAACCATTCCATACGCAAAATGCCATAACAACAGCAACTGTGCAACAATTCAGACTGGGCATAGTGTTTTCAACGTTTCAGGTCGTTAACAAAGGTGCAACATTTGAACGTAAACAAGTTACAAACCAAAAATGGTAAGCAGGAGCCCTAGGAAAACGGGTACCATACTGGTCTGTTGGCCTCGCTGGTTCAAGATTTGTTGTGGTCCGAGTGGACTTCAGAGCTGCTCTGCATAGGTTACAAATGGCGTGGCTTTTATCGAGTTTTCCGTCCTTCTTGTAAAATCTAAAGACGTTCCAAACTTTACATTTTTCTGGAGTCATGGGGCTCTTGCATTGTTTAAGAGAAGCAACTGACTGTCTCGCGACCAGGTGCATGTCCAGGTGCAGATTTTATGGCTGATTCTTATCATTCCAGAAAGCTGCTATCGACGCAGCTGTATCTCTTTACTTGTCAACCGGATATCCGGTCACATCGGTGTATCGTTCACAATCATAGACGGGCCACTGAGATGAAGGACAATTACTTCCTGTTCCGGTTTCTATTTGGAGAGCATGCTAACATTTTGTACTAAAAATAAGTTATTAACACTGTGGGACTCACACAGTGTATTAATAACAGGACAAGATGTGCGCCATTTTGTACGCTAACCAGGAAATGTACATGAACCGAGGCAAATTTTTTGCGTACATTTTCGATGTAAACGGAAAAACAACCAATGTTCCACTGGATATCTTACTGTTTCAATGCAGCCCATCTGCAATCGTTTTCACTTATTCATCAGAGAGTGTGTCTGACATTCACAGCTGTTCATGGTGTACATTCTCTTCTATTGAACACTGCCGCTGGAGCAGTTAGTATGGCTCAATACTCACATTCAGGTGTAGTTGGAAATGGTAATCACGTCATGTATTCCTCACCTTTAATTCCACTTTATGGGACATTTCTCTTGGTCATGGACTACCTTTGTGATCCTGATGTTGCTGTCAGCGATTTACTGTATCTATTCATCAGTTTTGTTCTTCTCTTTTGTTGTTTAACTCTCAATCCACAGATGATTTATTATGGGAGGAAAAAGTGCTCAGAGGGATTGTCTACAAAGTAATGGAAGACAAAAAAAATGTGAAGATGTTTCTTTTGGCATGAATGGAAAAGTGCTATAAATAATATAGGTATACACAAACGGTTTGGATCATGGAAGACAAAGAGAGATCTCAGCGGTTCATCCCTTTCATTATTTATTTTGCTGCAGCAGTTGCCTTTTCTCAATTTCTTTGCTTTATTTTGAGACTATTCAATTTTGTTGGTGCTGTCTTACAGCTACTGTTTCATTCATTTCCCTTGTATTAGTGTGCGTTGATGCACGGTATATCTTGTTTCAAAGACTGCCGTTTTTCCCAGATGAATGCCATCGATTAACTTAAATTAAGATGCATGGTATGTGAACTGGTTCGAATCTCCGTTGGGCATCTCTGTATGGAGTTTGCATGTTCTCCCCGTGCGTATGTGGGTTTTCTCCGGGTACTCCGGCTTCCTCCCACATTGCAGAAACATGCATGTTAGGTTAATCGTCAACTCTAAATTGTGCATAGGTATGAATGTGAGTGTGAATGGTTGTTTGTCTATATGTGCCCTACGATTGACTGGCGAACAGTCCAGAGTGTACCCCGCCTCTCGCTCGAAGTCAGCTGGGCTCCAGCATACCCGCGACCCTAGCGAGGATAAGCGGCATAAAAGATGGATGGATGGTATGTGAACTGAAATTGTTTTATTGCATTGTTTTGTTTTCATTTTCAATAGAAAAGCACTCAATGACCAGCTAAAAATTAAATTATTTTTCTACGGTGGTGTTACCATAAAGACTTTAAAGTAGAAATTATTGTGCTAAAATCTCCCCTCAAAGACATTTCAGTCTTTTTGGTCACGGATTACTGCTTTCTTGCACTGTTATGTTAATGAGATAATCATTTGGTGCATTGCAGTAAATTAAAATGATTCAGGTTCCATCATGGTGCAAATATTGAGGAGCTGAGGTTTGATGACTGTAAAGAGTAGCAATTAAATGAGCATCTGAGCTGCCAATCTTAAGAGTAATTGAACAAAAAGTGAGTTGCCCACCTGTTTCATTAGCACTTTGCTCTTCATGCAAAACAGTTACAGTTTACATGATGGTATGTGGTACATAGGGACATAAATATGCTGTCTGTATTCAGAGATAAAACAAACTCAAATTGGGAATTGAATTTCAGAGTTGTCACACCATGCTGCCAAAGTATGTTTTTCATTTCCTTTTTAACCCCTCCCTTTTTGTTCTACAACATGGGCTGAGCGGATTGTGCAGCCGAGTGCTCATATTTCATTTTTCAAGAAACAAAATATGGCCTTTTTTTTATGAAGGCAACATAAATCTAAATCCTTTATCAGTTGCCAGCACACCTCCTCGAAGGTGCTTGGTTGGATTCTGTTATTTTTATCTAATCATTTCCTGAGCATAGTTTTGTGTCAGGATCCATCTTGGCTGACAACTCCTCGTTCCAGTAGAGTCCCCTATCACCCTGTTTATTCAGTGTTTTACCATGACACCTGACCGATAAGTACGTTGCCCAGTACGTATATAGAATTTTCCCTGTAGTACATAGTCCATAGTAGTTGCACTATACTGGCCAAGGTGGCATTTTATCTCTTTAATAATTTTGTTTTATTCTAAGTGCCTTACAGGGGTCTTTGCATTCAGTGGCACTTCAGAGTATGCTCCTCCTTCACTGCAACTGAAAATGGGATCAGATTTGTGGCAATTACATATCTAATGCCGACATTTTGTGTGTGTTGGAACTTTCATTGGACATTTATTGCATTGCATTTCCACTGTATTGCAGTTTTTATAGTTTGGCAAGTCACCAACATACTGAAAAATACACTTAAATTAAAACAGGAAAAAGTCCAGTTGCAGAAAGTCATAATTACTAATCCGCAGATAGTGTTCTGGGAATAAATACTCTTGGATTAAGGTAGGTCTGTCATTGCCAATCAATGATTAGTGTCAGGTTTGTTATTTGGCAACAAATGGAAACCCACTCATGCAGTTCACCTTCTTGCTGATTGCATCTCTCTGATCAATCTGTCTGTCCCTGCCGTTTCTGTTGGTATTTCTAGCAACAGCTAGAGTGCAAGGAAAGAATGAGACATCCATCATATAGAATGCAGCCTTGCTTCATGCGGATGTACTAGCATGTGCATTGAACCTAAGTGCTAGGTTCAAAAGGGGGCGGCTAAAGGGTGTTACGCTGCAAAAGTCCACCACTCCGGTTGCCTATCTGTCAGATGTCTTGCTTGGCTGAGCTCCGCACAGTGATGGTCTTGACAAAATGACAGTATGGGAGCAGTCTCCAGTGAATGTCAGTTTGGCTCAAAAACATTATTTCCCCTAAAATACTGACGCAGTCACAAACAAAAAATAAAAATAAGGAAGCTGTTGAAATAAATACAGACCCCATAGACTACATGTTTACATAACGTATCAGCACAAAGCCACAATCACATATGTATATTCCTACCATCATCCTCGATGAGCTGTTGATGCAAAACGTTCTCTCAGTGAGGATGAAATTACATCCTGACTGCAGATGATACAAAGAATGAGAGGAATTAGCTTTCAAGATGCCCTGGCTTCATGTCCGTATGACAGGGTGGAGAGGCTGTATGTCTATGTACAGATTCACTTTATTTTTGTGTTCTCTGAGCTTTGCTTTGAAGTGCTTCCAGTCCTGCTGCTGCAGAATGTTTGGGTTTGAGAAGCATTTGAAGGTGTGTACAACCTTATAATTGGTCGAGCAGCACAATTACGTTGGAGCCTTTTAATGGTGGCTGAGTTGGGAGACTCTGGGAGAGGTTGTTAGGGCTGTTTCTCACAGATCTGAATCTATGAGCTTGACATTAAGAATGCCAATGTATTCCTGTTTGGAACGGCATCAAACGTCTCCATCTTATCTCAAGTGTTAAATAAGTTATAGCATACATCCCTGCTTGCATGTTTTAACAAATTAGCATTTGATGACAGGTGTTTGGATTAACGGCGATTTCATGAGCTTTATGAAATTCCCTTGAGTATGAATGTGGGGTTTTGGGATTACTGACTTCCAGGATGTTGTTCAAGAAAGGCAAATGGAGCTCCTCCGCTCTAAATCCATTAAAACGTGTCCATATTCTTATCTGTAAGGAACCAAACAGGAAACATCATTCCATATGATTTTGATGATGTGCAACAGGAACAGATGCATCTATTGTACTGATGCGAAAACACATGAATGCACAGACTCTAAATGTGGAGCCTTCCTCATCTTGAGGCCATATAAAATTGGGTATACATATGCAAGGTTGTTTACGAGGAAGCGATCCCCTCAAAGGTAGTAAATGTTGTGACCACTAAGCAAGATGTTTTCGATGGCAACAGCATTTAAAAAATCTTGCTCTCGTTTACATTTTAGTACAGTGGAACCTCGGTTTTTGCCATTAATCCGTTCCAAAAGGTTTGAAAATCGAATAAATTTTTTTCAAATTGAATTTTTTAAACATTGAATAATAACTATTATTAGTTTTACATGCAGAAAACCATGCAAAGTACATATTAATGATGAGTTAAATGGATAAATGAACATTTAACATCACTTTTACCTTTATTGAAGGCTCGTTAGTGAACACGGTGATGAGTGGAGGAAGGAGGGGAGGGGACGGAACAGCCACACGGACGCTGTTTCATTCTAATTTGTTACAAACGTAAGTATGAACAGTGGATGGTTAGAGCTGTACACTTGCTCACTTGAACTTTATTGCAAACGTCACCAGCAGGTACAATCATCATTACACACACTGGCCCGGCTGACTTGCTGTTTTGTGTCTTTATTAAACCGCCCCCCCTGCAATCTGTGTTAAAGGTTACGACCTTTACTTTACAATCTTATTGTAACGGACGCTACTTTCGTACTATGCTATGGGTTCCTTCTTGAATTCAATAATGTTTCTGATCTTCTTTATCAAATGCTGGTGCTTGCATCATTCTTTGGCCCCATTTTGGGTTATTTTGTAGCCGTGATCAAAAGAAAAGCAGAGTCCTGAGGTGAGAAACACTACTGAATTCAAGAAATAACGGCATCATCATCATGGGAAAACACATGTTGATGTCTCTGCCCCATCATGTCTTTGATCACGTCTTCAATGAAGGTAAAAGTAACATTAAATGTTCATTCATCCCTTTCATTTGTCATTTATATGCATTTTGAATAATGTTTTACATGGAAAACTATAATTGTAAATCTACAAAAATGTGTTTTGTGTCAACATTTTTGGCTTTCGGGAAAGGATTAATTGGATTAACATGAAAATTTATTTGGTTAGCGTCTGACCTTCTGGAACGGACTGATGACTCTAACCAAAGTTCAGCTGTACTACTAAAGTAGCTGCTTTAGTTCCCCCAACCACCATTCCATGTAGTAATTGACGCATAAAGTATATTCATACTAGTTAGAACATTTTACTAAATTATGAATACATTTATTTAGTCTCCTTTAAATATTTCCCTTCAGTTATTTTCATTTTCATGTATGCCACAATTATTTATTTATAGGATTCTTCTTTTTTTAACCTAAAGACCCTCAGTAAACTCATTACAAAGTATCAGATGAGAATGCCAATCTGCCATGCAAAGAACATTGTGTCTGCCCACCTGCTGGCTTTGTGAATAATTTGCTGGAAGTGTTTTTGTGTGTTCATTAAAATGAGCACATAATGCATGTCCTGTGCTTTTGGGTCCGCTAAGTAACAACAACAACAAAAAACAAACTTTTGAACAAACGAGAGAAACATTTTTAGTAAAAAGCTATAATTTAGCTTGTGTAGGTTACAAGCTACTTCCGCCAAGCGGGTTATGCTATTGTTCATTTGTGTGCAACTTTCTAATACAGTGAAACCTTGGTTAGCGTCATTAGTTCATTTGAGAAGGTCAGACTCTAACAGACTATTGACTCTAAAAAATGCTGTAAAACAATTCTAAATGCATAAATTATAAATGACAAACGAAAGGGATACATTAACATTTAGGTTACTTCATGTTTATTTACTTAATGTGAATTTAACATAAAGATACTTCTCAATGTTTACAGGGCTGTCAATCAATTAAAATTTTTAATTGCAATTAATTGCATTTTATCCGTAGTTAACTCATAATTAATCTGATTTAATCGCAGATGAATTTTCTAAAATCTATAATAAGTAGGGATGTAAATCTCATGGAGACGATTCGATACGCAACTATGATAACTATATACATTTTATGTAATGGGATGTCAATTTTTTTTTGTCAGTTTTTGGGCCATTATTTTCTTTAAAAAATAATGAATTAGAAACCCCATAGTTTTTGCATGTTTAATGCGAGCAACATTCTGTCCCACTTTGTTTGACAGTCCTTGAACGCGCCTCCTAACTTTGTCCCACACTGCAGAGTACTGTCACAAGGGGTGGAGCCACTGGTAAGGTGGCAGATCCCAAATGCAGAGACGACAGTCCAAAATCAAATACAAAAAGGTTTAATAACAAAGGGTGTCCCGTAGCGGGGGAAAAAGTACAACACAAGAAAAGTCACAAACCAAAAGCAAGAACACAAAACGCTGTCAGCAAAAGGCTCACAGGAAGTAACTATAATACAACTGAGAAGTACTACAGGCAAAGCTAAGCTGGAACAACGGTGAGTATACAAGTCCAAAGCACAATAGTAAGCAATAACGAAGGTGAGCCAGAAAGCAGGGAAGCAGGTAAGGAGCCGGACCAAGCAGAACAGGTAACAGGGAGTAGCAAGGAGTACAATCTGGCACTGGCTCCTAGTTGCCGCTGGGTATATGAAGGGTGCCTGATGAGATTGCCTGCAGGTGTGTGCTGGGGACTCCACCCACACCGACTGAAGCTGCACAGAGTTACAGAACCCAATGTTACAGAACCCGTATTTTAGCGATGAATAAATCTGACACTGAGCATGCGTGCTCTGTAAGGAGAGTCTGTGCAGACGTCCTTAAAAATGCAATTTTTCATATGATATTGCATGTATTTTCATTCGTATACATGTTTGTTAGGTAGACTACTTCTTCATCTTCAATTTCGTATCGGATTTATATTGAGTGTGGGACCACATTAACTCAAACAGTGCTTGGAAAATTAAGTACAACTTTAAGCCTTTAAAGCTCATGGACCGGAGCTATAGGACACGATAAACGATATATAGCATATTAATTTACTTTAATATCTATCTGCAAACGAAATTTCATTTTTTGCCCGGAAATACTACATGTCACGTTTGCATTGTGGTTAGTGTGGGGTGAAAAAGAATACACAGCGTGCTGCTGCATCCATGTGAGGCATGGACGTGTGAGGTATCCATCCATCCATCCATCTTCTATCAGCCTATCCCAGCTGACTTCGGGCGAGAGATGGGGTGCACACTGGACTGGGCACATATAGACAAACAACCATTCACACTCACATTCATACCTATGGACAATTTAGAGTCGCCAATTATCCTAACATGTATGTTTTTGGAATGTGGGAGGAAACCGGAGTACCCGGAGTACTTGGCAAACAGTTAGGCACCAAAAACAATGAGATTTTTTTTGTAAAATGTGATTGTGATTGTTTTGGGTGCCTGACTGTTTACCAAGTATATCAGTGCATGTGTGAATGTATAAACAAGAGGAATTAACTTCAATGTCTTTGTAGACAGGGGCTTTATGAAAGTAAGTACATTGACTTGTATTCATTTACTGCGCAGCCTTGACCCATCCAATATGGTGGCAACGTTGACATATCGTAGCAGTGGACAAACCCACTCTATGCGGCGTCTATGTCTATGGACAGAAGCCCCAACATAGCTGACTTCGGCTATGCCTGCCAGTAATTCACAGCTCACACCTAAATTTGAGCTCGCAGGTCCAAGCAAAAAATCAGCCCAGAAACGGCTTGCTTCTAAAAAAAAAAAACCCTCGTTAGTGAGGACACTCGTATGCCTAGGTACCACTGTACAAATGTCAATAAAAAAATACCGGCAGTGCTTCAGTACCTTCCCGCTTCTCTCTGGCAAGTCGAGGACGACGTAGTCTGTGACAATTCCAATCACAGCGACAGCAGATAGAAATAACTTGTTGCAAGAGGCATCTGCCAGGGCTTTGAAGCTAAATTTACCAATCAAAATGCCCTTTCTTTCTCCATTTCTGCTCAATATTTGTACCTACTAGGTGACAACTACGGCGTCGGCCGTGGGTTAAACAGGACGTGTGCATGTTAATCGTGTGTTAAAAAAAAAAGCCATTAAAGGAAACTTTTGTTAATAACTCGTTAACTTTGACAGCCCTATTTACAATATTTAATATTTATTCCAGATCAGGTTGTAATATGGTATCTGATAGGACATTGTTACTTTCTCCAAGATTCTGAAGAAACTGATCTGAATGCAACTTCCTTTTAGCCATTAAGAAAAAGCAGTGGTTGACATTTTCTGTCATGCCCCGCCCCGCAGGGGACAGAAATGTTTTCCCATTCCTTCAATTTTAAATACTATTGAGAGCCTATAGTGTGTATGTATCGACCGTATTTATCTGTACAAACCACTCTAAGAGTTGCTGGCACCAGCATCTTTCAAGCATGAATAAAGACACTAACAGATCTGCCAATCTCGAAGACATTTAAAAAATATTTTAAATAAATATTAGTGCTCCGTGCCTTTCACTCCCCCCCAACACTTCACCGCAACTATTTGAGAAGCACTGAGATCAAGCATCCATCTCACTGAACTGGGTCTTTGTTTTATGTCTTTGTTGCAGTAACCCTTAAACCTGTTCAGAAAAGTATAAAGGGACATCATTATAGTTGAAATTCAAATAGGTGTCAAGATGAAAACCTGACTTGCTTAAAAGACGTGACATTCGTCACTGGTGACAGTTAAAAAGATCCCAGCAGAGCATAACCTTGACAGTCTCTTGACTGACTCAGACAGAGGGTCTGCAGTGTCGCCTCTTGCGGGCATTGACCCAGACTTACCAGAATCACCTCTCGCTATGTCTATTTAGAAGATACATACATTTAAAATTCCAACTGCTTTTAGGTGTAGATCATTGAATAAAATGGAAGTACAATCTCAATTTTTTGTTTTTGCACATAAATTCCACCAGGTAGTTTAGTATTTTGGGGTATCCCGTGTCTTGATCACATGTGTCTGTAAGCTAATATGTTACACAACCTACATTTATCCAACACCTCGCATTTAACAACAGGTTCCTCTGAATATAGCGCTTGGCTGCGTAGCGAGCAGAATCCCATTACTTAAATGGATAGGACTAATAATAAAATATGACTTCCAACCTAAACGGATTAACAGTGATTTTATGCTCTTGGAAATTTGTTGAGTTGCCTTTCACTATAAATACCCTTTATATACAAAGCTTTTAAGCAAGTTGGCTTCACCATTGCCCACGGTGTGTTGATGGAATGGAGGAGGGTTGGTAATATATGCATGTTGGTTAAACAAGGAGATGGAGCACTTTCACTGTATAGCTGAATCAATGCTTCGTACAAACAAGTTAATGCAGCAAGGGATTACTAAGGATTGGAGAACACAACGACACACTTAAGCTTAATATAGGAAAGCCGCATTCAAGTACAGGGCTAACTGAATAAGACCTAAAATAATCAGTAGCTTTGTTGTTTTAGCACTGCTGTAAAAACCACATGTAATTAGAATGTAACAGCACAGACTACCACCATGGCCAAACTGTTCAAAGTTGATTTTAAAGATGAGGAATGACAAACTTTTGTTTGGTTCTTCATCAGTTTGTTATTTAGCAGTCTACTTCCTGGGTCATGGAGGATGATGACCAGATGGGCAGTGTCATGTGTCAGTGTCACGATTCTGGCAGATGGACCACTCTGTTGATACTATAACACCAGAGTGAAAATAGATTCTGCTGTCTACCCGTATTTTTCAGATCCTCACCAAAATGTAATGGCTTCTAATGTGGTCCATTCACCACACTTCTACAACGTTACCTAGAAATCAGTGTTATACTTTGGAGTAAACACGTGTGTATTCTACTTACAATTTACTGTTTCACAATTTGCAAACGAGTGCGGTAAAATTAAAACAACAAAACTGCAAGGGCTTGTTATAAACAGAATAGTGTCGCTGTCATGTGTGTAGTCTCTATTATTGTTAGTACATAACTTGTACATTCATGCTTGGTTTCTTTGGTTCTGAACTGTGTCCATCAATTTTCTACCAATACCACAAGCTGGAGCCCATGCCATCTTATTTTCAACAAGAGGTGGAGTATGCCCTCCGGACTGGTCACTAATACATCACAGGACACATATAGAAAAACAACCATTCACATTAACATTAACACCTACTGTACATGTCAGTGAGCAGGAATCGATCCCATGTTGGCTGCAAGAAAGTCAGCCATGTTTACCATTACACTACCAATGATGAACTATGTCTTTGCTAGTTGTTATAGTATATACACAGTACAGTACAATATATATGTAATTGGGTGTTTTTTCTATGCTGGTACCAGTGTGACATACTCGTACAGGTACACAGTAGAGCCCTGCTTTTTGGGAGGGTTTTCAAGATGGATAGCGAAAATCCACGATTAAAAGCGACACCCATATAAATGTCTATTTTTAACACACGGCTCGCTCTCTCTCAATCGCCAACCCTCCCACGAGCTTAACGTTCATGTTTTGCAATAAGAGTGACGCTTGGCCTCCAAATGAAGGGGTGGGTTCAAATCCCACTTCTGACACCAAATTGTTGTGGAAATTTTCCTTTAGTACAAGTTGAAAGAAAAAATAAACTGCTCAACACGACAACTTTGTTTTTTCATGTTTATTCGGCGCAGAAGAAGATAGTTGAACGAAACTCAAAGCAGTGTGCCACAAGTGTCCCGCTGAAGGACAGGACAGAAGCGTAGTTATACAAACTTTATCAGGTTATCAGGACATATTCTGGGTTCATCAGAGCCTGTTGAAATGGAAACACCATTGGAGAAACTTGTTTTGTAGACAGGGTGTTTTTAGCCTCGAGAAGATAATCATAGCAAAGCAGAACAAGGCTTCTTGAGACGTCATCTGTACTTCTGTGAAGAAGGTGTCGGACGTTTCGCTCCTCATCCGAAGAGCTTCGTCAGCGAACTAACACGTGCTGGTGGCCTAGGCCTTAAATACAGTAAGAATGGGCGGAATTGGTGTGCCCTCCTCCTACTGGAACCAATAGGAGGAGGGCGTTTCCCTCGTTGGACAACTCCTGTACGACTGAGAGCCTACACAGACGCATAGCAAAGCATAGTTTGTTCTTCTAGCAAGTCAAGATGACAATGTGTATTTTAGAAAGAAATACATATATATGTTAAAAACAAATTGAATAATGGGGTTAGCTCAGTACATTTTCAGTCCAAAAGCTTCTCAGAGAAAGCCTTCTTGACACACTCACACAGCACAATCAGAGTGGGGCAACACTTAGATATGGCTGATGGAAAAATATTGTCAGACACAAGACACATAGATGCATTGTTCTCACTCACACAAGCCAAGCTTTTCTCTCACTTCTACACAAACTTGACTTACACTTTCTAGAAGGGTGCCGCAACTGCTGGATATACTCGGTGTACTTTAATTCTGGGCTCTTCTCTGAGCTTTGTCGCTGTAACCAAATATATCACGCTTATTTTTTTTAGGGCTGTCAAATGATTAAAAAGTTTAATCAGATTAATCACAGTTTTTCCAATGAATTAATCATGATTAATCACCATTAGCAACTTTGTCTGAAATATGCCCATTTTTACTGTATTTAATGAACAGAAAGTTAAATGACAGGACATTTGGATCACACTTTAAACCGTGTTATTATGAGCACGTAATTTAAGGTAAATTTACTTGTTTTCAGTGTATTTTTCTGCATTTTTTCTGTATCTTTCAAATATAGCAAATATTACATCCAAATTAAGAGTTATGAAGTTAGTGATAAGAATATTGACTTCATGTTTTTGAAGTCAATATATCTTCCTCTTTATTTACACACACACATGCACGCACACACACACACACACACACACACACACACAGGCATTATAAAGAGTGTGCCAGAATGCATCTCGCGAATGACAATGAGGAAGTGTCGTTCCCAGGGTGAATGGACTAGAAACGTGTGTGAGTTGGAGATACATACAGTACATGGTGTTCGAATTGTACTGCTGTCGATGTGTTTATGTCAGAATTAAGTTATAAAACAGCATCAGACTCTGTGTGACTGTGTGAGGACGCTTCACTGTGTTTCGAAGCACAGTGGAGAACTCTGTCTGCCGTCATAACAGAGGTCGTGCTTGCTCTGGTGCAAACACGTTAATTACACAAAAAAAAATTATGTAATTAATGAAATAAATTAGTTACCGCCATTAATGCGTTGTTTTTGACAGCCCTATTATTTGTAATACAATTTGAAAACCTTTTAAATGTGCGTTCATTGACTACTGGTCCGAAAGCAATGTGGTCCCAGGAACCGTGAAGAAAGGCTAAAGAGAAGAAATAGCCTTTATAACCGTAAGATATAAAAATTGCCATTACAATAATTATTAGACTAAATTCAGCTCCAGAACAGTCCCCTTCTCTCTTCAATTTACCTCACACGCTTATTAAGCATAATTCATGTCAGATGGATTGGAGCCATGAAATATAAAGTTTCACTTTTGCCCACTGTGTGTTGGAGAAATCTTAACGCTTGAAGAAAAAACATGATCAGTGAAGAAGATATAAACATGTAAAAATTATGATTTTTTTTTTCAGTGGTACATGTACGCTATAAATTTGACCTCTTCTATCACGTATTAATGAATAATTACTGACGGAGGGTGAATGAGATGTGCTTTCTGGGGAACAGAACTGCCTATTTTCGGAGGAAATGTAAAAATATTTTTTTAAACTAAAAATATGCAAATTTGCAGGGTTGTGAATGCTGAATCGTGACTGTGCGGGGATCTAATGTACACATCCTTGTATTTATTGTTGACTCTCACTTGGTTGTATAAGCATGCTTAATCTTTATGGTTTTGTCAGATCAAAGGATGTTCTTCTGTTTAAATGTGCATTATACAAGTAATGGAGAACATTTGGAAAGGTCTCTAAGAAAGTCAACGATCACCTGACTGCCAAGGTGTAGACTATTTCCACTTCCAGGTCATTTTTATTTCTGCAGCTGCAGTTTTACTGTTTTGGCTCGCACCCTTGTCATTTTCAGCTTCAGAGAACAGAGTTCATAAATCCACTGTGCCCAAACTACTCAGGCTCAAACAGCACAAACAAGTGTCTGGTGAACATAGTGAAGACATGTCTCTGCTAAACGGCCAAATAAGTCTGCTCAGTGACCGCATAAAAACCAAGGTCATTTATAATAATATCACCCTTTGTCAGCCACAAACATGTTTTGGTTTGTTGTTTGTGGTGGCGGCCCATCGTTTGCCTGATGAGTCAGTGCAGATCGAAATGAGACAACACAATTCATGTTGCACATGCTGTAGGCTAAAATCAAAAGTGTTCAAGTAGTGTTCTGTAACAAAGGAGAGTCGCTGAGTCTGGTTATTAAATATTGCTATTCTACCGAAATAGCAATACTTCAGCTTACATTTTAGGCATAACAATGTCAATCAAAAAAGATGACGAAATACCATGAAATTTAAGTGAATTACATTTGACAAACGAAGAAACAACATACCTTATTTATTGACGGACAAAGTTGTATGCAAAGAAAAATAGTACACAAACAAGGAACAGCATTTTATTTTGTACTTTTAAACATAGTAATGTGAAATAAATTGGTGAACTGGGATTTCCTGCTAGAAAAAAAAATCCTAAGAAATGTCTGGATAAACTAGATGAAAGAACATATGACATTGGTGAGAGGACAGGAATGCAGCAGCTATTCGGAGAGCTTTCGGGAATATTTAATAAAAAAGCACAGTGGAGCCAGATCAGTAGAATAATTTAGTGTTACCACAGGGACCAACAGCACCATATAGAATAAAATATGTCAGCATGGATCCAAAATATTCATGACACGTTTTAGAAAATTGTAGAAAAACTGGCATTCCTTTGTGGGCACAGAATGCATGAAAGAAAGTAAAGCAAAACACAGTGTTGAAATAAGTTATGATAATAAAACATGCATGAGGCTCTGTAGTCATGTCTAACGAATATGACATATTGACTGACAGTAGCGATGCACGCTTCAAAACAAAGGATGTATTTCCCCAGGCACCTGTACTAGTATCACATCTGTGACACCATGTTAATACACTCCCATTTCCTGGCACAATTCCACTAATTGGCCATTCCCATTATGGAGATAGTGATGTGACAGCCGTCCTTTTCCCATGACAATAGCAGTAACGGTGCCTCTAGAGCAGGGATGGGCAACTTTTGTGATGACGGGGGCCAATTGAATGTCACTGCCCCTGACTAAGGGCCGGTGGAGCCATTACAGCCAAAAAATTAGTTTAAAACCATTTAGTTAATTAAAATGACCGTTTAATAAGACTCAGTTAAATTTGAACCATGTTTTCTTCACAGAACAGGTCAACACTGCAATGCATTCAGTTCACTAACAAAAACAACTACTACCTGTACCCACAGTTTCCAAATGTGAAAATATTTTTTTTAAAAACAGGAACAAGAATACACCAGTTCACCAGGATTCATCATTTCATTAATTCAAATCAGTGATTATGCCAGCATATAAGTAAAAAACTAAAGATTTTTTTTTTTTTTTTTGTCATGTAAACTTAATTTTCCTATCTTTGGAACAAGAATAACTTCTGGCATTCGTAAAGGAAATGAAAGTCATGAAAATTAAATATAATACATGCAGTGCAGTAGTATTTAGCATTAGATATTCAACAAAGCATTAACTTCAATAATGATTATGGGCTAGGGGCTGTAATAGCGATTTCTTCTCTTTAGCATTCCTTCCTGTTATTTTGGACCAGTGCTATCCAAGAAGTTGTCAATGATCACACAATTTCAAATGTATAAAATAAGTGTATTAAAAAATAAAAGAAATACATTTGGTTACAGTCCTTGACTCTACATTTCCAAGGAAGATGGACAAAGAGAGCCCAGAAAGAAAGTACACAGAGTATATATAGCAGTTGCTGCACCCCCCTAGAAAATGAAAGTGAAGCTTGTGTAGAAGTGAGAGTTAAGCTTACATGAAGGAAAGCAATGCATCTAGTGTGTGCCAGCCTCTTCCAGTATTTTTCCATCAATCAACTGTAACTGTTGCACAACTCTGATTGTGCTATGTGAGTGTGTGTGTGTGTCATGAAGGCCTTCTATGAGAATCTATTAGACTGAAAATGCACAGAGCTAATAGACTGAATCTAAAGGTGCAATAATAATATGTAATGGAGCGTTGTTTTCCGATGAGTCTAGTGACTGTCACGAGACAACGTTAATTAAAGAAAGGGGAGGTAGAACTAATTAATGTGTTCAAACTTTTATTGCAAATGTTAATTTGACATCGGAGGAGAAGATGTTCGCAGAGGTGGGCTGTACGTCCAGCAAATGAGTCGTATACACACAGAAAGCAACTTGCTAAAAGCACAATCTTGGATTTTTTTGGAGGTGCAAGCTAGTGTAGTTTACACTGGTGCCTCAGAGCAGGAGGATAATTTAGGCTTCAGACAGCAGTACCTGTTATGGGCTCCACCTGCAGGTAGACGGTAGTAATTACAAAAAAAATTAACTTTGTTTTTTTTATATATTTTTTTTTATTGTGAATTTTTATCAATTATTAATCAAAGACAAGGGCCATATCCGGCTTGTGGACTGCCAGTTGCCCATGTCTGCCATCTGAAGTAAACATTTTATAGACAAACACACAAACATGGATATTTTTCCAAAATAACGACATGCTTGTCAAAGTTGTCCTACCACCTAGAGGTCCGATCAGGTCTTCTCCCAAATCGCCGTCATTGGCGGGAGCATCGTAGCAATTTTAGTTTTTGAGAGCAAAACAGTAGCAGCATGTCTTTTTAAAATTGCAAACATTTTGAGGCAAAACATTCTCACGATTGAAGCCCAAAAGGAGGACAACAGGCTGCATACAGATCAGATGCACACATGCATATGATTACAACTAAAAAGGTACTACAACTAAATCTATTTCTTTCTATTAGACTGAGAAGTAAGGCACGTATTCTCTAAGCAGTACGCAATTTGCCCTCATCTATTATCATTTATTACAGTATTCCCAGAGCAATACACACAACACAACATGATAAACTGTTCCATCAGTTGGCATTGATGGATTCATTGACTCTATTTTCTTTTACTCTTTGATGATTTCAGCAATGATTAGTGCAATTACTGTGTCACATTATTCTTCGTAAAAACCTCATCATCAACAAGCTGTATTTAACATAATTTATGTGTATGTAAATGTGTAACAGTAAGACGTTTTCTAAGGAAAGATTCGGATTAGAGCTGTTAACAATTAATTGACAATTAACAATCAATCGATGAATCGAAGACATATTATATTTGTGTTTGAGGCAAAACAAGATATACACACACATCAGCTTTGACTTTAGAAAACAGTGATTGACATTTATGCCTCTTTTCTGATATGTTGCGGACAAAACCACTAATTGTGTTCTAACTGACATCAGTTTGTCTCTCTGATGAAGGCCGAATGGCTGAAATGCTTTTGGGCTGAATAAGGTCCATTAAGACAAGCCATATAAAATAAAAAAGCAATTTTTACAGTGTTAGAGAGTGCCTTGGATTTTTGCAGTTTTTTGTGATTTTCTGTCCCTATTCCAAAGAGCGCCTTTTCCTTGCCACTTCTACACTTCTGGTAGCGTTCCTCCCTAACTCTTTTTTGTGTTTTGTGTTTGTGTTTCATGTTGATTTGGTCCATCTAGAGCCTAATTGATTAATCGAAGCAACACGCTTCAGATTAATCGACTATGAACATTATTGTTAATTGCAGTGCTAACTTGGATAGCCTATACTTAACAAAATCACTGAATTCCACTGCATACACACACTGAATTAGTCATATAAAATGCTTTGTATAAATATAGGGTGGGGAAAACAACCAGGTTCCTTTTGTGTACAGCTTATGACTATGGCTGCATTATTTCCACCCAAGGTTCCTTATACTGTATTCCTTTTTGTGAATTTTAAATGAATTGAATGTCTCACTCACAGTATGACAGCATCTCACAGTAACAAACGCAAAGATGCAGACCACAAAGAGCAACACATGTGACACATATGAGTCCTGAACTGTCTGGCATTTGACTCATAATGCGCGAGTTGCTGCTGGCTTCAATGTGACAAATAATCACCGTCTTAAAAGATGTATGCAGTAATACAGCAGCCTCAATGGCCAACAATATCCTGTGCTGGTGAATCGAATGGGTCAAGGGAAGGTGTCCCATTCATCTGTGCAGATGTTTTTATCACATCCTGCTCCACCCCGGCAGAAGTACACCACTTATCTTTGTAGAACAGAAACTGGGCCAAAGTATGTTATTGAATTACTATTATTAAATGCACTTTGGAGTATTAAAACACATTGCATGTGAGGCAGGTGTATTGAAGTTCACTGAACAATTCAATGTGTGAGACTGTGGAATCGCTTCTAATGGAATTTTTATGAGGACCCTTCCCTGTGTTTCACAGTATGCACACATCCTCACAGCCTCTCTGCTATGTAGTCTGTGACCAGAGTTCAACACAATTAAATTTCTGTCCGTACTTTGCTACGACTTCTTTCCTGAACTCAATAGTGTTTCTCACCCAAGAGCCGGCGGACAACAACCGCGTGCTCACACATCTTTACATCAAGTGATGCAATAACACACATGTGCAAAACAACACTTTAAGGCACAACACGTAACACTGCCGTGACCCCACAACTCCACAGCAGTATGCTACAATTTGTAACTTTGTTTGGCTTAATGGTAGGTTATTTTGCAGCCGTAATCAATAAAAAGAAAGCAGAGAGACTGTCTGAAAGCCTATTCTACCACTCAAGAGTTACGTAGCATGCATTGACGGAGCTGGAAGCACAGTGCTTGACAGAACCTGCTCAGGAAGAAAGGAAGCCAACATGGATTTACACACAATAAAGATGATTAAAGGATCTGTCTATAGCAGGGGTGTCCAGAATTTTTCCACCAAGGGCCGCATACTGAAAAATTGAAGGATGCGAGGGGCCACTTATATATTTATTACTTACGGATGTTTATAATTATATGTATATACATACATAAATATTGAATATATTATTTTTGTATATTTTATCATTTTTGTTTAGGTTTGTAAAAAAGCCCAAAAAACAAAACAAAAAAATACTGTAATTTCCAGTGTATAAGCCGCTATTTTTTTCTCACGCTTTAAAGCCGGCGGCTTGTACAGTGATGCGACTAATTTATGACTACCGTGATGCTGCATGAAGCTTTAGGAAGTAGTGAAGTGGACGTTAATATCACGATTTGAAGTCTTGCAGTGATTGTGTTTTGATATAACAAAGCTTAAGTAAGTTTGATCAAGTGAAAAATTACTACAGCTTCTGTTTGGACGGCCAACCGTCCACTATCACCCACAGGTTTTGAAAGGCTGGACTACTGTGTGATGAAGAAGATACCTCTAGCTAAATGACTAATTTGCCTAAGTGGCACCAAGCGCAACAACGAAAGAAAGAGAGAGGCTGACAAAGTGTGTGATGAAGGAATTATGAGTGATTATGGGTGATGCTGAAGAAGACAACTTTAGTGGTTTTAGAGAAGATGACGGGGATCAAGTTTCAAGTTCAAGTTTCAAGTTTATTAGCCATATCAACAATATAGGTATACAGTTGCTAGGAATGTATTTGGTGTGCTTACAGTTTGACAATACAATCACGACAATACAACTCGAGATACAAAACTAAGGAGGGGTCGAAAACAGCACATAGACGACAGGAATAACAGCGTCTGAACATTGAAAAAGTGCAATGGTAAAAGTGCATGGTTGTACAGGGCTGCTGGAGTAACAGCGTGCAAACAAAGCAGAAGAGGTAGTAGGTCGGTGGTTGAGTCCACTAAGTGTTAGCGCATATTCAAGTGGCGGATGGCTTGTGGGTAGGTGCTGTCCCCAGAACGTGTGGTTTTGCATGTGATGCTCCGGTACGTTCTACCTGATGGTAGGAGTGTGAATAGATGGTGTGCTGGGTGAGTGGGGTCGGAGGTGATGTCCTTGGCCTTCCTGGCAATTCTGGTGTTGTAGTGTGAGACTAATGTGGGAAGATTGTGGCCAATGATTTTAGAGTCCCTGCGTACCACCCTCTCCAGCTGTTGCCTATCTTGGCTGGTGGTATTGCCATACCAGACCAGGATGGAGAAGGTGAGCACGCCTTCTATTGTGCCGCGATAGAAATGGATCATGCCTGTTTGACTGACCCCAAATTTCCTCAGCTGTCGGAGAAAGTGTAATCTTTGGTGAGCTTTTGAAATGATGAGACTGGTGTTAAGGTTCCATGACAGGGACTGATGGATGGTGGTGCCTAAAAAACGAAAGGAGTCGCTCCACTACCTCATCATGAATGCAGATATGCTGGCCTGCCTTGTTCCTGAAGTCCACTATGAGTTCTTTGGTTTTTGATATGTTGAGTGTAAGATTGCTGACTGCACACCACTGTACTAGGTGTTTGACCTCAACGCGATATGATGTTTCATCCTCGTCGCGTATGAGGCCTATACAGTAACTGTGGTGTTGTCTGCGAATTTTAGGAGTTTGACAGATGGAGAATTGGATATGCAGTTGTTGGTGTATAGGGAGAATAACAGGGGTGATAACACACAACCTTGTGTCGTGCCGGTGTTCAGTACCTTGGTTGATGAAATATTGTTTGGGATTTTAACACACTGTGTCCTGTTAGACAGGAAGTTGAGCAGCCAGTTACAGAGTGGGGGGTTGACACCCATGGACAGGAGAGTATTATACAGTCTGATAGGCAGGATGGTATTAAAGGCTGAGCTAAAATCAATGAATAGGACACAGGCATAGGTGGACTGGAGGCAAGGTGTTGCAGAATGAAGTGAGTACAGAGTGAAACAGCGTCATCAACTCCCCTGTTTGCCCTGTAGGCAAATTGGTGAGGATCTAATGTAATGTGTGACAAGAGCCTGCAGACTAGACGTTCAAATACTTTCATGACAACGGAGGTGAGAGCGACAGGCCTATAGTCGTTGAGACAGGTGATGTTGGGTTTTTTGGGCACTGGGATGATCATAGCTGATTTAAAACATGCAGGCACAGTAGCACTGTGAAGAGACCAGTTGAAGATGTAGCTGAGAATAGCAGTAAGTTCGTTAGCACAGTTCCTGAGTGTAGCTGGTGTCACACCATCAGGACCAGCTGCCTTGTTGGTATTTTGACGCTGTAGCAGTCTGCGCACATCGTGCTCCGAGATGGAGAGGGGAGGTTGAGTGTTCCCCGCACCTAACGGGTGAGGGGGGGCTCTGGTCTGGGCGCTGGTGTTATCAAAACGGCAGAAAAAGTCGTTAAGCTGCTCTTGTAGGGAGGGGCCACAGTCCATGATGTGATGATTCATTTTATAGTTCGTGATTTCCTGTAGGCCCCGCCAGTCCCCCTTGATGTTGTTGTCATGTAATTTCTTCTCAAATTTGTTCCTGTGGTTGTGTTTTGCTGTGTTTATGGCTTTCTGTAGTCTGAATTTGAGAAGTTTGTATTGCTCTCTGTCCCCACACTTATAAGCGTCATTTTTCTCCTTACAGAGGCGCTTAACTTCCCGGTTAAACCAGGGTTTGTTGTTGTTATAGATTGTAATCATTTTTGATGGGATACACACATACACACAGACTCACAGAAGCAGATGTAAGACACAGTCAGTGAAAGAGTCAATATTGTTCGAATCAGTAGCAAACACAGTCCAGTCAGTGGTATCAAAACAGTCCCGTAACATATCTATAGCCTCCGGAGAGCGCCTCTTGACCCTCATGATTTTTGGTTTAGAGGTCTTGAGTCTCTGTCTATACTTAGGAACGAGAAGTATAGTGTTGTGATCAGACTCACCAATCGGGGCTCTGGCTAGAGCCTGGTATGCCTCCGGTATAGAGGAGTAACACTGGTCGAGTGTTTTGTCCAGCCTGGTGGAGATGTGAACCTGTGGCTTGTATCTGGGCAGTGTTTTCTTCATGGAGACATGGTTGAAGTCTCCAAGCACCAGAACAACCGAGTCTGTGTAGGGGTTTTCCGCGGTGAGGATGTGGTCAGCTAGTTGTCGTGCGGCTGACGCTGCTGCTGCACTGGGAGGGATGTAGGCTCCGCGCAAGATGATGGAGGAGACTTTCCTTGGAGAGTAGAAGGGGATACACCTCACCATGAGGTGCTCCGGGTCGGATGAGCAGCCGGACGAAAGGGTTTTTGTATCCGTACACCAGTTCTGGTTGATGTAGAAACCGACACCTCCGCCGCGCTGCTTCTCAAGATTCAAGAGATTCAAGAGAGTTTTATTGTCATGTGCATAGTAAAACAGCAGTTATACCATGCAATGAAAATCTTATTCTGTTCATTCTCCCAAGAAAAGAAAGAAAACAAATGAAAGAATAAGAATATAAGAAACATAAACACATAAACATATATACCAATAAATTAAGCAACAACAACAGAAGAGACATTAATACAAGTAAATAATACAAATAAATAAATAAATAAATAGAGTGCTATGAGTGTGTGCGTGTGTTGCGTGCGGCGTGTGCGAGTGCTTCGTTGAGGAGCCTGATGGCCTGTGGGTAAAAGCTGTTTGCCAGCCTTGTGGTCCTGGACTTCAAACTCCTATAGCGTCTGCCTGACGGTAGGAGTGTGAATAATGAGTGTTGTGGATGTGTGCTGTCCTTGATGAGGTTGTGTGTTCTTCGTAGGACTCTAGTTTTATAAATGTCTTGCAGTGAGGGGAGGGCTGCCCCAACAATGTTCTGTGAGGTCTTGATCACCCGCTGGAGTGCCTTCCTATCACGTGTTGTACAGTTACCGTACCAAACAGTGATGGAGGCGGTAAGGACACTTTCGATAGTGCATCTGTAGAAGCAACTCAGGATTGTGGTGGGCATGCCAAATTTCCTCAGTCTTCTCAGGAAGTACAGTCTCCTTTGGGACTTCTTCAGAATTTGTTGGGTGTTGTGAGACCAGGTGAGGTCCTCGCTGATGTGTGTGCCAAGGAACTTGAAGGATTTCACCCTCTCCACCTCAGTCTCATCAATAAACAGGGGTCTATGCGGCTCCTTTTCCCTTGTTCTTGGGTCAATGATCATCTCTTTAGTCTTATCTGTATTGAGAAGGAGATTGTTATCACGACACCAAGCTATGAGGTCCGCCACCTCTCTTCTGTATGATGTTTCAACACCACCAGTGATCAGTCCGCAAATTTAATGATGCTGGTGTTGTTCTGGGAGGCCACGCAATCGTAGGTGAAGAGCGTGTAGAGGAGTGGACTCAGCACACACCCCTGTGGGGTCCCAGTGCTCACAATTCTTGAGCTGGATGTGCGATTGTGGACTCTGACTGACTGGGGTCTGCCTGTGAGAAAGTTAAACACCCAGTTACAGAGGGAGGGAGACAGGCCAAGTGTGAGGAGCTTATTTGTGAGTTTGTGGGGGCAGACTGTATTAAAAGCAGAGCTATAGTCTATAAATAGCATTCTGACGTATGTGTCCTGGCCCTGTAGGTGAGAAAGGGCTGTGTGGATGGCAGTGTTGACTGCATCATCCGTGGACCGGTTCTGGCGATATGCAAACTGTAGAGGGTCCACAGTTGCTGGGAGTCTCGGTGGAAAGTGAAGCCCTCCTGTTGGAGCGCTGCGTCCGGGATGTTAGCGGTCAGCCAGGTTTCTGTCAGGCATATGGCAGCGCAGTCTCTGATGAATGATGTTTCAGGTTGGCTACTGTTTAGTCATATTACATGCACTGTCTGAAAAAAAAACAACATTTATTTAATCAAAAGTTTAAAAAAATCTTTTTGTGTAACATCTTTCTGTGTACTGAATATCCCATATTACGACGTGTACATGTGCGGCTTATAGACAGTTGCGGCTTATGCACAAATCTTTTTTTATCTTTAAATGTAGCGGGTGTGGATTACATAACGGGGCACCCTTTAGTCCAGAAATTATGGTACATTTAAAGATAAAGCTATATGTTTTTTTGAATTATTAGTATCAATATTTCAGATTTTTCCCATTTTTGCTGTTTTTTTTTGTTCATTTATAAAACATTAGCTGCAGGTTTCAACTGGCCCCTGGGCTGCACTTTGGACACTCTTGGTCTATCTTGTCCCAACTCTTAAAGAACCACGATGCATTCTCCATAGAGCGAACGTTTTGGGCACTCAATTCCTAGTTACAACTACAACTATTTTGTTAGGTGCAATATTTGGCAGAGACAGTGGTCAAAAAACAAAACATATTTTTTTGTAGAAAACCAAATCCTACGAAAATCAGTTAGTTCGAAAAATGAGTTTCCACTGTTCTCACAATTAAGCCACATTTTTAATAGAGTGATACAAAAAATGTGAAAGCAGAAGGGTGTGCAGGGTGAGGGCAGACATAAATAACCATATTAATTTTACTACCACCTTTATTTTTTACCAGCAAATCCAGTTCCCTCATAATCAAAATAAATATGGCCTCCTCCCAGGGATGCAGAATAATTTCTTTCGAGTCCACCAGGGTCCAAATTCTTGAGGAGAAATCAGAGATTGCAGGCCAGTGTGTGGAACCACAGCAGCCAACACTGGTCTGATGAGTATTTACCTACAGAGCATGTGCTCAGTGCTTCTGTGTTGTCTCAGCAAGCGCATATGGTCCAAGGCACCTGCTCCATCAGGACCGTGCATTTTCCAGAGGATCCCATCTATTCCATGCATAACGATAGAAAGGCAACTTGTCACAAGAGGGGATGTCAGGGGTCTTTTGAATCACACATATTGTTTTCTGAAGAAAACCTGTCACATCTGTAATTTCCTCCATGTCCTTCAGACAGCTCACTTTTAAGCTGCATGATTAGCCAGTCCACTTCATTCACTGAAGTACATTTTTACCTGAACATCTAATGTGACAGCTGATCCTCTGGGGGGTATTGATTGAAGTAACCCCTACTAGAGTGTGTGGTACATATTTATGTGGCAGGAGACAGCTACCCTTAGGAAGTCCGTAATGGAAGTCCATGAAGACACACATTGACTATGAATAATGGTCCCTTTAAAGACTTTGGACTGCGTGCATTATCACATTCATTATATGGGGGAAAAATGACCAGGACTTTAATTTAGTTGATGAACCTGACCTCTTTGTCTACCTATAATGATTTAAATGTGCCCTCAATCAATTGTATTCACATAATGAGATTTGAATGTCAAATGCTTGTCTTAGACAACTAAAACTAATGAGCAGATTCAAAGGTGAACAGATAATGTGCCCTGTTTCAGGAAAACACTTACTCTTACCAAATTATAGTTAGTTAGTAATATTTGAAATGAAGATATTACTATTTGGTTTTATATTTGACAGAGATATTTCAAGTTCCACATTTGATGCAGTCTCACATCAACGAGAGGTAAGTGGTGAACACAGAATTGTTGATTTCACCAGTGTGTAAAAGCACCTTCATACCGTGAGAACACACTTTAACATATTGGAAATGCTCCTTATTGCTGTGGCATTTGAAATATGTCAGCCTCTCCTCAGTGCTTCAAAATGCCTCTGGGTCGAATAAAGGTCACACATGAGAACATCAAATACGCTTGAAAGCACATTTCATTGTACTCATATTTTTCACATTTATTCAGCATATTAGTATTCATAAATGCTGCAAATGTGTAAATTGTAGGACATTTGACATGTTTTACAGTTGTGGCTCCCAACCTTTTTTCAACTGTTTATATTAATAATGCCTGATTATATATCTCAGAAATGGGGACATAGCTGCCTTTCCCTTCTGTAAAGCCTGCAACTTAAAATAGATTTACTGAATGCAGTTGAACGCCACCTGAGATATCTACTTGAGGCTTGGATCATTATGGTGCCAATACAGGAATTCTATAATAGCACACTTCACAGAGTGAAATTATCAGGGTTTACTTCAACACTCTGATGGGTTGATTATAGCAAAGCTTTTGCCCCAAATTGCTAGATCACAAACAGTTTTGGAAGTACTCTCAGTCAGTGGGGGAGTGGTTAACCTATTTTTACACTTCTTATACAATAACAACTCAACAATAACAGAGATTTAGCCAAATTCAACAATATAAATATATATAATAAATCATGTTTTGCTCAATTTATATACAGAAATTACTATAAATTGTTACTATTACTAAATTATTATAAATTGTGCGATTCAGTCAAAATTTGTGTTGATATAGTTCTCAATATTTTTTTATTTATTTGTCTTATTTAATAATCCACTTACTCTAACTTATTTCTTTTCATTATTTCAAATGTATTCATGATTTATCACTTTCATTAAATTTTAATCTTATTTTATCCTTATTTTATGTTTATATCTTCCTTTTGCTTAACAACTGCACAAGGTTTATAGTGTCATTATTTTACCTCCTCAGGGGAAACCTCTGTTAGAATCTTTTTATCGAATCGTTTTAATTTGTGCCATAATTTTGCCTGGGCTCGTATACATTTCCCAGTTAGCGTACAATATGCGCGCAGCTTGTAGTGTTATTAATACACTGTGTTTCGTAATACATTTTGATCACAAAACATCCTTGTTAGCAGCTTAGTGGCTTGCTAACAAAATGGAAACTGGAACCAGGTGTCAGCTCTGTCACCCATTTATGATGTCATCAGTGGTTGACTCTGTAGTTCTTTACTAACACAGTTACTTAACAAGTCTCTTTTTTTAATCACTGCTGTAAAATAACCCACAATGAAGCCAAAGAAAGTTGCAAATGCCAGCACTTTGATAAAGAAGGTGTGAAACACTGTTGAATTCATGAAATAACTCAAAAGTGTTGTGTGATTAGTGGAAGAAAATGGATGGATGGATGGATGGTGTGTCTACGTTTATATGCAGTCAAATAACCCTATCATAACCGGGATATTAGCAATAACCTGGTTGCGCACAGTTATGTAAACACCAGTAAGCCTTTTGAAAAAACGGAATATGAGTATATTCTGAACAGTGCTGAATAGTGCATGTAACATACAGTAGATAACAATAGCCGTGAACGGATGCGTTCATCGCAGTTGTAGTTTGCCACCACATAAAACAACCTAGACATTATTGTCAGTGTTGATATACATTTTTTACAAAGCTCAGAATTACTATTGCAACAACACACTATCAATAGGGTAAAACTAACCTGTTTCACGACGGTCGAATCCCAGCTCACGTTCCCTATGAGTGAGTGAACAATCAAACGCTTGGTGACTCTCTCAGAACTGAACAGCGCCCTAATTCCTTCGTCATGTTGTCGGCTGTCTCTTTCGGTGAGCTGTGTCCTCCTTCAACTGGCAGTAGTCCTAAGCGAAGCAGCCAAGTTTCCTTGTCTTGACAGCCAAATCCATCGCCATCCATCCATCTTCTATGCCGTTTATCCTCAAATCCATTGCCTTTAACTTGAAAGCTGCATCAATTTCATTTCTTCGTGTATGTTCTATGATGGAAGCTTGTCACTACTGGGTTGTCACTGTGAATGTGCACAACACGTCTACACGTCTACATTCCGGTACAGTAGGCACCTAAATGTTGGTTGCGACTCGCCATAAACAAGAAGACAAAGAAGAAGATTTACATCCGGTCGTTTATTTTCGGTAATCAAAGTTAGACGGATAGATTGATACTTTATTCATCTCAACATTTTATGTTTTGTTATGTATGCTTTATTGTATCTGTATTTCTATTTATTGATACGTCAGCGAATATGACGTGTACGCCTGTGGCGCTACGTACATTGCGTAAGGCTTACGTAGGGTCACCTCCTGTATGGTACACATTATTTCTGCTGGAGTTAATCTTTGGACTTCATAAGAACCACAGTACAGTGGCCGCATTTGTGGCCGCATTTGAGTCATCATAGTGCGTGGATCCCCCGGCAGATACAGGTACGTGTCAACGCAATCGCTGCACAAATTTCAATACGTCCCCCTCTTTTTTTGGTTTTCATTCAACATAACAGGCTTTGCAATCTTGGCAGTATATTTATTGTGTTTGATTTATTGTGAATAATCAAAATCCAACGTTTTACCATTGATTTTAGTATAAATTGTGCTCACGGTAAACTGGAGTGTGTGCATGCATTACCGGCTCCACTCAACGAGAGAAGAGGGTTAGCAAACGCCGAGAATGGTGGCTTCTCTGCATTTTATAGTTGTTTCCTGCCCTTATGATGGACTATCTTAGTAATAGCGTTTTCCGAAACAAATATTTAAACGATTAGTAGTTCTGAAGTATTGGACATGTCACGAGATTAAAACATGACCACACCAAGCATCGTGGGAAATGTAGTTTTTAGCCACATATTAGTCGCGCCGATGTATAAACCGCAGGGTTCAAAGTTGGAGAAGAATGTAGCGGCTTTTACACCAGAATTTACGGTAACTGACTGACAAATTTTGCTAACGCGTGATTAGCCAGCCCCGCTGTCACTCCATGAGCGGCAGGACTTGCACGCCAGAGTTTTATTACTTCATGGAATTCATGTTCATCTGCAACTGTAAATTGTTAACATGTTGGGTGTTTGCTCTGCCTGGGACACTTTACCTGACGTTAGCTAGAGGTTTCATTTAAGTGACATTCATATCTGTGCTTGTGTGCGCGTGCGTACTTGTGTTTGGTCAAACAAAATTCCACCTATGGACGTAATCATAGCGAATATGGTGTAGTGTGATGCGGCGAGGGACGACTCTACATCAATGGGTGGAATTGGCATAGCACACGCGTACAGATTGTAGTGGGCCAGTCTGTACCAGTAAGTAATAGCATGTAAGCAAGTGCAATATTGTAAGTGTCAACCTGTAAAAGATATGGTGTGAATGAATCATCAGTAACAGATACGGAGAAGGAGTATGATTAAATAAGCTTTGCTTCTAGCTATTCTTTTTCAGACAGGTTGAATCGTACAAATATAACCATGTGATGTTCGTTAATGCAACGTGTTAAGCATGTCTGAAAGAAATGAATCATACCGTAGTTGTGAGACCATAAAGAATGTTAAACATATATGTATAACGTCGCCTGCCTTAATAAATGTTTTATGATGCAACAGCTTGACTCAAGAACAGATTAATACTATATCAACAAACTGGAGGTTTGACCGGCGTCACAGAACAAATGCTGTTTGACCTTTACGGCTCCACTCTATTTATGTTTTTATGTCTGGAAATGGAGGATTGTAGCTGTGTTATCAGATAACATTATTTTAGTCCTGGTTTGTCAAATACTGTATACTCTGGACAATAAACTCACCTTTGATCAGCACACCATGGACATTCAAAAAAGAAGCCAGCAAAGACTGATAACCATTTGCAATAGTGATGGAAATTTCGGCTTGGTTATTTTGGCCTTTTGGCTCGGCTCACTAAAAAGAGCCGGCTCTTTCGGCTCCAAAGTGGCCCCTCAGATTTTTTGCTGTCTTAAATTAATTTATTACCAAATGTGTGTTGTGTAAAATGAATTACTAATGTAAAAAAAAATACATGATATCAAATGTTTATTATTTAAACTGATTTATTTAAACCTCAATGAGCAGCTACAAAAATAAATTATAATGTTATATTATAAATAATTTTGTATATTATAAATAATATACAAAAATATACAAAAATGCCAACCCATCTCAATAGACAAATTAAGTCAAAATAGGTCAAATCTCTTCATGGAATTTTGTCACGAGCAAATCGGCTCGAAGAGCACCACAGCGTGTGTTTAACCCCGCCCCTCCCCCTGCCTGACCATCTTGACCACTGACATTCACCTTTAACAGAAAAGGCCGTATCAAATAACTTTTGTTCGCAACCGACACATCACTTATTCGCAAAGTCAAAGGACATATGTTGCACCCCACTTCCTGTTGTCATTCAACCCATCCTTAGGTACTTTTCCACATGTTACCACACTATGCTTTCCGTCACCAATCGGGCCAAACTCACACGCGTCACAAACACAGCTGATAAAATCATCAGTCTCCCCACACCCAACCTCACTGAATTAAACAACAGGTTCATCTTTTGCATAGCAAACAACATAGCACAGGATATCACCCACCCGCTGCATCAATACCTCATCCCACTACCTTCAAGGCAGAGATACAGAACGATTAAGTTCAGTTAAGTTCAGGAGGGCCTGTCTTAGAAAAAGCCTGATCCCTGCAGCCATAGCCCCCCTGAACAGCAGGCACCACTGACCTGTCTGTCTGGCCTGTTACTGTTCTGCTGCTGTTGTCGTTACTGTCATGCTGATCATATGTCGTTACTGTTGTGGTATGTGATGTGCTTTGTTGTCGTTGTATTGTTGTTTCTGTAATGTACAATCAGTGAAGACGAATTTCCCCCGGGGACCAATACATTTAATCCAATCTAATTTAATCTAATATCAGGGTAAAGCAACTGTAATTGTTTTTTTTACCATAGCTTTGTTTAATTTTTTTGTAATCCCTCCACGTATGTATCTCAGTCATGCTGATCTCAATGAAGAGCCTTCTTATTAATCACACCTTCAGGACCATGCCAACATTTCCTGAAAGCATGAACTCCAGCCAAAAATCAGCTGGCACCAATTCCTCCTTTTAAAATGAGGGTACACCTGCCCAAAATTATCCCAAGAGAAGGTTCATTGTATTGGAAAAGAAAAGGCTTATTGTGAGCATTTTACATTATTGTTGCACTACATTATCACCATGACGGCAGTGAAGAGAAGAAATAATTTAATGGCTTGTGAAGCCACGGTTTGTGGCATTGAGGCATTGAAAACAAAATTCAATGTTCTCCCTGGTCTGGATAACTGATGTGAACCTCATTCTGAACTGCTTTATTTACCTTAGTTTTATGATGTTAATCGATACAGTGTCTTTGTTGTACAATGCATAGTATACAGTGTACAGTGTACAGTGGATCCCCGCACATTCACAATTCAGTATTCATAGCTCTGCAAATTCACTGAATTGTATTTATTTTTCCCAAAATAGGCCATTTTTTTTTCCAGAGAAAGTAGATCTCATTGACCAAAAGTCGGCACAATGTGCAGCATACATGATACCACTGTTAAAAAGCACAGTTTTTACATGTTTATGTCTTTATGCTTCGCCAACAAAGTTTTTACCTCCGCTCAGAGCAAGCGGCAGATGTGACGCTTTTGCCGGCGTTCGGTTGTTTGTTTGTGTTCAAAATAACTTGAAATGTTCTGAATGGATTTTGGAGGAAATTTCCAGGAATTGTCGCAAATGGGACATGAAAGAACTGATTAGATTTTGGGGGGAATCCGGATCACCGTCTGGATCCAGGAATTTTTTAAAGGATTCTTTAACATTGCGAGATAGGACCGTTTTCGGCATTTATGCATATAACACCACAGAAAATGGTCAGAGCACTTAGAAAAAAAATACAGGACCAGTTTCCAACAGGTTCTAAAAAATATCAAAGACTCTACCAAAAAATGTAGGATTATTATTTTGCTGTGAATCACAATATGGAGGGAATGAAGGCGCTTGGCGGAGGTCTGCGCTCTCTGAGTGTTGTTTTAGTTTTGTCAAGTGTTGATATTTCGCACTTTGTTCTGCATTTTTTTTTACATTATTATTAACCCATAGAGTTATCTTTACAATTATATTACCCATTAGCAGAAAGGATACTTCAAAATGCAAATGCAAATTGATGGAGTGGACATCGAAAGGGTGAACGAAAACAAATCATACAGTATTATACAGTAGATGGGGCTGCACGGTGGTCTTGTGGTTAGCATGTTGGCCAACACAGTAACAGCCTGGAGAACGGGAAGACCTGGGTCCGATTCGATTCTCCCTTGGGCATTTCTGTGTGGAGTTTGCATGTTCTCCCCGTGTGTACGTGCGTTTCCGCCCGCATTCCAAAAACATGTACTCTGAATGTGAGTGTGAACCTGCCATAAAAGCCTTTTGTTCTTGTGATCGCATCTAGTGACCAGTATAGAACACTACATTTCATTAACATCTTAATTTAGTTCATTTAGCTATTTTTGCGCTTTAAAATAAATACTTAATTTAGGCCAATAATATGTAAAATTTGCTTACAGATGCATATTTTTTGGCTAATAATAGGCTGTAGTCAACAATTCATTCATTTTTGAAAGAAATGCGATACAGTGAGGGAGCGATGTTTGAATGATAAAGTGGCGAGGGACGACTGAATAACATCTATCTTCTTACATTATGGTTCATTATTGCTGAAAGCCTGTACATTTTGCAATTTAAAATAGGTTTAATAAGTGTGTGTGGAATATTGAAGCGAGATGGGGGAGGGTTCTGGAACTGAATCTCAATCTAATAATTACAACAGTCACTCTTATTGCAAATTGAGCCGAAATCGGAGGACAACGTCCAGCTAGCGGGAGGATTTGGAGGCGAAGGGGAGTGAGTTGTGTGCCAAAAATAGACATTTTTATGGGCGTATCAATTACTCGCAGATTTTTGCCAATCGCTGAACATAACCCCCGCAAAAAGCAGGGTTCTGATTAACATTTAAAACAGAAAACAGAAAAGGAAATTACCTTTGATATGCATCGTTTTATTCAATCGAAATACTGTCTAATTTCTAACAACGGCTTCCGTAAACAGTCAAGGTGAAGCTGTTTCATACATTTTTAAACTAAGCCCCAGAGAATTTGGTAGTCATTTGTCATCCATCTCTAGCCTCCAGACAGCCTCCTGTCTGCTCAGCGTCTCGCTTTGGGTTTGCGATGCGATCTTGCACAGACCTCCTTTTCTCCTTTTCTGCCATTCAAATCACATTCAGTCCCTGTGCAATCCCCTCCCATTGGTTGCTTGTCCCTGTGTCCGATCGAAGTAACGTCATAAATATATTGATAGTTCCTCACCAAGCTCAAACAGCCGCCGTAGCCACTCTTCAAAAACACTGGTCCCGCGGTTTTCAGTGTGTACGCTTCCGGAGGCCGACAGAAATAGGGACAATATGGATACATATTACAGATAGAAATCCGTGTGCATACATAAATAAGCTTTTAGAAGCTGGCTACACTGGCATTTGTACTGTATGTGAAGGTGTAAAACTCTAATAACTTTAAAATGACCAATTAAGCTCTAAAGGAGGTGCCAGAAGGGAATTTTGGCACAGAGATTGACAGCGAGGCAAAAACACAGCTCTCACTTAGTATTATCTTCCTTTGTCATGTCCCTAATCATCCATTCAAGCATTTTATTTTTTAATGATGGCCCTGTATCTAATGTTTCAAGAAGAACCTCATATTCAGCCTATACACATTTTTTGTTATTTTAACTTGTATGTAATGCAAATGTATGTTTCTGTTTTACAATGGATGGTCAAATGCAGTAACTGACCAACTTTCTGCTGAATGCACTGGCTAAAGTAAAAAAAAAAACAACAACAACAACAATAAAAGTAAATAAAACTGTGATGACCCGTTGCATATGCATCATCATTTATAAAAAATAAAAATAAAAAGATTATCGTTGTAAAACACAATAGGTACTTCTTCTTCTTCCCCCCAACAAAATCTTTTCCTCTCCTCTTTCAAAGGTCTTTTTTATTATAGTTTTACCTTTTTTTTTTTTACAAAAACATACAACACACACTCAAAAGACCCCCCTCCCTTTTCCACTCAAAACTGTTCATCTCATTCTCCTCAAGTTCATAGTTCCATGTGAATGTCCATCCAAATATACCCGGCGACTAGAGTTACTTGCATGAAAAGTGAGATGCCCCGCAGCTCACAGTTCAAGGCCTCTAGTCACAATGAACAAGAGAGTCAAGCATACAAGTCTGCACCTGGAATGCCACCCAAGACAATGTCATCGAGCCTGTACCTTTTGGTCAGCTATTCCTGTAGTTGCATGATGGATTTAAAGGACAAAGGACAAAAAAAGGCCTCCATGTGTTATAACATTTCTTCACTGAGCCGTATATTGTGTATCTGATGTTTTCCGGTTTCAGGTTCAATAGCACGTCTCTTATCCAGTAAAAGATGGGTGGAGCAGTCACCCCCCACCTAAGCAAAATCAGGCGACGAACCACAAGCGTTGAAAAATGTTTGGGTATAAAGTACATGTGCTAAATATGCACATCTCGTTCATCATTTTATTTTGTATTTATTTTATTCATATATTATTGCATTTTATAAAAGAGTGTTTTTTTTATTCTTCTGCAACTGAGCTACTGCAACCTAGCAATTTCCCGTGGGGATCAATAAAGTCTGTCTAAGTTTAAATTCATTCATTCATTCAGCAGTGCATACAAATCTATTGAATGCATTTGATTTTCTGCTAGCACCAGCTAGCACTAGTAGAAAAAAAAAAAAAAAAAAAAAAAAAATGCTGGCTTTTCCTCTGTGGAAGGACGTCATTGACAAGCACCTTCCAGCTCACACATGCTCCCAACCCTTTAGGATGAAACAGTAATGCAAGTGCCTCCCATGTGACATTTCAATGCATTTTATTGTTTGATTAGCAAGAGTGATGATGTCACACTTACATTAAAGACATTACATAGGCTGTAGAAAGTCACAGTGTACTGTATAATGAATGTTTCTGCAACATTATATTATTGGCGACATGTTGACAAACAGAAGCTGGCAGGCACCATGAGCCAACTCAGTGTGCACTCAGACGGGAGGCGGGGCTTGCATGCTAAGCCGAGAAGCCACACTCACGGTGGCCTCACCTTCGTTTTTTTTCCCTTATTTTAATCAGGAAATCTGCAAATTCAGTGGTTTTTACTTAAGAAAATATTAAAAGAAAATATATATCTAATATGATTTAATGGACAAATGTTAATATTTATACTGTTAATAGTTTTGTATCAAATATTTTCATAATTAGCGCATTGCAAACCGGTTTAAGAGATTCTAAATACAACTTTTAACATTATTAGAGTCCTCTACATAAAATAACCCCCCATAGTCACCTTTACATGCGTATTACCCAATATAGTAGACATAAAAATGGAAAATAAGCCATTTCAGAGATAAATAAGAAATAACTCACATATGTGAGTTATTGATTGATATGTTGTGAGTTATATGAGTATTGGGAGAGTCCCTTGTTGTTCTTATTTCATTTCCCGTTGTGTACAGAATTTCCTGCATCGGCTATTTTCTCATCAAAGTTTTGTAATGACCCTTAAGTGCATTATTATTGTGTTTATGTTACTGTTCTCGTGTGTGTTGCTGTGAATGTTTTTCCAGTGCTAGGGGATCTGAGTGGGGGGCAGACAGGTCGTTGGGTGTTTTGAGCTGAGTTTTATCTTGCCGTGGTTACAGCTGCAACAGGAGCCTGTGTTAGGGATTATTATGCCTGTTTTGAGATCATTCAAACCTGCAATAAAAGCCTGTTTGTCTTGCGATCATGTCAGATGCTTGTTTCAGTAAACATTACAGTGTGGAATAATACATATCATCACGTCGCTGAATGAACCCTTTGAATGCCTTATATTTGTTATTATTTTAGGGCATTTAGCTTTTTTTAGACTTATAAATGCTTAATTTACAATATGTAAAATAAACATACATATTTTTGACTCATAATAGGCCCGTGATCCACCATACGGTCACCACGGAACAGCGACCATTTATTATTTATTTATGAAAATATGTGATACTGTAGCGCGAAGGCGCGAAATTCAAAGTGTGAAGTGGCGAAGGTTTACTGTATGGAAAAGTAAATGCAATGTACTCCTGAGGAGCCATTGTATCCTGCGGTCTATGCAGAGGCTATTTAGTGGAACTGAGCAAAACAATTCTCAATAGTACTCTTCATTTTAGTGGTGCAGATTTTCGACTTTTATTTTATTAGTTCACATCTGTCCAATTGGCGCACAGGGACGATAAAGACTAAAAAAAACAACTGCAGGTTTGATCGTCCATGATAATATGGACATTTCAAAAAGAAAATACCTTATTTTAAATAGATCAACTCTCATTAACGACTGTAATTTTGTGTACCTTATTGTAAAGTGTTACCGAGCATTATCTTTCGCTTGTATGATGCTTCTCATTTTTAATCCGTCCTTGTCCCTCCAATGATACTGGTGAGTCAGGATGAATGAGTATGGATCCTCAGTGGATTGTTTTGTCTTAATTGGAAAACAGAGTTAATTATCCCCCACCCTGTGATTGGTGCACCCTCAAAACCTCTCCAGAGAGACTGTTAGCTTTGGCACATAACTCTTAACAGGAACTCGTACTGTGGAGACAAAAGATGATGGGAGCCGTCTTGATTGTCCAGGAGAGAGGACCTAATAGAAATCCAGTAAATCCATGTTCTGCAATCATTGCATTTTGGGGAACCAATTTAGGAAATCTGCACTCTTTTCCTTTTTTTTCCTCCGATTAGCACTCAAACACATCTGAATGCATTGTTGGGTGCGTGTCTATATACATAAGGGTGCTTAACGATTACTTTGTAAGTCTTTAAAGGGATAGTTGGATTTTTTGACATCCCCATCAGCATTGTAGTCCATTAACAGAGACTTACCTCCCACTTGTTCACCTAAATCCAGTTCTGGTCAGATTTCCGTGATGAAGATTAATACATTTGCATAACAAAAAGTGCCTTCTCAAAAAAATCTGACCTTCCAAAACGCTTGGCGTTATATATTTGTCTCCCGCCGTATTCCTGCGCACTGTCGCCTGTGCGTTCATGTGTATGTGACGAAGACGCTCGCATCTACTTCCGCGACGGAGCGCCGCGGCCATCTTGTTTCCGCATGTGTTCCACAGCCGAAGAAGATGCGAGTGTCTTTGTCACATTCACATGAACGCACAGGCGACAGAGAAGCCAAAGTCTTTACTTAATTGTCCCCAGCAACTAAGTGGAACTACGTTCTTCATCACGGAAATCTGACCAGAACTGGACTTAAGGGGGTAAGTCGCTGTTATTGGACTACAATGCTGATGGGGATGTTATACAACTTCATGTCAAAAAATCAGAACTATCCCTTTAACTTGTACACGACAAGACAAATAAAGTTTAGTGCTGGCAATTCCAAGTTTGGAAAACATTTGCCCTGCAATTCTCTGCATCCTATAAGACAGTATGCAAAATTCATCACAAACGCTAATGCGTTAATAATGAATATGACTTTAGTTGGCAGCCAATTATTTTTTGTCCTTTGTATACTTATTAGTGGAAGTCATGAACTGGTACAGATGATATAAACGAAGTATGTAATAGGGCTGCACACTTCTGCAAAGAATGTGAATCATAAATACACACACGCACACACTATGTTTAGGGCCATGTGCTTACGTTTTACAGGAATCACACTTTTTTTTATTATCATTACCGTTATTATTCTCCTCAAGTCTTCTTTCAAGAAACTGCCAATGGTCTCTCTGCCATTCTTCAGGGGAGGTCGGAAGGGCAGTTGACAGTTGAATAGAAAGACTGAAAATAATCCATCACGTGTAAACAAAAATGATTGCAACCATACAATTATCAACAACACAATCATACACGTAATAAAGGAAAGTCAAAACAAAAGTCAATTAATTGTAATGCGATCTCAGAGGGGAGAACCAAGGAAGTGGAGCCAACTCGCCCTGGCCGGCGAGGCTTGCTGCGGACAAGGAGAATAACGAGGAAGTTTAGGCTGTCACACCACTGACAGTGTAGCATGAGCCTTTGAGTAAGATGTGTTTGTTTGTGCAGCTCATTAAGTAAATTAAAAAATAATATTTAGAAATTTGATCGTATATTTGTCTGAATCGTAATAAGTAAATTTCTGCGAAGTAGGATTCCTAATTTATAAAGCAAATATTTTCCTATGGTTTTTAAGATCATTGGAGCCCTCTAGACACGAACTAACACCCCTATAGTCACCTTTACACTCAAATTACCCAAAATAGTAGACATAATAAGAATAATTAAGTCATTTACGACATAAATACATTTTTATTAGGGATTTTTATGAGGAATTATTGTGTCTGTTGTGAGATAATTCCAAGTCTGGTGTGTGTGTGTGTGTGTGTGTGTGTATCTCACAAAAACATTACAGTAACATTACTGACATCTAATGACCAGTGTATAATACTACAAATCTACAAGGTATTTGAATGTGTCTTTTGAATGCCTTATAGCTGTATTTTAGTTCATTTAGCCATTCTTTTGACTGAAAATACATAATTTATGCTAAAAAAGTAACATGTGCTTAAATATGCATATATGTTGACTAATAAACCAGGGAAGAACATGATTTATTTAATATATTTGTTTTATATATTTTTGAACAAGTGTGATAAGAGTGAAGCCACAAAATTTGAACCGTGAAGTGGTGAGGGATATATATATATATATATATACATGCTATTAACAGTCATTGCCGTTTATGAGCTGCAGTATTTATTTGTGTATTTATCCTGTGGTTTTGTGGCTTTCTTGCACGACATGATGTAATTTTGCTTTAAATTATGTGTTTCACTTGTATTACAATGTTGTAAGGTAATTGAGCTGCTTATTTAATGGAGTGGACAGACTTAAATAGGTATTCATTGTGCAGGAGCTGCCTGCAAAAGGTGAGACAAAACGTGAATAATGCGTGACCAATTTATGTGATGTCATAATAATACCAGTTTTTATTTGCCCAAAAGTGGTTTTGGCTCAGATATCTAGTTTTGTTGACACACTTTTTAATTGATACGATTCATTTAAAAATGATTTTGCTGAACCCCCACCTATGGTTCGCAGACCCCTGTGGCTATAGACGTTACTCCCATTTTCTGTACAAAATCATCATCACCGGAGGCTGACATATCACTGATAGTGTAGTATTTCCCTCGGCTGACTTCCACACAGCCAGCGTGGGTTCAGCTCCCACACAGTGACGGTGTAAATAGTTGTCACTAAACGTATGTGCTTTGTGATTGTGACTGGCAACCAGTCCAGATTGTAGTCTGCCAGTCCTCGGGTGGATGGAGGCTGCTATGCTCTCGCTCTCAAATTGAGTGTTTCAGTGCAAGAGAACATGTATTCAGTAATAAGTATTGTGAAATATGGCACAGCCGTCCCAGATCAGTCTCTTCTGGGACCAATTAAAATCAATTTTAAAAATACCAACATGATGCATTGTGCACGGATACTACAGTGATATCCAGAAGACCTGGGTGATTGATAGAACGCTGAAGAAAATAACGTTTGCCAGCAATTCTAGAAAGTTTTCTGCAATCTACGCACTATTAGCTGGCTCCAGTCTGGAAAATGAATATGTCATTCTCAAAGCGCACGCCAGACTAATCATAATAGGCTTACATTAATAAGTATACTCTGAAAACAAATTTATATTTGTTTAAATGATAAGTCAGAAATGTGTTATTAGATTATTTAGTGAAGTGTCAAGAAAAAATGCCACCATCCGGAGAAGCTGAAAATTGAATTCCCCTTACGTTCTTTAAAATAATAAGCCCCACCACTTGACAGTGTTGACACCATCTATCATGGCGATAGCACAGAGAAACCTGGCCGCTCTGTCAAGCTAACTTGAAGGGGAGTTTTCTGCTTTGGCTTCACTACATGGAAGGTCCATCATGAGCCTCTCTCTCTGTGCATTTAAATGGTTAGTTGAAATGTAAACAGGCAGGACACAGTGCAGCACAGACAAGACTCAAGACACAGCCTCTTTAGACAACAAATGTCCAATTCCTGTACCCTTTATGTCTCTGTGCTGACACATATCACTGATACGTAAACATCTCATAAAGCAGGGGTGTCCAAATTTTTTCCACCAAGGGGCACATACTGAAAAATAAAAGGATTATATTTTGTTATATTATGACTGTATTCCCATAATATTATAACCTTTTCCCCGTTTATTCGTGGAAAATTGCAACTTTTTTCTCCTTCGGAGAAAAGTGCTGGATTAGTAAATAGTTGCATCCAGATGGGAACGGATCACTCGGTGACAACGAATAGACAAGGCACTGTGTATTACTGTGGCGCTGTAAACAGACACACAGACAGAACCATGTGACACACCAAACTATAGAAGAAAAAAGAATGCATGCGCATAAGTCCATCATCTTCTCGTTTCTAAGGCTCATCTAGACTTGGGACGAAGTGGAGTTACTTTGATGAGTCATTTTGGAGAATAAGACAACAAAATATCAAAAGAATGTCAACTGGGATGAGTCATGCCCTTCAAAATATTCAAATATGATGTTGGCTTTACGTCATCGTTTCTGCAAAACAGTGGTTTGGCTGTCAACATGGAAAGGACAAGCCAGCGTTTTCAGATTTTCCCACTCTGGAAGCCGTTTTTAAAAAATATACAGTTTCAGGACACCTAAAATGTTTTCGTGTGGATGAAAGGCTAAAAAAATAGTTTGTCGTTTTGACCTAAAAACAATTCCACGTGAATAGCCCCTTCGAATACGACTTTTTTCTCTCAAAATTTTGGCTTTATTCAGGTTTTTTTCTGCTTTTGTTTTGGAGTTTTTTTCAACTATTTCAAAATTTTTTCATTAATTTTCTTCTCATAATTATGACTGTATTCCCATAATATTTTGACTTTATACTGCAACCTAATTAAAAAAAAATAACACTTTCTTCTTTGTTTTGTTTGTTTTTCATATAATTACAACTTGCAAAAACTGATTTGTCTTTAATATTTCAACTTTATGCTACTAAAATGAAAAATATTGTTCCTCATAATATTACGTTATTCTCGTAAAATGACTTTTTTCATTAGATCACTTTTTTCTCTTAATATTTGACTTTATTCTTGTTTTTTTTTCTTAAATTATATCTTTAGGATGTGCCACAGGCCAATAAAAAACCAGCGCAGCCGCACTTCAGACACCCCCATCACAATGTCATGCCCCTACCTGGTTAGGTTGCCACACCATCATCAACATTTGACATACAACTAAACGTACTACAATTTAAGAAGATTCATATTTGGTTTTATTTTGAATATGTGAAATATGTTTAGCTACAAAATCTTTAAGTTTAAGTGTATAAAAGAGTGCAAAATCCACTATGTGTGATGTGAAAGGTGCGAGGCGGTAATGTCACTTTCAGTAAAAAGATTTTCAAAACTTTAGTCGAGGGTTGAAAACGGTACTTCTATCTTACCTTTCCGTGTATTGACTATACTGTATAATGGTGTGTTTACCATAACCTACATCAAATGAGATCACCAGCTTCTGCCTAGTTAAGGATAGTGGAGTCAATAACCTTTAGCTGGAGCGATGCAGCAGAGGAGATACTGCTGTAGAAAACTGATGAGAAAGAAAAGATATGCTGAAACTGATTCAAATACCAACTCAAAGGCTCCTGGTTTTAGGCGTGTGTGAAAATTGGAACCTTGTAAGCTGACCGAGGGTGCAAGGGCTTGAATGAGCTCTTCCTCACATCTGTAACTCATGCACATCCACTGTTATCATGCACCGCAGTGCAGCCAGCTATGAATACTAAGTCTGAAGCCACTATAAACCTAAACGCTTGCCAAAGAACTGCATTACCAAGGTGAAGCATTCTGCGTTCAATCCCTCGAATCCATCTGACACAGACAAGGCAAAGAATAATTCCCGGGTGAGAATTTTGGCCAAAACTGCACCCCTGCAAAGCTGCTTTCTGAAGCTGGTTTGAGGACTCCTAAATGGCTAAAGGGCAACACTGAAGTTATTACGCTATTGTTTGGTACAGTACATACAGGTGGTCAGCGTTTACATGACATTTTGTTGTTATGAGCACTCTCCCATTCAAAAATCCATTCAAATCTTAATTTTGCTTTGTAAACATGAGACTTGCTTGAAAAATACAGGGTGGGCCATAAGTTTCCATACATGGAAAAAATGATTGCACAACCGGTTTTATTTAGAATAATTTGCATATAATTTATAAAATTTGTTTATATTATCTATGTGATTACCACTGTTTCGAAAATAGATATCAATTTGTGTTTTTCACTGTTGATGAACTTGCTTGTGCTTGTAATGGCGTTGGTGATACGTTCTTGAGATGATTTAAGTCTCTTATCTTCACCTGATTCACCATAGCCTTCAAGTGCCATGGCCTTCATATAGCCCAAGGGTATGTGAAACATAAAAAAGAAACATTATACATTTGCACATGTATGGAAACTTCTGGCCCATTCTGTCGTTACAGTGCATGCGGAGGAAGAATACAGTGTGTGCCTGCAGCTACACTGAGGAAGGATAGCATTGTTTCTTAATTAATTTTTTGCACTTCATTACGTCTCCCACGTAGCAGTGCACCGAAGAAAATGAAAGTCATCATCATGGAAGTGAAAATGAACATCATAAAAAGCTCACAGAGAGGAGAAATGCCCACCAATATTGGACACTCTCCACTGTTGTGACCATCTTTAAGGATAAACATAAATTAATGTAAAGAATGCTAGAGAGGTCATGCATTCTTTACATTAATTTACGTTGTTGCAAGGAGATCTGGGAGGAGAAGAGGAGATTATCTTTCCAGACTAGCTTGGGACAATATTTTTAAAAAGTGGGACAATCACAGAGATCAAAGTAAGGAGTTGTTCTCGTTATTATTGTTCCATTTCATTCTTGTATTTAATCTTTGTATTTCCGTATTTTATATGTCCGTGGTACAGTATGTTCTGTGTACAGTGTGAGTGACTTTGGGGTAGACTGATATGTTTTTTTCCAGGGCCGATACTGATAGCAATTTTTAGTAGTCAAAGAGGCTGATAACCGACATTTGGAGTCGGGAGGAGCTGGACGAAGCAGCCGAGGAGAGGGAAGTGTGAGTTTCTCTGCTTAGACTGCTGGATGAACTTGTCATTTCTTTCTTTGTTTCCAATCCAACAAACCAACCACAAGATGTTCTTGTCCAATATCTCTGCACCAGAAACTTTCCCTATTTCACTTATTATCTTATATCCCCATGTGGTCTCTCAAAGTCCTAAAACCAACACCATATCAAATAATGAATGTGCTAATCAATATTCTCTTCATTAAATCTAGTCCCCCAAATAAATTAAAATGAATTAATGTAGATTAAAATATGCTCAATGCAGTAAGTACCCCGTTATTTTAATGCCATTATTGAAATGTCAATACTTTCAAACAAAGAACTTTGCTAATTAACAGTAAGCTCACAATTAATGTTTGCTAATCACAAGTCTTGTGTTTGATTAAAGCAGAATTTGGTTTTAGTTATACAGTACATAATAGACACAAAACCAGTGAATATGCTCATGTTTATAATGCAGTAAAATGCCAACTTAACTAAATGTACAGTAAATGTAAGCTTGGTGGTTATCTTTTCTGGCCATTATGCCACGAATCTGACAGCTTGCAACATACGTTCCAGAGCAGAAACCTGAGTAGTTTATGACAGGTTGGGCATGATTGATGGAGCTTGAAGCCTAGTCTATTTGATGAATGTAAGCTTGCATCTAATACAGGGATATTAGCGAAATCTTATTAATGTATGTGTGCATATAAATACCTTAATCTTATTTGTGTGTAAAGTAAATGCAGGAGTGTCGAGTGCACATACTGCAATTTTTACATACAAATTACATTTTCAAAGTGGATTAGAGAGCAACCGCGCTTGGGGACCAAAGTAGAAGGTTAAGTGCATGCAGAAATGATTACTGACTGAGAACATCCATGAAATGCAGAGCAGTTAAGGTAAACCTTAGTGCATTTAGTCAATCATTGAACATAGTCCAAAAAAAATATTTTCCATTTTGACTCAAATCCAGGCTCCTGTCTTTGGATATATTTTGGTTTTGATGCCAGACTAACATTCCTTAATTAGATTCCTTTATTGATTTAGCCGGAGCTGTAAATGTCAGATTAGCACTTGACTCACATGGACTGACCTTCAGAGGAACTCTGGCACAGATAGTGGTCTCTTTTTGTTTTAGTGGAGCATTTTCAAGAATGAATGTTTTTTTCCATGTTAGATACATTTTGTTTCTTTCAAAATGAATAAGAAGAAAGAATTCAAAATATGTCACACTGAAGAGATACAGTATTTACTAGAGATGTTTCATAATATCCGCTGACCGAAATTATGGGCCGATATTAGAATAATAATTACATTTTGGTTCGTATCAGTATTGGTGTTTCTGCTGAAAGTTATATTGCCGTGTGAGTGATGACATTGTGCTCCACACAGCAATAAGTTTGCTCAGTATGTCCGTGGTCCAGAGTTGTTTTTCCTTTGGATTCTAAATATGCTGTTTGCAAAGACTGTAAACAATGGGGGGGTAAGGCATCTTCCTTCAATGCAAAATCACGCCCCATGAAGAATCATTCAAAGTCATACGCAACTAACGCACGATGTGCTGAATAAACCCAGTTTATAATTTCTCAGATTGTATTTTCATAGTTTGCACTTTATGTTGTTCTTATATGGATGTTTGTGCCACATAGAAATGTGCAGCTTTCCAAATTGTATCCTTGCCAGCATGATTTAATTGTGTTCTTACCTGTGAATTTATTAAGACTAACCTGTTTTGTTGATAGTAGGGGGACATCCTATTTTAGCTGACTGTGGGTATAACTTTTGTTGAGACAAAATGTTTAAAATGAATACTCGTTTTCTTTGTGAAATGCACCCAGTGGCATCACAATAAAATAAGCATAATGTGTTCATTCATTACACGAGATGTAACCTGACATTAGTTTGAGGGAAGAGCTACTGTACTGGTTGATATTGGAAGCAGTAATTGAGTGCTGGACAATATCAGTATACACTACAGTAATCCTACGTTTATCGCGGTTAATTAGTTCCAGACTCGACCGTGTTGAGTGATTTCCGCAAAGTAAGATTCCTTATTTATAAATGGAATATTTAGAATCGGAAAATGTGCCCATTGCTGAAAGTATTTGATATGTTGCCTTGACTACAGCTGCATTGTCATTTGCATGATCCTTTTAGTTTCTCATATACACGATCTGTAATGCCGTATAGCAATTGCTAACTGGATGTAATACATGATGAACGCTACGTAGCTATTTTCACTGACATATTACTCAGTTTATGTACACAACTATTGAGGAATTATGTGTAATTATCATTATTGCCATATTGATTTGAATAGTGAAGATACAACTATTTTGATGACCTCTAAACTGTGAATTTAAAATACTAATCATTCGTATTTAGCATGGTAGTTGCAAAGTTTACCGGTTAGATTTTTGGCCGAGTGGTTCGCATGTTGGCCACAGAGTCAGGAGATCAGGAAGACCTGGGTTCGAATCTCTGCTTGGGCATCTCTGTGTGGCATTTGCATGTTCTCTCCGGTTTTCTCCGGGTGATCTGGTTTCCTCCCACATTCCAAAAACATGCATGTTAGGTTAATTGGAGACTCTAAATTATCCATAGGTATGAATGTGAGAGTGAATGGTTGTTTGTCTATATGTGCCCTGCGATTGGCTGGCGACCAGTCCAGGGTGTACCCCGCTTCTTGCCCAAAGTGTGAGCTATATAGATACATATTGGCCACAATTAATTTGAAATAAAATATCTATCAAATAGCATAAAAACGTTTCACTACACTTTATTTTGAAAAACATTTACCTGAGTCAGCCCTTCACAGATAAGGAGTGTAAGAAAAGGCAGAGAGAAAAGCATTCAAAGTTAATTAATGCATTTGTTGTTCAAGCCTGTGGAAACGACCTGTTGACATTATTATCAACAGTAAATTTAAATATAAAAAAAAAATCCTGCCACAGCAAAGCAGCAGCGGCACGACACAGCGGCAACAGTCCACCTCCCTCGCAGCCCACCACCACAGCTTCAAAAAATCCTAGGGGAAACCCTGCAATATGGTAGACATAATAAGAGTAAATAAGCCATTTAAGACAAATAAGACTTGTGCTTGTGTGTGTTGATATAAATGTGCTCCCTGGAGAGCAGAGTGAGTGGTAGAGTTTCAGCTTGGCTACAACAGTAGCCCGTGTTTTTATTAGGGATTATTTTGTCTGTTGTGTGATAATTCAATTCAATTCAAACCTGCCTGTTGTTCCGGCGATCAAGTCTGGTGCTTGTGTGTCTCACCGAACATTGCATTAATATTATTGACACACAGTGACTAGTATAGAATACTAGATCAACATCTTTGAATGCATCTTTTTAATGCCTTATATTTGTATTTTAGTTCCTCTAGCCATGTTTATGCTTGAATATGCTTAATTTAGGCATAAATTTAGACATTAACGTAAATACGCATATGTTTTGACTCATAATAGTCCGTATTCAACCAAGAATCAGCATGATTTATTGAAAAACCGTGACAGAGTGAAGCCGCGAAATTCCAGCTGCAAAGTTGCGAAGGACGACTGTATTGGATATTGATAAGAAAGCCAATATCAAACATCTCTAGTATTTTTATAAAGTATAGAAACATAAAAGCCTAAATTGTGTCATCCCACATCATGGCTACACATACCGTAATTTCCAGTGTATAAGCAGCTACTTTTTTCTCCCGCTTTGAACCATGCGGTTTGTACAGTGATGCGGCTAATTAATGGCTAAAAAACTACATTTCCCATGATGCTGAGAGTGCAGCTTCAATAAGAAAGTGACGTGGCGAGTGAAGTCTTAGCGATCTCTGACAAACCTTAAGTAAGTTTGATCAAGTGTAGTGTTTACTACAGCTTCTGTTTTGACTGCTCGGACGGCCAACCGTCCACTATCACCAACGGGTTTCGAAAGGTTGCGCGATGAAGAGGATTTCTCAAGTGATTTATGAGGCTGTTCAGTTGTGATGCTGGAGAAGAAGACTTTAGTGTTGTTAGTTTCCAGGATTACTTTTCTGGTAGGCTACTGTTTAGCTAGCCATATTACAATGCACTGTTCAGAACTGCTTGGAAAAAAGCACTTATTTAATCAAAAGTTTAAAAAATATTTCTGTGTAACATCTTTCCCATGGACATGGACACCTGCGTTTTATAGACAGGTACGGTTTATATATTTTTTTGTTTTTAAATTTTGTGGGTGCTGCTTCTATACTGATGCGCTCTGTACCGGAAATTACAATAGTTCCTTTTTTAATTATAACCCAAAATCCAAGATCAAATTCAAAATCTGCTACCACTATTAACCAGCAGCGTAGTATAACATTTTATAATTGCATATGCACATTATTAAACAAGGAAGCTAAATCTTGATTTTTTTTTAAAAAGTGCTTTCAAATCAATGTTTCATTGTCTGTACTTGTTCTAAACCCAGTCAGGAAAAAAATGAAAAGGTGAATGGGGTGGAATTTGTCTCACCAGTATGGAAGATGTGTGCTTAGAGATATTGTGTGAATTGAAATTACCTTTCTGGTAACAGAAAAAAATATTCTCATCCTAATAGCAGGTTGTCCAACATTGGTTTCTTCACCGCTGAAAAATTACTCTTGCCCTGCAATTAAGTAAAATGTGACAGCTTGTCAGCCAGTGACATGGAAATGTAATTTGCATTCAGTGGGTACAATATTAGAGGAGGCTTCATTTAGATATTGGATTACAGAACAGTTGGACAAAGGCGGCCAAATGCCAGCATTTCTAGAATTAGATAGATAGATTATAATGCTCTCCCTTCTTCATTTTTACTGACAACCATATATTTAGTAAATGTCGAGACATATATATGACAAAGAAATATTAATTTGCAAGGTTACTGTATGTGATTGCTTTAAATAAGCACTGAAACTCAACAAATTAAATGTATGCAAAAGGGGTGCGTTAAGTAGTTACCAAATATTGAAGTTATCTGCAAAAAAAAAAAAAAAAAATCAAAGGCAAATGTTGCAATGATATCATGGCATCATCTCACAGCACATACTAGCATCCAATCAGACAGTGCCGAGGGGCATTATTATGTATGCTATCTAGGGATTGTTATGATATTCTCTTATGTATTAACCGGCGTTTTAGCTCCTAATCCATGTATTCTTTGGCATTTAGCCTAGTGACAGCATTTTAGCATCCACATGCAATTTCTTAGGGAACTGTCCTACTGTTATCCTGCTGTGTTCTGGGCATAAGCAGACCTCAGGCCAGACCTGCAGTATGTCTATTTGGAGTGAAATAAATCTTTAAAAAATGAAATGTGCATCATCATCGTGAATCATGCCTGTCATCTCTTACGATAAGGACATAGCTAAAGGCGAACTGTGGCATTAGCAAAGCAGCCAGGTACTGACTTACACAACAATATAGTATTTTTTTTAAACATAAGTGATGTAATTGTAATTGTGTTGGTACTGTGCAGAGGCTGTTGTATCAGCTAGTAGTTTGTAGAAGACAACTTAACTTGAGCATTTCATAGCTGTGCTACTCAACACCAGACAATAATAATAGAGTCAAACTTGTCTATAGCGGCCACTAGAGGGAGTCTGCAAAGGTGGCCGCTATAGACAGGTGGCCTCTATCGACAGGTTGGCGTCCAGTTTGAATGTTGACCAGTAGAGGAAAAAAAAAAAAAAAAGGGAAAAAATATTAATAATGTTGACCAGTAGAGGGCACTGCGGACTGCAGATAAAAGTTGTACAGCACTACTAGGCTTATTATCATGGTTCATGGTTCATGGTTTTAATTCATCCTGAACATGCATGAGTCAAACAGTAGCACATCACATAGTACAATTCACAATTTTGCATGCCCAAAAAGGAGTAGGAAGAAGCAAAGCTTATTTAATCCTACCCCTCATCAGTTTCACATCAGTTGCAATACATTTATTCACCTCTTGTTCTTCCAAGTGTACTTTGTAGGTCTACATGACAATGTAGTGCAATCATAGCCAAGGTTTTTACTTACTAAAAGGAAGCTAGAGGCTTAATAATAACTGATAGAATATATCCACGACCCACAGAACAAAGCTGTGCTAGTAATGTCTTACGCTTGTTTTTTATATTTTACTTTTTATACGGCAGAGTGTCATTACAGCTTTAGTTCATCAGGAAGTGACGGGAAGTGACGGTGGGCGTCCCGAGCAGGAGAGCTATGCTCAGTGCTAGCTGTGAGTTTCGAGAGAGTTGGGAAGTGTGTTTATGTTGGCGTGGATGTAAAGTCCTACAGTGTTCTCTGCTGTTAATAAAGCCATTAAAGTGCATCGGCGACGTGAGTCTCTCCTTCCCCACAACAAGCGGCATTACAGTATTGACCAGTGCGCACCAGGAAATAAACGGTGTCATTTCTTACAGGCATTGGCTGGACAGCTATGTAGTGGGGCTGGTTTAACCTTTGCCTTGTGGGCAAGCAGGAAGGAGAGACGATGCTGAGAGATGTGTGTGTGTTCTGAGCTGCTGTCTAGTGGCCGTGTTCAAGAAATAAAGTTGGCAGAAGCAACAGGAGAAGTTTCCTTCTTTGCTGGAGTCAGGTCGCCCTTACTGAATAACACTGACAAGTTAAGCAAACGGCAAAGAAGACGGCTTTTTTTGAGTCAAATACAGAAGATGAGGACTTTGATGGATTTGTGGATGAGGATTGATCAAAAATAACGTGAGTACATTCTAAAATACTTCAATTAAGTACAACCAAACTCAGTTTTGCTCCTGCTGCTTTTTAAAAACATATGCTAGCATGGTTGTAGCGTGCAGGCAGTATTGTATTGTATTGTAGCTTCGCTGGGAGCACGTCCTGTTCCCAGCCTACTTTGCGGTAATGTTTTGGTGCAAATGCTCTTAAAGTTACATGTTTGACCAGGAAATAGCAAGCTTAAAAGAAGACTTTTTTTTTTTTTATGTGGAACAACTGACAGTTTGTGTGGATCTTGTGAATGATTGTGACTGAGCTAGGACTCAGTAATTAAAGTCTACACACGACGGCTTCATTGATTGAAAAACCAATCTTTTTCGTGCATGATGCTTCTACTTGAGCCGGTAATTTGGCCGCTGTATGCGGTCAGATATTGACCAAGGGAGACAAAACGGGTGGCCGCTGGCCGCGTTGGACAGGTGACTGCTATACACAGGGTCTATAACATGTAAATTTGCTGCGGGGGATTTTTCAGTGGTTGTTATAGGCAGGTGGCCGTTCTATAAAGGTGGCCGCTAAGACAGGTTTGACTGTATTTACAGTGTTATAAAATACTTCAAATACAGATTTTGAATGCAATGCCTTTGACGCTCCATTTTACCACTATTTATATGATTCAAAATAAATGATGACAGTAAATAATTAAAAACTACACTTTCCTTAAACAGTTCCGCAATCATTTGTGCTGCGTTTTAAGCAGGGCTGTCATATGAGTCTAATTTTTAATCTGATTAATCTAAATTGTTTATATAATTTATTACGATTAAGCCCCTTTTGAAATATGCCAATTTTTACTGTATTCTATTAACAAAATGATAAATCACAGGTCAGGTCAGAATAAAGTTATAAAAGAGCGTCAGACTCTGTATGACTCTGTGGCACAGTGCCTCTGTCTGCCGTCATAAGGGGTGTGGCTTGCCATGATATGCGTGTGTTAAATACATTACAAATTTTAATTGGAATTAAAATTGGAATTCAATAATTTAGTCACCGCCGCTAATACATTATTTTTGACAGCCCTAGTTTAAAGTAGACCTAATAAACTATATTTATTCTCACTCACCTATCAAGAGGTGGTGAAAAAAATCAGCAGGCAGGAGCCTCCTCTGGAAAAATTGAGACATTTTAATTTAATTTTCAGATAACAGGGGAATGATTGACAGTAAACTACCTCTTCCCAAGGGAGGAAAATGAGCATATTGTGCTCCTTGCAGGCACAATCAAGAAAAACACAGCAGAGTGCACTCGGTGTGATTCTCTCAATCTTTAAAAAAAAACATAATTCTGTTTATACTGTTTCAAAACAATAATAAAAGATTAATGAAAAAAAAATGCCAGACTGCTGGCTACAGGAATATCGTTTTGTCTGTCAATCAATACAATAGCCAATTTTAGTGCAACCATGCTCGTGGTTCTAAAGATGTCTGATACACAGCCAAAAAATAAATTACCTTATAATCTACTTCCATTTACTGGGTTACATCACTTCTCTTTTGCAAGAAGAATTGATTAATCCCTCAGACTATGTATCTGCAACATTTTTGGTAATCACAGTCTGTTGGGAATGTTTCTAATTGTAGAAAGATGTGTAGGTGTCTGTAATTTGAAGTCAGCGCTATAATAAACATGGTTTTCACTTCATAACACACCCTGTCCCTTAGACTTACCCTTTCACCTGTCATTATATTTATCTTGGTGAATAAAAGTACATAGCCTCCGGCCCCTTCTTGCCTTGGCTTCTCTGTCTTCTAATACCTGGCAACATTCTATGAAGCAGTCCCTGACGTGGTATGCTTAAGTGGCAGGAAATCTTTTCTTTATCGGCCTCCGGTGAGTCATATTTGTATTTGTATTCTGACACTTAAAATACTGAGAATGTATGTTTCTATTTGATTGCTCTCCGAGAATGTGGATCGTAAAATATATTCACAGATTATGGGCGTAATTTGAACACATCGCATGACACTTTCAACCAGCTGCCACCTGTCACAATATCTATCAAAACAACACAATTGGCAGCAAAGTCTGGGGTTTTCTTCTCCCTTCGTTGTCCATCACTTTGATGATGCCTGTCCTCATGTAAGTTTTCCTATCCTGATGTGGGCCCGCAGATGGTTGTACAGTCCGATCTTCAAGCAGCTGACGCTGGTGCAGTGGGGGCAAGGGAATTGTCCAGGGTGGTCTGGGTCAGCAGTCAAAGCCTTCTATCCTTTTCTTGCATCTGTCACAGCCGCTATATCTCCTCTAAGTTTGAACAATATTTACATCATAGTCTGCTGAATTCCTGCTATTATCACTTCAGTATCAATTCAGAATAATTGATTTGCCGGTCAGCATACAATCAGTGACGTGCAGTCAGGGATAAATAAATATTAATATTTATCTATTGAGCTGTGTTGTAAATGTATTTCCTGAATTATTCCAATTGTTTTTAACATTTTCTTAAGTAAAAATCACTGAATTTGCACATTTCCTGATCACAGGGTAGAGACCTGTCTTGAGGCTATAGGCCACTGGGTCGTTCCAGCTAGCTGTCGGAGAAGGAGTTTCTCCAAGCCGCATCAAAATAATCTAACAAGGACATAGCTAAAGGCTGAGTGCTACAACTGGGGAACTTTGGCGTTAGCAAAGCAGCCACGCACCTTCCTGCAAGTTGTGAGGCCAGATTGTGACATACAAATTTCACTTTTGTGTCTCACAGCAACTATGGTGCGTTCAAGGACAACCGAAAACAAAGTGTCAAATGTCAACTCTTGACGAAAAAAAAAATTGTGTGCAATTTTTTAAACTTTTTTTTTCACTTTTTGTGAAATTCATGAACAGTTCATTTTAGTGAAGCATAAAGACACAAACATGTACAAATTGTGAGCTTTTTAACAGTATTAAATGTATGCTGTACATTTTACCTCTATTATCATGTATTTGTACCAACTTGGAGTGAATTAGATGTGTCTTCTGCAGAACCCCCCCCCAAAAAAAACACCCTATTTAGGACATTTTTACTGCATCAAATGTAAAATATTACCTAAACAAAAAGTAAAGGTTCAAGACTTAAGGCCCAAACATAGTCGGGTGGAATGTACACGGAACAGCGTCTGCAGAGCTCCGCGCGGACTCAAATTTTATTACAGACTCCGCACTGCACACTGGTGTCACACAAAATACTTCTCAACGTATATTTTACATCGACAAATCGTGACATTGATCTGAATTTTTGCTGCATAGTTGTCCTCTGTGCAGCATTGACCGGTGAACGGTGACTACCATAGTGCAGAAGTAGTGGGCCCAGGGACCGAACTACATTGTTGAATTTTTCTGATAATGTTTGGAAGTATTGAAAATGATTTTTGTTGTGTTCAAAAAAAGTATTCCTTCAGTGAAAAACGACAGAGAGCAAGGTGCTGGCCAACTTCAGCCTCTTTATTGATGCCGTCAATTAACACAGGGTGCCTGGCAGCTTCACAATCTGTCGCCTCCTGTATCCAAGGCGCGCACTAGTGACAAAAACATGTAAACAAAAGCATTTTCACTTGCTTATCTTTCAAACACCACAGCTCCTCCCCTGTAGCTTTAGACATAACCAATATATACATTTTCCATACTGTGAAGTCCAATAGTTCCAGTCACTTGTGCACAACAGTGCTTTCACAATGGAACCATTTCATGCAAAAATACTGCAACCTTTTTACATGGGACCTCAACTGTTTTAAGGACTATGAACTGTATTCTTTTTGGCCGTTCCATACATCCTGAACGTGAAAAGTTTACCAGAGCTCGATCAGCCTCCACAGAGCTCTGAGAACTTTGTGGCTGAAACTGGCAACCTAATGGCTTGGACAAAAGAAGTATTTTGTGGTTTTACCAGCGACAACCTGGTGCGAACCTGTCTGTGAAAAAACAATTCTGTTGGTGTTTTCTTGGTAGTAGTGTGTGGCATGTTTCGGTAACCAAACAAGAAATTAGCCACCAACTGCTCTAGTCTTGGCTAGGCTGTTTTTGCAGTTTTGAACTAGTCTTTCAGCCAGACTATTTGACGCAGGATGATCACTTGGAGTTTTAATGTACTTGACAGCATTGATCATCATAAATGTCTCAAATTCACTGGAAATGAATTGAGGCCCGTTTTCTGTCACTACCTTAGGCAATCCATATGCATCAAACAACTGTCTCAAACATTAAATGGTCTTCCTGGCTGTGGTGGTCTGCATATGAATAATTTCAGGCTCGCTCCCATGGATATGTAGTAGTTTTCCAGGTGTGCACAGGTGCGGTAGCAGGCATGCTATGCTTCTGCTTACAAATGTCACACTGATTAACCTCACTTTCAATATCCTCATCAAGTGTAGGCCACCAAAATAGGCTTCTGGAGAGAGCTTTCATTTTCACCATTCCCTGATGACTGTCATGTAGCTCTGCCAATATCCTGCTTTGCAATGTTTGAGGAATGACTCCTCTAAAACCCTAATGGACACAGCCTTCTTCAACTGTGAAGTCAAACTTTCTCTTCACAGAGGGTCTCTTCTTGTTTCCTTGGCAATCTCCTGTGCAGTTATGCGTAGACTGTCTATGAATGACACTCTGAAAACAGGGTTGGTCTTGGGAATGTGTCATTCTGAACTGGCAGTCTGGATAATGCATGAGCATTTCCATGATACTCAGAAGGTTTGTATTGAATATTATATGTGTATGCTGCTAATATTAATGCCCATTTTTGCATTCGTGCTGCAGCTAAAGGAGGAACTCCTGTCTTTGGCTCCAGAATCTTCAGTAATGGTTTGTGGTCTGTAATGAGTGTAAACCTACGACCAAACAAATACTCCAGACAATTTGAGTATAGTTTTTTTCAGGTTTGGTTAGCATCTTAGAAGCAAAGGCCACAGTTTTTTTTACTACCATCTGGCATCTTGAGGGATATAACCGCACCTACTCCAACCAGTGAAGCATCACAGGCTAATATGAGTGGTAGGTCTGGGTTATAATGCGCTAGAACTTTGTTAGAGAGTAACTGTCTTTTAGCTTCTCCAAAAGCCCTCTTACAATCTTTCTGAAGTAACCCTGTCATTGGTGCTATCGGTGTGAAAAGGTTTGGTATGAACGTGCTATAATAACTCAGCAGTGAGAGAACTGATTTGAGTACAGTGGTGGAAGTAGGAACTGTTGCTTTAGCAAAAACCTCACACTTTTTCTGTAGTGGGTGAATCCCTTCTGCATCAATGACATGTACTAAGTATGACACACTGTGTTGAAAGAAATCACATCTCTATTTCTTAACTCTTAAGTTATGTGTTTTCAATGTTTTTCACACTTCCTCCAGATTTCACGTGCATTTCCGTATTTGGTCCCGTCACCAGTATGTCATCCAAATAACAGATCACACAATCAATTCCTTGCAAAACCTGATCCATTAACTTTTTAAATATTGCAGGAGCACTTGCCACACCATAAGGAAGTCTGTTTACTTGGTAAAGACCCTTGTGGGTGTTGATCGTCAAATACTGTTTAGAGCTATCTTCTAGTTCTACCTGCAGATAAGCTTGTGACAAATCTAGTTTAGTAAACTTCTGACCTCCTGAAAGTTTAGTGAACACGTCCTATGGTTTTGGTAAGGGGTACTGATCCACCTCAAACCAGGGGTTTAGAGACACTTTATAGTCCCCACAAGTCCTAACTGTTTTGTCCATTTTTGGGATATTTACAGTTGGTGCAGCCCATTCACCTTAACTAACAGGTGTTATCCATTTTCCATTTTCATTTTCTCAAGCTGGGCTTCTACTGCCTCTCTTAGTGCATAAGGCACAGAACGGGGTTTGCAAAACCTCAGGATGGCACCTGGTGAAACATGATGTTTAGCCTTTATCCCTCTCACTTTCCCTAAACTGGGTTGAAACACCTCTGTGTATTTGTCATATAGCTCCTCTACACTCTTGGGTGCTATTCGTTTAACAGATCACCAGTCCAGTTTTAGCTTTTTGATCCAATCTCTTTCCATCAAAGGTGGATCATTTCCTTCAATCACAAGCAGGTTTAGTATGTAACTGCCTCCATTACATTTCACTTTCACAGAAATGCTCCCTTTTACGCTCAATGACTGCTTACTATAGGTATTCAAAATGCAGTTTACAGTTGCATTTTTACAGTTTTTGGGACATCAGTGATGCTGCTGCTCCTGTGTCCACTTCCATTTTTAACCTTGTCTCGTTGATTCGTACATACACAAAATAAGGTTTCACAATATCTGATTCACAATCACAACCAGTGTTCTCACCTTCAGTCTGTATTGAAAACAGTTTACAGTAACTACTTCGATGTTACCTGACTGGTAATCGATTACAAAATCTGGTGCGTGAACTGTCCCAACTTTTGGATGCTTTTCCGGCTTGTAGGACTGTTTCACAGCCAGTGTTGGCGTCAAGGCGAGGTCCTTAGACAGCGGTCTGGAAGACAAACGCTCTTGTCTCGTCCCTCGATGGCGTTCATTGTTGTTACGGTCCTCCTCTTGCACTGTGGCATGCAGGTGTGAAGTCCACCTTGTGGTTTTTTCCATGTTACCATCTGGTCGGGATCTGCAAACCTTGGCAAGGTGTCCTCTCTTCTTACACACATAGCATTCCACCTTTTTAAAGCGACAGTCATGGGGCTTATGTCCTTTGCCAGTGCATCTATAATACGGCTTCCCGGTCTCATCTGTCTTAGGAGCGTGGCTCTTAGAAATGGCTTTAGTCTTGAAGGACTTCTGTGACAATTGCTGTGCATTCTGTTTTGTCACTTCATGTGCCAATCCCATATCTGATGCTCCAGACAGTGTTAACTCTTGTGTGGGCAGCATTTAACATGCGGTCACAGAGTTCTGCACTTTTAACTCCACACACAAATCTGTCTCTCAGACTATCATCTAAAAATGTTCCAAACTTGCATGTAGCTGCTAGTTTTCTTAAACTGGCCACATACTTACTGAATGACTTGTCATCTCTCTGGTTCCTGGAGTTAAACTTGTATCTTTCTGCAGTGAAGTTTGTATTCGGCACAAAATGCGTCCTCATTAACTCCGACAACTTCTTTTCAGACGGCTTTAATGGTGCATACGAGTCCATAAGCAGGTCGTTGGTCCTTCTTCCCACAACAGTGAGGAAAATGGTTTTAGACCTTTCATCACTAAAAGTCAGCCCGTTTGCAACAAAATACTCCAACCTTTCCAAATAGGCTTCAAATCCTTCTTCACTGTCATTGAAGTGGAAGTCCTCACTTTTGCCGAATGCCGTCGCCATGACGTAATCTTCCCTCTTGCCTCGATGGAGTCTTTAAATACTCTTTTCAACTTGAGAAAAATCCCATCCTCGTCTCCAACTTCTGTTGTGTTCAAACAAAGATCTCAGGTAAGTATTCCTCCAGTGACGAACAACAGAGAGCATGGTGCTGGCGAACCTCAGCCTTTTTATTGATACCGTCAATTAACACATGGTGCCAGTCTAGCAGCTTCTAGAACAATCTGGCGCCTCCTGTAACCAAGGCACCCTCTAGTGACAAAAACATGTAACCACAAGCATTTTCACTTGCTTATCTTTCAAACACCACACTTTTCAGCATCAGTACTTCTCGTGTCCTTCACCTCACCAGCTTGGCGTACTCCCCTTCACTTTTCAGAACCTGCAGGCAGAACAGCTCTAAATGTAGCATTTCACAGAAAACTATAAAACAGCAGTGCGCTCGACTACAAAAGCTCTGATGACTGAGGACATTCCGGGCCTAGTCTGTGAGAACCTTTAAACATTTTGCTTTCAAGTGTTCCTCTGTGGGGTTTTTTTGGGCAATTTTGTGCCTGTTTTTGTTTTAAGTGTTAATATTGACAATGATGTTAAATGTCAGTGTATTACAGTTCCAGCAACATTTGGCGTAATGACTGCTATACATTATCACAGTGGTCACCAACCATTTTGAGACCAAGATCCCTGGTCTCGACCGTGAACCTGCAAAAGATCTGCCACCCCAACAAGCGTTATATACTGTATATATATATACATATATATATATGTATGTATGTATATACACTATACATATATATACTGTATCCTGCTCAAAAAAATTAGAGGGACACTTCAAAAACACATCAGATCTAAACTGGGGGAAAAATGATCTTGAATATCTTTCCTGATAATAAGTGGGTGATGTGGCCCCCACGTGCTTGTACGTATGCCTGACAACGTCGGGGCATGTTCCTAATGAGACTACGGATGGTGTCCTGGGGGATCTCCTCCCAGATCTGGACCAGGGCATCAATGAGCTCCTGGGCAGTCTGAGGAGCAACTTGGCGGCACCGGATGGACCTAAACATAATGTCCCAGAGGTGTTCTATTGGGTTTAGGTCAGGTGAACGTGGGGGCCAGTCAATGGTATCAATTCCTTCATCCTCCAGGAACTACCTGCATACACTAGCCACATGAGGTCGGGCATTGTCGTGGACCAGGAGGAACCCAGGTCCCACTGCACCAGCGTAGGTTCTGACAATGGGTCCAAGGATTTCATCCCGATACCTAATAGCAGTCAGGGTGCCGTTATCTAACCTGTAGAGGTCTGTGCGTCCTTCCAGGGATATGCCTCCCCAGACCATCACTGACCCACCACCAAACCGGTCATGCTGAATGATGTTGCAGGCAGCATAACGTTCTCCACGGCATCTCCAGACCCTTTCACATCTGTCGCATGTGCTCAGGTTGAAGTTGCTCTTATCAGTGAAGAGCACAGGGCACCAGTGGAGTAGTTGCCAATTCTGGTGGTCTATGGCAAATGCTAATCGACCTCTACGGTGCTGGGCAGTGAGCACAGGGCCCACTACAGGACGTCGGGCCCTCAGGCCACCCTCATGGAGCCTGTTTCTGATTGTTTGGTCAGAAACATTCACACCAGTGGCCTGCTGGAGGTCATTTTGTAGGGCTCTGGCAGTGCTCATCCTGCACTGCCTGCTGAGGGTTGAAGGACCTTCTACAGCCCTGTCCAGCTCTCCTGGAGTAACTACCTGTCTCCTGGAATCTCCTCCATGCGTCCAGGTACCGCAGTGATACCCTGGCCCAGGTCTGGGAGGAGATCCCCCAGGACACCATCCGTAGTCTCATTAGGAGCATGCCCCAACGTTGTCAGGCATGCGTACAAGCACGTGGGGGCCACACAAATTATTGAGAATCATTTTAAGTTGCTACAATGACATTTTAGTAAAATGGACCAGTGTGCTGCATCATTTTTTCACTTTCATTTTTGGGGTGTCTTTGATTTCCCCCCTCTATAGGGTGAGCATTTTCATTTCTATCAAATTATGTGGCATCATTTTGTTACTAATACATCACCCACTTATTATCAGGAAAGATATTCAAGATAATTTTTCCCCCAGTTTATATCTGATGTGTTTTCCAAGTGTTCCTTTAATTTTTTTGAGCAGTGTGTATGCCGAGGCGTACGGGTGTGGTCAGTGGACAAAATGCATGCCTGTTGATCGCTTTCCGGGAAGTGAGGGCACTGATATGATAATAATTTTTTTTCAAAATGTTCTCGCGATAGACCGGCAAAGTCCCAAAGATCGACTAGTAGCTCACGATCGACGGGTTGGCGACCCCTGCATTATTGCATGTAAAAACATGCAATATCTAAAAAGCTAGCCTTGAGTATACATGCATGCAGCTGCCACTGTTGGTTCCCTTGAGCTTACATATGTTCAAAACTGTATGGTCTAGTCCTCAGCACAGCACATTAAAGAAACAATGTATATCACATACATTCCGCTGGCATGCCTAGCTTCTCATGTGTCTGCATCATTTTCTACAAAAAGAAAACAAGTTTTTTCATAAAACGGGCGTCAGTGTTTCTTCTAAGGTAAATGGTTTGCCATGTATAATATACGTATATTACTAACATATATGGTATGTTACTATAAAGTATATTACTTGGAAAAAAAAACATTGCGCTTGAGAAGCTTAGTCACTTGGGTCACTTTATATTTGAGCAAGCTGCTAAAATTATGCAATGTTAAAAATAAAGAGGGTATGATCACCTGTGCAAGCTTTCATTAGTGTCTTTCTAGAAATTGTTTGGCACTAAGAGCCATGGATTACACGTTGTGCTGGATTAGCCACTGAAGTGTACAACTGTCTGATCAAGGTTGTGTCTTTGGCTTGCTAGCTGTGTAGTAGAAAGTACGATAGTGTTTGAGCCTATTTTTGTCAGTGTTGCTACTCATTTATTTTTTATGGCACCGCTGTCACTTGTGAAGTGGTTTGTGGACTGAATGTAAAGTCATGCAAATTATATCAGCAATGGGAGACCTTTCATCCTGGGAGGCTAGCCATCAGAGTTTACAAGATCTATTTCTGAAAAACTAAAAAAAAAACATGTGCTCTGAAATTATATGACTATGTGCCATTATGTGCTGTCATGCATTGTAAAACAACTTTGGAGAACAATCTGATGTGGTGATAACTTCAAATCCAAATGTTTTTTTCTTGTGTAAATATATATTATACCATTTTTGTTCTGCCCCGCAGACAACCTGAGCCTTATTTACACAAACAACATAGCGCAGAAGAAGCAAGAAGCATAGAATACGAACATTAAAATGAAATTGGCATCCAAATGAACCTACCTCCTAACCCTACCATAAAAAGCTGTAGCAATTTCAGTTAAGCTATTCAGAGTTCATTGTAACACCCATCACCAGTGACTTCACATGAAAGGACAATTTATTTCCTTGGAAGCAAGTGTAGACCTAAATTTCAGCATCCATACAACCTTATAGACTGGATATGGGTTTGGAAGGTTAACGTTCTTTTCTTTTTTTTCTGTTTTCCCTAATAACACAGTAAGAGGCTCAGCAGCACAATTTTAGGATTAATCATCAATGTTCTGCTCAGGCTCCACCGAGTCGCCTTTCCAAAATGCGGGGGCTGGTAAGCTGATAGCACCCTGTCTGAAAAGGGGCTGAGAGGTTGAGCATAAAAGACGAAAATTGTTTTGATTTTCTTAGTTGGAAATTAGAACTTATACCTAAGTTCTACCTAAAATTACTAACCTAAATTATAAATAACACTGTATTCTTGTGCTGCGCATGATGCGTATTCTTACACCAGGGCATGCTGTAACTAGTACTTGAGCAAAACTGAAGACTGCCTGCAATCAGCGATTGTTGCTCTTCTCTACCGCTTAAAGAACCTGGAAAAACGCTATTATTTCCGTAGATTAAAATATAAAATGTAAATATATATAGCAATATGTCATTATGTTAACTTAAATAATGTCTGCTATACAGTCATTGAGGATTCCACAAATATTAATTTCCACAAAGTGTGCTCCCTCAGTTTTTATAATGACAACTTGCGTACACTCCAGAATGTCATGAAGAGTGATAAGATGAATGGCAATGAATTGCCTCTTAGTCATGAAAATGAACTTAATACCAAAAACACCATTTCCACTGCATTTCAGCCCTGCCATAAAAGGACCAGCTAAAATCATGTTAGAGATTTTCTGGTAACCACAGGTGAGAGTGTTGACAAGAGCAAAGGCTGGAAATGACTCTGTCATGCTTATTGAGTTAGAATAACAGACTGAAAGCTTTAAAAGGAGGTTTGAAATTGTTGTTTTTTCTCTGTTAACCATGGTTACCTGCAAGGAAACAGGCACAGTCATCATTGCTAAGCACATAATGGGCTTCATAGGCAAGGCTGCTGTGAAGATTGCAACTTAGTCAACCATTTATCAGAGGATGAAGAACTTCCTGGAGGGAGGTTCAATTGTTGTGAAGAAGGCTGTAGGACGCCCAAGAAAGTCCAGCAAGCATCAGGACAGTCTCCTAAAGTTGATTCAGTTGTGGGATCAGGGCAGCACCAGTGCAGTGCTTGCTCAAGGAATGGTAACAGGCAGGTACGACTACATCTACATGTACAGTGAGGCGAGGAAGATGGCCTGGTGTCACGGAGGACAGCAAAAATCCACCTCTCTCTCAGGGACAGACCGATATTGGCAAAAGGTAAAGGGACTGGACTGCTGAAAAAGTAAAGTAATTTTTTTATGATTAATCCCTTTTCCAATTGTTTGGGGCATCCGGAAAAAAGCTTATCCGGAGAAGAAAAGGTGAGCACTACCATCAGTCCTGTGTCATGCCAAGTATTCTGAAATAATTCATTTGTGGGTTTGCTTCTCAGCCAAGGGTGTGGGCGGGGAAATAATGGAGGTTGGTAGCCGTATGCAGGATTAAAGGGAGACTTACCTGTGGCCGAGCTATTGAGCAAATTCTTGTCTTACCAGAATCCAGGCTGTCTCCAGGGCAGACGGCAGCTTCGGCAGAGCAATAATGTGGGCCATCTTGGAAAAACCGATCCACGGCGTTAAGAATAACTGTGTTGCCCCTAAATGGTGGCCGGCCTATGATGAAGTCCAAAACTACGTGAGACCACGGACGGGAAGGGATGGCCAGCGGCCAGCGTGGTGGGCGATGTGAAGCGTTGCTTCAAGCGCAGACAGAGCAGGCTGAGACGAACTCCTTAACGTCCGTGGACACCGAAAGTCACCAGAACCTTTGTGTGACTGCAAATTGGGTGCGCAGTCACGTTGGAGGCGTGTCCCCACTGAAGCACCTCCGATCTAAGGTCTGCTGGCACGAACAGTCTATCCGGAGGGCATCCTTTCGGTGGCTCCACTCCCTCATTGGCTTCTGACACACTCCTTTCCGTTCTGATATAGGCAAGTTTCTTATGGTCAGTGACTACCACAAATGGAAGGGCTGCGCCCTCCAACCAATGCTTCCACTCCCGCAGCGCCAGAACAATGGTCAGCAGTTCTCTATGACCCACGTCATAGTTAGCCTCAGCTTTGGGGAGGCAACGCAAGAAACTGTCGTCAGCCCCAGAGTCTATCAAGGCTGAGACCTGAATACTACGCCCCCCCACAAAATAGTTCTGGCAATCTGCAGTCTGTGTCTAGCCCAAAACCATCCTCGCCCGCTGTAGTCCCTTCCTTAGTATACTCACAGGAAGCAGCGAGTGATCGAGTCCCGTGAGGTGGTCGACCCCTACTTGATACCGGCGAAGCTTCCGTGCTGGTATCAGGTGGTGACGGTCGACGTCGCGCTGGTCTGGCTGGACACTTTGATATCTAGTGATCCGGGCCCCCGCAGTATAGGCACAGATGGAGTCGCCGCCGGAGAGGTTACGCCGGCGACAAGAGACATCGTCCCCCCAGCTGCATGGGGATCTCCGATGACACTGCTGGGTCTGAGGTGGCGTCGTCCGTGTGGTCGAGCAAGGGTGTCGATATCGGTCGTGGCGTTGCAGTGACAGTGTGGGTCCTCTTGTCCTCGGCCTGCTCTCGCTCTCGTTCCCTGAATCAGTTGTCGACTCTCATAGCAAGGTGAATAAGGCTGTCCAAGGAAGTGGTATTGTCTCTAACAGTTCATCTTTTACACGGGTATTCAGCGCTTTGCGGAATATGCCAAGTAACGCGACCTCGTCATAGCCGCTCTTGGCCGCCAAAACCCGGAAGTCTACTGAAAAAGCCACCACTGACCGTCCCTTTTGCTTGATATCAAGCAGGCGGCTCCCTGTCTCCCTGCCACGTACTGGGTGGTCAAACACCTTCCTTATTTTAGTAAAAAATAATGGTAAAGATGAACAAGGTTTAGCCTTACTTACGGCCAATGCTTAGGCTGCCGCATTATCCGAAAGTACGCTCATGATGAAAGCTATGTTGGCCTGATCTGAACTATTGGTGCCGGGCTGCTGGTCAAAGACTAGCGAATACTGGTGCAAAAATTTTCCACAGAATCCTGTTTCCCCTGAGAAACAAGGGGGTGAGGAATGTTGGGCTCACGATGTGCTAAGGGAGCTGCGGCGGGTGCCGTGGAAGTGCTTGTCGCTATAGCACTGTAGGACAGAGCGGCCCCCTCTGGCAGTAGGTGTGTGCATGCCCTCTCTAGTCGTTGGTCCAATGTGCTTACGTTGGCAGTCAATGCGGAAATGGCTTCCATAATGTCACGCAGTGACTTCTCATGACTTCCTACCAACTGTCCCTGGTGAGATATCGCAGAAGTGAAATGCTCCACCTCCGCGGGATTCATTTTATGGCCAGATTGTTCTGTCAGGTCTGGCTATAGCCAGGGTTTGGATCCCAAAGCAGAGGAGAACAGTCCGAGTAGTAACAAAAAAATATTTAATACAAAACATTTCCTCACAAAGAGGCAACAAATACAGACAACAAAGGTGACAACAAGCAGTCCAAAAATGTAACACAAAAATCCAAACATACTGAGAACAAAAAAGGTGCAAAGGAAAAAAGGTACAAGATAAAGTAAGGCGCTGCTGAGAAAACATCAAGCAAGATAAAGAACGATAGGTACTTCGTTCGAGGCAGCAAGGCAAAAGCTAAAAGCCAGAATATAGCATGATACACCACGAGGCCGGGCTGAGTGGAGAGCAGGTGTGCAATAAGGTACAATCTGGCGTCGAGGAGTAGTTTGAGCCATGCTTAAAAGCCAGTGGAGATAATCGGAGGCAGGTGTGGGCTGACAGCTCCGCCCCTGCCGGACCAGCGGTGCACGGCTACAAATGGCAGACAGGGGGCAGCAAAGCAACACTACAGCACATGACAGTATGTTTACTGTCTATAAACTTGCATAATATATTTCACTTGCACATCTATTTTCCAGTTATTACTTTCGAGTCTTACCTCTTTCTTTTTTACCTCTAAACCCTTTACACTAGCTTCTCCAAGTCTGTTCTGGTCTGGCCTTCTTCAAGCTGTTGGCCTATGAGTCACCCATCTGTTGAATGTCTGTTGACTTTTGGCTTTTCCTCTGTCAGACCACTTTCGGTCAGCTGCACATTCAACAGCTCCTGATGGTGGAGGAAATACACTCTGCAGATCTCTTAGATAAAGCAGACACTTAGAGGGGTTCTTATCCTTCATCAGGAGAATTTGAGAAATAATTCCTGTCAACGTTATTGTTAAAAAAAAACAAACAGACTCAACAATAGCTGAAAGTTGACAATAACATATCTACTTGAATTGCTCCCTATTCCTCTGATTGTCTCCCTATGGCCAAAGTCCATCGAGTACACCGCTATCTGTGTCCGTATCTGTACTCGGAGTGGCCGGGGATAGTATGGCTTAACCGGAAATGAGTGGGACTTAAATCGGTACGTTATTTTAAGTCTGCAATTGACATGTATTGATCAGAAGTTGCAATATTTATTGTTTGCTATTCAGCTATATGTGTACTGTGTGTAAGTGATCCGTAAGACTTTATTCTTTAATGATTTTTTTAATGATCTGTGTGAAGTTGGTGATTCATGCAAACATCGAAATGTGTGTTTTGTGATGGCAAAGAGGGAAATAATCTGTCAGCCTTTTTCACTGTTGTTTCGTCAAAAGCACAGCGTTCAGTACTGCGAGCAAAGTTTTCCAACTAACTTTACATCACCAGCCAAATTACAATCAAGCAGAAGCACCAGCAGTGACCGAGTGTCTTGTCAAATGCACCACATACGTAACTAAACAAGTTTACCAAGTAAGTTAGATACGATTTGAGCTGAGGAAAACCAAAAAAAAAAACCCGTCCGGAGTTGAGGCAGTAACAAACTGAACACGAGCTGTTTTCAACTCTGATTTGTCAAATACACTACATACTCCTCTCTCTGGCTGTAGGGGGTCTGTCTAAAGAGGGGCGGTCGCTGTGTCTGACTGACCAATCACAGAGCGTGAAGAGAGAATACATATGTAGTTACCCAGTGAGGGTTTTCCTTCATCGCGATTACGGATAATGACAAGCTGTATTAATTTCATGCTCGTACTCTGCAAAAATGCATTATCTGTAACGGATACTCGTCTAAAACGAGTATCCGTTTGTCTGCCATGTCTGCCAATGTGAGCAAAAAAAAACATCTGATATGAGAGGAATACTTCCTTCCCGAGATGCATAATCATGTAGCTGAACTATATTTTGTTTACCACACACATTTTTAGATTTCAAACATTGTTTGACTGTGCCTGTTTTTAAAGCTGGACTAAGCAAGATAATTATTTCTAACCGCTAAAACTTGATTTTTAGTTTTTCACCAGGGTTGCTCACATGAAGGCGGATAAATGGTTTGGCAGCAGAGGTTACACTGATGGCAGCTTTGTTGATGCGGAATGGGGAGAAGCTGCTGGAATTTGACAATATTTTTTGTCTAATTACTCAACAAATCAACAGGAGAAACAACAACAAAACTGGTGGGATCAGTTTTGTTCTCTTGTCATTAAAACATACCAATTTTGAAAGGAAAACTGCACTTTTTTTGGAATTTTGCACACCATCGACAATCCTTATGTGAGATATGGACGCATGTTTTTCTCTTTTCTGTACATTCTAAAGATATAAAAGCAGATAAAAAGAGACAGCTCTTTAATGCACTTAATGGGGCGCACTTATGTCGCCTACAGAGATCGCTATTAAAACACCTTCAAAATCCTCCAACAAGATTTTATGGTTTTATATACATGTGGTAACCATGTAGTAACAGGTACAGTTATGATAAGATGTAATATATACAGTATTTTGCTGTATTTTGGTCCTTTTTATCCATTAGGGGAACTTCCGTCCTGGGTGCATTGATTTCACATAGCAAAACATAGAAACGAACGCATACACCAAGCCTTAACAAACTCAAAAATAAAAACACAGAAGCAGTGGTGTCTCTAGCAGTGGCTCCAATATGCAGCCTTACCATTTGGTAGTGGTCTGAGGCATTGTGAGGCAATACGCCAGTAACGTAGTTAGATCGGCGTAACAATGTTGATAATAATAATAATAACATTGTCACTGTAGCTTGGTTAATATGCACGTCAAATTATATGTAAATGAAGCGTTGTTGGCACCTTTTGGAGGTTTTCCAGAGGATTTATTGACGGAATAAGTGTTTTCCTTACGTGCAGTAATGAGCTGTCTCTTTCTAGCTGTTTTTATATCTTTACAATGTACAGAAAAGAGAAGGACATGCGTTCATGTCTCACATGTCACATGTCTTCCCAAAAAAGGGCAGTTTTCCTTTAATCTTCCTTTAATCTCCATCCTCGCTTTCAACACATTATTCTCCACACCTATTTCTCAGAATTCATTCATCAGCACATTGTTTAAATTGCACACAAGCCCACCCAGTGATCTAATAAACATGAAATCAAAAAGGTAGCAGTGAAAGAAAGATTAAAAAAAGACTGGCAAACGGAAGATAACATGTTGTGGCTTATCTTTAATCTTAAAGGTCATGAATGAGCCAGGGACCTACAGCCACAAGAATGAGAGATCCTCCACACTTTGACAGTCATAGAAAGAGACGTACGAGCCGAGAGGGAGCAGGGAAGTTTTGAGCTGAAGCCAGCTCTCCCTCCTCTTCATTTTTGAAGAAATTGAGACACTATGAAGAGCTTACAGCAAGAACCATGTTAGGAGAAGCAGGCCAAATTCTTAACGTGACAAACAGGGCATCCTGACCACTGCAGTGAAGCGAGCTTTAGCCATTATCTGTCTCACTTCATCACAAGCTTAAGATCTTGCGCTCTTCAGTCTCCCAGCAGAATTTATCCAAATGTTAATAGTCTTGGCTGAGTAACAGTGAGGAAAGAGTATCACAGTTGTTGCTGGCTCAGCCAATATCTGAAGTGGAATGCCTAAGTCTCTGCTTTGGCTTTTAACAGGACAGGCAATTCCTTTGGGGAAAGTGACTTGGCTGCACGCATTGTGCCAAATATTGCACACGACATATTCAAATAGCAGGCTTATATTATGCAAATCATATGCAGCGGCACGGGAAGAGGTTACTTGTCGGTAGTAGTGAGAGAGCTTGGAATTTGGAATACTTCAGCCTCTATTTCATTTAGAAGGATTTAATGAATTTTAGATAATGAATATGATTGATGTGAGTTAGTGCATTTTTGTGGTTTTGGTGGATACTATAATAATTTCCTCCCCAAAGGAGGTTAGATTTTCATTCTTAATGAAAATCTAATGTGCATGTACCACATGTTTGTTTGCCTTAATCCACAAATTTGATTGAAACAAAATGTATGCGTTAGAAGCAATAGTGGGCCAAATGTTAACAACTGGTTACACTGGACTGTCCTGATTTATTATTGTTTAGGGTTGCAATAAAATGCAAATTACTGTACATACTGTATACTACACAGCAGATTCCCTCCACAATCGTGATTCAGCATTCATGACCCCGCAAATTTGCATCTCATTCACCATAAATTGGTACGAATTTATAATTATGTAATAATAATATGGTCAAATGTACAGCATGCACGCACCACTGTTAGAAAGCCCACAGTTTTTACATGTTTATGTCTTTATGCTTCACTGATAATGTTCTCTTGTCAATAATTGACATTTGTCACTTTGTTTGGTGCTCCTTGAACGCACCATAGTTGTGTGCTGTGAAGAAGAAGCACTCGCTTCAACAGTTAATCTGGCCTCAAAACTTGCAGCAAGATGAACACATATTGTAAATTGTCACTGGAATTAAAACAGGCAAGCAGTGTGGATAATATCAAAAGAAACGCCTTCTCTAGCCTGCGATCCTCTAGCACTCGCCTGGCGATCAGGTTAAAAGCTACACCATGACTCATCTTACATTATCATGCATAAGTGGTGAGTACCTATACATTTTATACTCTAAATGCACTTAGTATGTGTGTGTGGCATATGAACTGCTTAAACTGGATTGTGTATTACAAGTGAACAATGGCGATTGAAGAGTGAGGGGTAGGGTTCTGGTGCTGAAAAGTAACCGCCACGAAAAGCAGGGATCGTAATTTTGCTTTCAACGTTTTTTAATCACTGCGTTAATCGCTGCATGTTCAATATGAAATAATAATTTGTTATTCAACCATTTTTGTTAATAAATAGCACATTGGTAAAGCCCTGCAACTGGCTGGCGACCAGTCCAGGGTAGGCTCCAGCATACCCCTGTGAGCCTAGTGAGGACAAGTGGCATAGAAAATGGATGGATATTGGTAAAGACATGAATATCTGATGAGTGATTTCATATCAGATCTCATATCTCACATTTGTATCCATAAAATGTGAGTTACTTCAGCAATGCCTGACCAGTGGTTTACTTTTTTTTTTTAAGTCCTGTTCAAATTGGAAAATGCCGATGATGAGACATTGTTAAAGCTTCTCCATCTGCAATTGAATAAGAATTTGGTAGCTCATCAAACATACGCCACGTTCAGTATGTTTCAATGGAGCAGTGACTTGTCAAAAAGAATGTGGCAGTTTAATGACTGCGACTGATGTGCAGCGTTCCAACCATCATGTGTGCTCATTGTTTCAGATGTTGCCTGACAGTTCGATGGGTCCAGGTTAAACTAATGATGGAGTTTGCGTGTTCCTTCAATGCTTATCTTGGTTCTTGCTTCAACTGAAGTCTAAATTTAAAAAGACACTCAAAATTGCCCTTGGATGTGGATTTTATGGATGTCTGTGTCTGTGTTAGACTTGTGATGGCTGGTGATCTGTCTTGGGCACCTCTCACCTTCTGTCAGATGAGATAATAATCTGCTCACAGCCTTGAGGAGTGGTATAGATAAGGTATTAAGGCATTTATTTTCCTTTTATCCCATTGCTATATTTCCTAAAACTGTATTTTGAGCTCCAGAAAGACACAAACTTGAAATGTAATTATGAATCATTTTAATTCTGCTCACTATCTTGAGTTGAACTTTGGAACATATGCATAAACAATTGAATCATCTGCTGGCAATACAGTCTATTTTCTTTGGTGCTTATATTCTGAAAGCAGGGAGATGTGATTATACAAAAAAAGGTCACATAAAAGCAAAATTATGTGTTTTGAAAAAGATAGTTAGACTCATAGATCATCTAAAAACTAAAAACACATCAGCTACGCTAGTACCCTGTATCCCTATAAATAATGAGCAGGCACATGGTACTTGACTGTTGTAGTGCTATGAGTACTATCTTGAACATCCCCATGGACCAAATGTTTACTTTGTTGAAATGAGGCTTGCCTAAAAAAAAGAAAAAAAAAAAGAGAAGAAAACAGTAAACTTGGGGCCACAGTGAGCCATGGAAGTTAGAAATTATTCAAATGCCAGCAAACATCATTGGTTTTGTTGTGATCTGTTGGAAGATTATGAACATATTAGGGGTGTAACTTACGCCATAATCATGGTTCGGTACGTACCTCAGTTTTAAGGTCACAGTGTGGCTCATTTTCGGGACAGTCAAATAAAAAAAAAAATGTAAAAGAAAGCTGCTTTGCTTTAATGATTTTTAAAATGGGACAATAAAAGCTGAAAGTTGCCGGTAGGTAATTCTCTCATAAATAAAAAATATTAGTATAAATATAGCATACATTGCGTGCATCTCGGTTGCCTTCCTGCCTTATGCCTTATGCCTTCCTGGTGAGGCGTTCCGGGCAGGCCCAGCCGGGAGAAGGTCCCGGGGCAGACGTAGGACACGCTGGAGGGATTATGTCTCACAGCTGGCCTGGGAACGCCTTGGTAGCCTCCCGGTGGAAATGGAAGAGGTGGCTGGCGGGAAGTCTGGACTTTCCTACTGAGACTGCTGCCCCCACAACCCAGACCCGGATAAGCGGAAGAAAATGGATGGATGGCTGGGTGGATTGTGTGCATTAAAGATGCTAAAACCCTAGGTTCATAAAAGGGGGGTAAGCGTACCCCCAGGGGTACACCAATTGTGAAAAAAATACGTGAATAAAAACGAAAAACAATTAGCGCTGAACCCTCACATTTCTGAGTTCAAGTTCAAGTTTAAGATTCAAGAGTTTTATTGTCATATGCACAGTAAAACAGGTAGTTATACTACGCAATGAAATTCTTATTCTGTTCATTCTCCCCCCAAAAAAGAAAGAAAACACAAGAAAATGATGAAGATAAGAAACATTAATACCAATAAATTAAGCAATAAGAACAGAACGCCTGAACGCCTCACGGTGCAAGGAGAACCGCGCAAAAAAAGAGACATCATATGAACAAATAAGTAAGTTTGATGGAGTTTGATAAAAAGTGAAGCTCAAATTCAACCCATTCAAACAGAAGGATGCCAACATCAGACTGGCATAAAAGATACGTTGGATGATTACTTATCTATTTATTAGCAATCATGTGAAGTGTTTGACCCGGTAGTAATATAAAATGAATGAACAAATTAATTATGTTCAATATTTCAATTGAATTAAGATAAAAAGGTTTATGTTTTTTAAGTTTAGGAGTAGGAGGTACATGATTTCAGGTCAAACGTCTCAAGGGTTACGCAACTGTAAAAAGTTTGGGAACCACTGCTAAAATCCAATCCAACGTAGGTCAAAACATCAACCAACATCAACCTCTTCCTTTATAGGGTTATAAAGGTGATAAAGAAAACGTGTGTAATATCTAATAAAAGATCTTGTTAATAATTTATTAATTTCATTTTTTGACTATGCCGAGGGCCAATAAAAATTTAGCCTCACCCAAAATGGCCCTGGGGCCACACTTTGGGCACCACTGGTTTACAGCGTTTTTTAAAACATTTTTTGGGGAGAAGTGCAACGATGCAGACAAGTGCAACAGACAGACTTATTATTTTATTTTTAGTAAAATAAGGTTGCATATGTACCAAACCGAAGCTTCCGTACCGCATGGGCCAAGGGTGAATCACTTACATTTTAGTGAAGTAATTAATAATAATAATAATAATAATAATAATAATAATAATAATAATAATAATAATAATAGTAGTAGTAGTAGTAGTAGTAGTAGCAGTAGTAGTACTTTATTAATCCCACAGCAGGGAAAATCACTTGTTACAGCAGCAAGCAAGATACACAAGTAAAGAATGCATAGTGACATAGTGAATACAAAATGGTTCAGGTGTTGTAGAGCCTGATAGCAGTCGGTATGAAGGACCTGCGGAACCTCTCCTTCTTACACCGTGGGTGTAACAGTCTGCTGCTGAAGGAGCTGCTAAGGGAATAATAATGATAATAATAATAATAACATAAAAATGACTAGAATATAGTTTGAGTCACTTTGGCATCAAAGGAACGGACCTCACCCCGGAATTATAACCGTACTCTGTCACCCTCCATGAACAGATGGACAAACACGCACATAAATACACTCCACAACTGTTTTGTTTGTTTCCCATTTAGCATTGGTAGAGGTCTGAGCTCTAGTAAGTGACATTGTAGTTATATGCATGAAATATATTTGCACAGTACTGTATATAATCTTCTGCGATTGACCGGCGACCAGTCCAGGGTGGGATAGGCTCCAGCATGCCCCCACGACCCTAATTACGATAGAAAATCGAAAATGAATGAGTATATATAATCTTGCGTGACAGTAATCTTTCCATGAAAAAAGAATCTTGTTTGACACCCGTTTAAAGACACATGTCCGACCATGTCGACAGTTAAAATATGTTGTCATCAGGAAGTAGCAGCTGAAAAATGACAGTTTCACTCTATTAATATTAATAGACAAATGGGCAAGTTGCAGGGGATTTAGAAATCTTAAACCATTCCACACCGCAACGTAAAGTGGCTTCCGTCAGTACAAATAAAGAATTACGTTCTTTAGACAAGCAATTTCAACTAAACTTCCATGCAGCTTCATTCAAGTGAAAAATGTACAAAGCCAGCGGTACAATATAATGAGACAGATGCTTTTTCATTGCTGATTTGTGTTTGAAGACGCACGCCAGCCAAATGCAGACCCAGCACATTAAACATGATAACAGATGCTTAGAGGCCAGGTACCAAACAGCACAGCGAGAGGCATTTTGATGGTTTCACTGAAACAGCAGAACCACATTTAAGCAGTGGCGGGTGGTGCATTTGATACCTGGGCCTTCAGTGGAGACATAACAGGCCAGAATTTTTCTCAGCAGACACTGAGAGGGCCAGTGTTGTTAAAAGGGTTTAATATAATCACCCTGCTGGGGTTTTCAACATTGCCCCCCCATGCCAAGCACCAGCAGTGTTAGTCACTTCACCATCCAGTCACTTCCAGAAAAAGGACCTCTTAACACCATATAAAAGTGCACGGTCACTACAACACCATTATTACTAAAGCAAGACACCTATTTAATCCTTTATCTTTGAATACATTGTCACCGATACACCTGACATCCTTCTCCTTCTGCTAGTAACTTCAAGCATTAGTAACTTCCACCGGTGATTGGCTTTGCTTATAAAATTGGCGCTCAGCCAAATGTAACAAGTATAAATAGAATGGCTGGGTGATAAAGGGTGCAGACAATTCCAAACCGCTACACTACAAAATAATCTGGAGCAGTTCAGAAATAATATTTTAATTTCTCTCCCTTCTACTGTGTCCAGTGAAACTGCTGAGGTTGACCAATCCATTTTGAGACACTAATCACACTCTGAAATGATCATAAAACACTGTTAATTGTACAGGCAATGTTCTAGGTAACTAGACTAAAGGATAGACTGGCAAAGTTTCAAAGATTGACTAGTTAATCACGATCCATGGGTTGGCAACCCCTGCTTTAGATGCTCACTGAGCTGATGTCTCCGAAAAAATGCTAAACTTGAGGTCTGGTGTGAATGTCATGCATGATGGTGGTTAGAATTATCCTTCTCCCGTTCATTTGGCTCAAACTACAAATCGTACAATTTTATAGTTTGTAATCTACTGCCTTAGGAGTTGCATTTCGTCAAATGCAATTTTCCTCTGGGTTCCCATTTAATAACTGACTTCTGATATTCAACCATAACACTATCTGGTCTCTCACTGGAAGCTCGGTATTATGAAGGAACATACTGAATGAGGTAACTATATGCTTATCTAGTAAAATAATGTGTTCACTGTTTTTTTTCTGTCAATCTCAAGCAAGGCTGCCCACGTTCACTCTCAGCCACTGAGGGTGAAAACCTCTATTAACCTTGGTCCCTTTCAGTTCTTTTCAAGATTAGTGGATCTTTGAGCGTGGTAGATAAATTCTCTTTTAATACATCATTATGTGACATAGTTCATTAGAAGCAGTGCAAATGCTCTGCAGATTAGAAATGAATTTTGTTCTTAAATATGCAAGTAAGTGTAATGATGATGATTTAAAACCCATGATTGCTGTGAGATTACTAGGAGTGCGTGTTGCAGTAGCGCTGCATTCTGTTTTTAATCCCTATGACAGCATATGGTGGAAAAGATAGGGCCACGGAAATGTATTTTTTTTTTAAGGTGAAGGCAATTTGTTTGTGTTTATTTGCCTAAATCAAAATCCATTTGACCTGAATGCCTCTGTTAATATGTCATTTCAATCCTCAGAGTACCTCCAATCAGCCCCCTTGGCTGATGCATCTCTTTGTGTGCGTGCTGTCTTTCTGCTGCTCATACTTGTCAACCCTCTCATTTTCCCCGAGAAAATTGTTTTTTCCCTTTCTTTCCCCTTACTCTGCCTTTTAAGTTGGTGCCCATATTTATTTATTTATTTATTTATTTTTTATTTCCTGGACTTTTTATATTTGTTTCTTGTGTACAAGAACCAACAAGAGCAACATGAAACAATATCTCAGTTCTTTATTGCTATAACGGCACCACTCTCGTACTTACTTGTAGTAAATATTGCCTTTTCTGGTTCCAGTCTGATCCTTCTAGGTTATGTAGTACAGTGGTACCTCAGTTTTCATTAATAATTCATTTGAAAAGGTCGAACAACTACGAATTGTACGAGAACCGAAGCAATTTTTCCCATAAGAAATAATGTAAATCCAATTAATAAGCTCCAGACACCCAAAAACATGGACAAAAACACATTTTATAGATAATAATAGTTTTACATGCAGAAAACAATGTGAAATACATATCAATAACGAATGACATGGAGTCATAAACATTTAAGATCACTCTAACTTTATTGAACACTCTTGTTGGCGAAGAGCGGGCAGCGAGAACAGCAACACATTAACACATTTACCCCTTTCGCAACATTAGCTTCCTTGATTTCTTCTTTCTTCGCCAGGATGGAGCTTATTGTTGATTGACCTCCGAACATCCAATCCTATCTTTGTACTTTGCGATGAGTTCTTCCTTGAATTTTTGGACCCAATGTGTGACATGCTTTGTTTAGGCACTCGTTTCAGTAGAATGATAGAGTACAGGGCAAACTGACTAGTTTGTTACATGCAATGTTGTACGATAACCAAGACGGTGTACGAAAACCGGGGCATCGAATACTAAATCATATGAAAACTGGAGTGTTCGAAAACCAAGGTTTGACTGTATATGGACATTTACCAACCCAATACTGCAGGTGACAACGGTGACGGTATCCACACGCGAGCCACAGCAATCTATGGGGACAATGGTCTTTACAACCCCACCCCCAATCCTCCCAACCTGAGAATGTTTCTTTGCCATTATTGTCCCATTAGTTTATTTTTATTTAAAGCACAGATTGTGTTGTGAACACACTGGTCTCTGAGCACCATTTGTTAATATAAGAGTGAAGCAGACTGGACAGAGCGATTTACAATTTCTTTTTTTAAATTCCTATTGTTTTATTGAGTTATTGCTATACAACACTTCAGTGTTCCTATTATTTAATCAATCGGGTTTGCACGAGACCACTCAGCTGCCCTAAATACATATATATATTTTCTTATATATCTTGCACAACTGACATTTTCTGAGCCGAAGTCATGCACATGAAAGGAGATTGTTGGCATAAAATACAGTGTGACAAAGGTGTCCATGTAAGAGAAATCCTGACTAATTGAAGTGGCATTAATACTGCAATGAAAACATAAAGGTCATTTGTCTAATTGTGACACCACAGAGAAGTTGTCATGCCGACTATTTCTGAAACAAACACAGCTGTGTTATCTGCAAGCAAGCTCATTCTTTGCCTCGTTTGTGAGCAAGACGCAAAACACCCTTTATGTTTGAGCATCTATTTTCTAAAGAATACAATAATACATATCATTATTGAAATGTAACTAATTGTATACATGGGTGGTTTGATCTTGACGTGTGGTAATAATTACTGCTGGTATTACTGCTGGTATTAAAAATTGTCCACATAAAAACACATTCACAAGCTGGCTGTCATGCACATTTTGGTCTCAAATTTTGCCTGAAAAAGCAACCATGGCTGACTTGGTTGCCCATTTTAACACCTCTGTTCATCAATATACAGTCGTCCCGCTGTACATCGCGGTTCAAAAATTGCTCCCTCACAGTATCGTGTCCTAGATCTGCACGGCCTTCTCCTGGCTGGGCATGCCCGGAACACCTCCCCAGGGAAGCCTTGGGAGACATCCGGATTAGATGCCTGAGGCACCTCAACTGGCTCCTCTAGATGTGAAGGAACAGCGGGTGTACTCTGAGCCCCTCCTGGATTCCCAAGCTCTTAGGGTGCTCTTAGATCTCTTTGGGTGAGACCTGAGTCTCATCCCAGAAGCTTCACACTCAGCTGCAAACTGCCCCAGTAAATGCTGAAGGTCACAGCCCCATCGATGAGGCCATCAGGACCACATGCTCTGCTTTGAGACATAATAGTTGGGGCTACTTCCCCACCCGAGAAGTGACATTCCATGCCCTGAGAACCAGATTTGGCTGCCGAAAACCAGGTCGCCCAGGCCCCCCGCCCTCGACCACCATCCAACGCCGGACTCTTGTGCTTGTTACTAAGACTATGACATGAACAACATCACATTAAAAGCACAAAATGAATGCCGACCCACCATCCACCAGTTCAAGCCTGGAGTTTTTCCAGAGAGATTATTACATCGCTGTTTGACGTGTGGTAAAAGGCAGTGTGCTAGCATGAATTAACTTGAAACAAATGTCCAAATTAGCACTCAATAAGTCATCAAAACTTACCTTTATGCATTCCCACAAAGTGTCAGCATTTGAGACCAAATATGAGGTGAAAGAAAAATGCTAAAAATACAGCAGCAGCAGAGAGAAGGTTAGCACATGCACAATGGGCATGAGAATCCGGCCACTTTTCAAAATAAAACATCATGGAAATTATTTTTTCTTTCTGTGTGGCCCGGTACCAAATGACCTGTGGCTCGGTGGGGTTGGGGATCACTGTGTTTATAAGACACCACTACATCAAATGAAACCAACACCTGTAAGTTAATAACATGTTCTGTTGTTAAATTAGGTTTAAAAACGTGACATTAGAGCTGCAACTGATGATTATTTTCTTAGTCAATTAATCTGAAGGTTGTTGTTTTGATTAATCGATAATTGGTTACACCCCAGACCTATGCCAGATATGGCTGTTTTGATGACTGCACCCAGCATTTCTTAACAGATTTTAATCCATCCATCAATGTTCTACCACAATGCGGGTGGCCAGAACCAATGCCAGCTGTCCTTCTGATATTTTCCGAGTCAAACACCAAAACTTGATTATTACTGGATAATGCAGTAGCCTACCCTGGTCATGTCAAAAACTAAACTTCCCTCCATTAATCAAATAGTAAGCAAGCTAATTCTGCAGAGCCAAGCCTTTTGACAAAGAAGATGGCGAAAAGAAAGAAAGATGTGGAGTATGGTGCAAAACCATGCAGCACCATAAGTTGCATTAATGTAAAAATACATTTTAAAATATGTCGCTTTTTTGGCTCTCTTAGCCAAAACGGTTCCCTACCCCTGCCCACAATCTGATGAATGTCTTCATTTCATTTGTATCAAGAGCCACCCAAGTTTTGGGATTGTCTATTTTGGTTTCATTCCATGCGGTGACTTGCCATCAAGTTTCTCGATTGGTTTCCAGCACAACGACATCTATCATAGTGGGGGTAATGAAGAGACCGAAGCCTTCAGTAGGTGAAGTGCAGTTCACCGCACTGGTTATGTCAGGCGCCTCTCTGATGATATCTTGAGGCTGACGGTTACCTACATTAGGTGGGTTCTTCTGCCATTTTGTCCAACTAGCACATCTTGCATGTCATGCTGAGCTGCAGGATCCTCATCAGCCTGATCTTCATCATGGTCCTGCCTGTCCACTCGACCCTGGCCCATTCCACGTCTCTGGGCTCATCCACGGCCTTTGCCACTAGCCCGACCACGGCCCTGGTCATTGCCTTGGCCCCGAACATGGGCACGTCTTCTGCCTCTAAGAGGTTCAGGTTGATTTTTATCTGCAGGAGGATCATTGACAGCATTGGTGAGATCTGGTGCAGCCTGAAAGTAGTCTGTGTCACTGTAATCTGAGGGTATATCTGATACATCTGAGTCCTCCTGGCCTGAGTCATCATGTGACTGCAAAATAAGTCTCGGGACTTGAGCAGACGTACAGCTTCCATGTCTATCTTGTTGAGCCATCATTCATTGAAAAACAACTAAATATTCCTACATTTAACAACATTAACATCATATTTTTCCCTGGGGTCCGATTGGGCTCCAATCAAAAATCTTAACCTACAGTACAGAGGAAAATTGTAATTTAAATGAGAGTGATTTTTGGTGATGCACTGATGATAGCAAACAAAGTCATAAAACATGACAGTTGTGATTGATAATACGTTCGAGTTGTGCATAAAAACATGTGCGTGGGATCCAATCGGACCCACTCACTAGTATGAGGGTTTTAATGCTAGATCATATAAGTTTTGTCTATTGATCATTGAGTCAAATTAATAATTAGTAATTATAGCAAAATTATGACTTCATGATAACATGCAATAATGGGAATGAATTTTAAAAAACGGTAGATATACTGTAAACGAATGACTATTATATAAACATCTGTTCTATTATTAAGGTTAAGGATGGCAACTCTACAAGTTCATACACTGTCTCCGTCTTGGAGTGCGTCTGTGTTCTTTGCCCGAGGATGCTTTGTGAGAAAGCAGCTACAAACATCAGAGAACACAAACCCAAACAAATATCCGGTAGAGATACTGTAGAAAGTGATGCTTTCCTTGGCTTATAAACTTAACATTTAATAAGATTTGTTTGGTGGGTAAAGTGCATGAAACACAGCACTAGACAAGCTTCTGGGAAATGTATAATATTTTTCAACATCTTAATCTAACATAAGATATTTTAATAACAGTATAAAAAGAAAGTCAAAGTATGGCTCACTGAAAAAAAGGGAATATTTTAATGATAAAACTCAAGAGCAGAGAAATTTGATCACCAAAGTCAAGGAAATGGAAATCAATCAACACTTGCTATAGAAGATTGAATCGTGGCTGTGCAGTTTCCGGGTACTATTAAATGAACTTCCTAATGTTGCTGAATGTCTTGGCATTTTAAACATCCATTACAAGATGTAATATACTCTAGGTTTTTACAAATGCTTTGTGTCTTTATAAAAATAAAAAGATCCACACATCTAAAACATGTAGCCTCAATTTCTCTATTTTTCAGCGATCAAAATCCTCACTCGTCAATCATCCCTTTCTGTTCAACCATCGTTTTATCCCTTGTGTGACGGGAAAAGTCTTTCTTTGTATTTCATCATGCTAACTATATCAACAGACTAAAACATGATGAAAAGCTGGATGCAACATTTTTTGAAGACTTGTCGAGTGGCTAAATCACCATGACCAGATTTGAAAGTCACATCCTCGTTGGCCTGCCTTGAATGAAACAATACGATACTACGTGCGAGTTCCGTTCCTGCACCGCCTATGTAAGTAGAGTTTTTGTGTAAGTCGGAACTAAATTAAATTAATGCCTGATAGTAAGGCAATGGACACAAGATGCAATGAAGGGACAGACTGCAAGTAGAATAAATGAAACTGTACAAAAGATAACAACTCCTTACTTTAATCCCTGTGATCATCTTGCACACTGGAAGGGGCGTTACAAGGGAAGGAGAGACCACTATGCTGCTTAGTTATCACTGATCATCTTGCACACTGGGGCGTTATAAGGGAAGGAGAGACCACTATGCTGATTAGTTATCACTGATCATCTTGCACACTGGAAGGGGCGTTATAAGGGAAGGAGAGACCACTATGCTGATTAGTTATCGCTGATCATCTTGCACACTGGGGCGTTATAAGGGAAGGAGAGACCACTATGCTGATTAGTTATCATTGTCGATTTTATAGGAACAGATCCTTTCATGTGTTCAACGTTGCCATCTTTATCATTGATCATGGTCGCAATGTTTGGACCAATGGCTTGGACCCGGCATGCAGCCAATGTTGCGCAACGTTTCTCCACTTGATGGTGATACCCTGATACTAAATTAATAACCCAGCTGCATGTGAGTTTCTCCTCCAGACCGGCATGGCGTACCAGAAGGGTATAAACCATGTAACCAAGCCACATCAGTAATTTGCTTCCAAATCCTCTGCCTCATGCTACCTCATGTGCCCTGTGAAAGTTGCCAGTGTCCTCTCACATTGGTGTGAGATGACATTTAGTCAGGAAAGTTTTTTCGAAAAAAAAACGTTTGTAAAACAATCCAAGAGAGGATAACTACAACAAGAAACAAATTTTGGCCGGTGTTTTACGAGACATTAAACAGTTCTTAGGGATTGTAGCATTGGGATGCAACGCCGGTTTGACTCCACACTCTGTAAATTGAAAACCCTTTACACAACTTAGGTTACCACCATAATAAAAATGTGGGATTACTTAGAAAAAAGTAAATAGTCGCGTTGGAGAAACTGAAACATGTTGCTTGACATACTAGTCAGGAAGATTCCTGCTAAGGCGTACCTCTGAGGTCAAATATTATGCTCTTAAAGAAAACTGGGATTTTTGCCCGTCATCCGCAATCCTAATGTGAGACATGAACACATGTCTGTGCATGTAAATATTGAAAAACTGCTAGCACGAGGCAGCTAATAACGCATGTAACGGGATTCACCTATGCCGCCTATAAAGCCCTCTATTAAAATACCTCTAAAACCGCTCCAGTAACAGTTGATCGTTTTGTATAATTGCTGTGGCCATGTAGTAATAGGCATAGGCAATTCACGATGACATATAACACTTACAGTATTTTGCCGTATTTTGGTCATTTTGAGCATTATCGGAACTGATTCTTAAAATCTCATTATTCATAAATTGGGGTCGCAACAAGAATTGCATTTGAGTTTTTAACAGATTGATTTTGATTGATTGCTTTTTTGAAAAACACACAAAAAAGGGATGACCAAATCATACAACCCTGAAGAGACAAAGTGTGTGCAATTACAGTCAATATTTGATGGGAGATGGCAATGGGGTTAAGATATAAATAAAATTAAAAAGATATAAATTATGGTGATAAGAGTCCCTAGATTGGGGCCATGCCTTCGAGGTTGATGCCATAATGGAAGAGAATAAGTCACCACAGCATCATGCATCCAGTGGTGTGAAGACAAGAAAGCTTAATTTATAACCTCAGTCTTGTGAAATATAGGAGTACGATGTCTAAGGCGGTGGGCTCATATATGTCACTGTAAAAATGATTTGGCTTGGTCATGGCAAACAAGAGAATAAATTCTATAGTGTGTTCAACGTGCAGAAAATAGATTTTAGTCTTCACACGACTGCGGGTAAAACTGATCATGAAAGGAAAAAAAAACAAACAAAAAACAAAGCAAATTTAGTTTTGTCACAATAGAATTCTACTGCATTTGTAAAGTCAGATCCAATGTGAATGAATACTGTAGTTAACGCAATCTGCCTTCATTTTCCAGTTGAAGTGTCCCTGACTTCTTTTTTTTTTTTTACAATTGCAATATTGTTGTGACAAATGCATTTTCACTTGCATTGAAGTGCCTGCTTGTCTAAAAATATTAGCGTCTCCAAATACACCATCTTCTGTGAAATGTCGGGGGAATGTAATTGGCATCTAGCATGAAAATGCTTGCAAGTTCATCAGTAAATTATTCATCTAACATGCTAATTATTTCTATTTCGATGCTTTAAGCCTTCTTACATTGAAACATTGCAAAACATAAATGATGAACAAATCAGAAGTATAACTTTTCAAAAATGGGTTAAATGATCACTTTGGCATAACAATTTATTAACACTTGTTATTTGAATGTGAATGGAAATCATGTGCGTTCTGAAAGCACAATATCTCAGGAGTCAATGTGCTACTTTGGCAGGATGAACCCTCAGGTTTCTTTACTGGACATTCATGTTCACCTTATTTTCCTTTTGGGGGTATTTTAGCTGTGTTAATGCATATAGAATGAAATTACCAAGGGTCTCTCAAGGGCTCTTTAAATACAGTGGGACCTTGCTTAGTGTCCGCCCCAGTTAGTGTGGTTTTTCAGTCAACGTAAAACATTTCCATCAAAATTTTGCCTCGGTTTACGTGCATTTTCTGGTTAGCGTACAAAATGACACATGTCTTGTTGTGTTATTAATACACCCTTGTGAGTCCAACTGTGTTCTTAATGTACTTTTATCACACAACACCCATTGCTTCTAACAATTCAGTTAGCTTGCTAAGTTACAAAATGGCAACCGGTACCGGAAGTTCGCTACGTGACTTCGCCCGTCTATGGTGCCATTAGTGGTTGACTCTCAAAAATGTTAACACAGAACATGTTTTTTTTTACAGTTTTACATGTATAAAACATTTCTAAATGCATTAAAATGATGAATCAAAGGAATGAACATTTAAGATGACTTTTACCTTGATTGTTGCCAAAGACACAATGTGGCAGTGAGACACAACAGACACCACCTTCCTGTTATTTCTTAATTTAAAGCTATTTTTTTTTATTAAATTCAATACAATAGTGTTTTTCAGCTTTTTTTTTAATCAAAATGCTGATAGTTTACATTTTCTGTGACTCCCAATTGCGTTAACACTAGAAACAGTATTGAATTTAAGAAAGAACAGGAAGATGGTGTCTGCGTGGATTCTCGCTGCCAAGTCGTGTCTTTGGGAACAGTCACTTCCTCAATGAAGGTAAGAGTAACCTGAAAGGTAAAGTTATCTCTTTCATTCATCAATTGTGTATGTATTATAGCTGTCGAATGATTAAAATTGATAATCAAATGAATCAGTTTTCAAATTAATTAATCACGATTAATCACCATTTGCAACTATGTGTGAAATATCCCCATTTTTACTGTATTTTATGAACAGAAGGATAAATGACAGGACATAATGTTATTATGATTATTATTGTTAATTTAAGCCTGCAATAAAAGAGTGTTGTTCCGGCAATAAGTCTGGTGCTCGTGTGTCCCACCGAACATTACCCTAACATTGCTGACACCTCATGACCAGTGTAGAATATTATCATCATATCATCACAGTGTCGCCTGAATGTCTTAAATAAACTAATATACAAATATATACTTGTATTTTAGTTAATGTAGATATTTTTATACTTGGAAATGCTTCTTCTATGCAAAAATACGTATTTAGCTTAAATATGCATTTTTTTTCTTTCTATGCCAAAACTAGTCCGTATTCAACCATGAAACAGCATGGTTTATATAATATACTGTATATAATACTGCATATTTTTGAAAAAGCGTGAAATTAGAACCGCAAATTGGCAAGGGCCGACTGTACATGTATTTTCTGGGATTTCCGAGCATGCTTAAATGCAGAAAGTTGAGTGATACGTAAGCATATCCACATACTGTTTTTTGTCTTTCTGTTGATTTAGACCACAATATACACACATAATAAAAACTTTGTTGTTATGTTCGGAGTGTCCTTGATTGGATTTACATTATTTGTTATGGGAAAAATGTATTCAGTTAGCATCTGTTTCGGTTAGAGTCGGACCTTCTAGAACAAATTAATGACGCTTACCAAGGTTCCGTTGGATATCAAAAGCTCACATTCAGTTGTACCACTTGGCTGACGACGGCCACTTTTGGACAATTGAAACCCATGAAATGACATTTTTATTGACTTAATTATACAATAATACAATTTAGGTAAATTACTTTGATCAAAAGCAACACTTGAAAATGGTAGCTTATAGTGCATGAAATATCCTAGCTCTGTGAATATAGAACATTTTCATTTTTGAGGTTGTTTTTCAACTTCCAAAAAATTGTAAAGTGGCATTTGAAGGGTTAAACGCTCAAAAATTAATATGGATTTTATCCTTAGGACAAAAAATATTTGCAGTAAAAGTAGATAGTAAATTGTAAACTTCAACAGGCTCTGTTAACATTCATTGTGTTAATGGTCAAAAGCGTCCAAATAGATAATAGATAATAGAAACTGGAATGTGTTTAAAACTGCAGCGTGGAGGGAAGATTGTACTGTTGATTTGGATGAATATGCTTCTGCTGTTACTGGCTACATTAGCACATGCATAGAGACTGTTAGCACCACCAAGTATTACAGAAAATACCCTAACCAAAAACAGTGGATGAACTGTGATGTAAGGGCTAAGCTACGTGCTCGTTCGACTGCATTTGTCATGGGCACCGCTGATGACTACAAAAAGGCCAGATATGACCTGAGGAGGTCCATACGAGAAGCCAAAAGACAGTACAGACAGAAGCTGGAGGGCTACTATTCCACCTCAGACCCTCGGCGCATGTGGACGGGGCTCCAGCACATCGACAGCGGAGTAGCGTAACCACATCCAGCCATACCACACTTCCAGATGAGCTGAATGAGTTCTATGCCCGCTTTGACACCCAAACTCCTGATGAGCAGAGAGGGTGGCTGGACTTGGGGAGCACACAGGACTCACCTCTCATGGTGACATCAGCTGATGTGCGCAGGGTTCTGAACAAAACAAACCCACGAAAAGCAGCAGGGCCAGACAACATCTCAGGCCGTGCACTTCGGGTTTGCTCATCAGAGCTAGCTGATGTGCTTGCTGACATATTTAACCTGTCGCTTGCACAAGCATCTGTCCCGACCTGCTTTAAGTCCACCACCATAGTGCCCGTACCCAAGAAGAGCAACGTGACCTGCTTGAATGACTATCGCCCTATAGCACTCACTCCTATTGTTATGAAGTGCTTTGAAAGAATAGTCATGACCCACATCAAAAAGAGCATCCCGGCGGCAACTGTGGACCCTCTACAGTTTGCATATCGCCAGAACCGGTCCACGGATGATGCAGTCAACACTGCCATCCACACAGCCCTTTCTCACCTACAAGGCCAGGACACATACGTCAGAATGCTATTTATAGACTATAGCTCTGCTTTTAATACAGTCAGCCCCGACAAACTCACAGATAAGCTCCTCACACTTGGCCTGTCACCCTCCCTCTGTAACTGGGTGTTTAACTTTCTAACAGGCAGGCCCCCATCAGTCAGAGTCCACAATCGCACATCCAGCTCAAGAATTGTGAGCACTGGGACCCCACAAGGGTGTGTGCTGAGTCCGCTCCTCTACACGCTCTTCACCTACGATTGCGTGGCCTCCCAGAACAACACCAGCATCATTAAATTTGCAGATGACACTACAGTCATCGGACTGATCACTGATGGTGTTGAAACATCATACAGAAGAGAGGTGGCGGACCTCATAGCTTGGTGTCGTGATAACAATCTCCTTCTCAATACAGAAAAGACTAAAGAGATGATCATTGACCCAAGAACAAGGGAAAAGGAGCCGCATAGACCCCTGTTTATTGATGAGACTGAGGTGGAGAGGGTGAAAACCTTCAAGTTCCTTGGCACACACATCAGCGAGGACCTCACCTGGTCTCACAACACCCAACAAATTATGAAGAAGTCCCAAAGGAGACTGTACTTCCTGAGAAGACTGAGGAAATTTGGTATGTCCACCACAATCCTGAGTTGCTTCTACAGATGCACTATCGAAAGTGTCCTTACCGCCTCCATCACTGTTTGGTACGGTAACTGTACAACACGTGATAGGAAGGCACTCCAGCGAGTGATCAAGACCTCACAGAACATTGTTGGGGCAGCCCTCCCCTCACTGCAAGACATTTATAAATCTAGAGACCTACGAAGAACACACAACCTCATCAAGGACAGCACACATCCACAACACTCATTATTCACACTCCTACCGTCAGGCAGACGCTACAGGAGTTTGAAGTCCAGGACCACAAGGCTGGCAAACAGCTTTTACCCACAGGCCATCAGGCTTCTCAACGAAGCACTCACACACGCCACACGCAACACACACTCATAGCACTTTATTTATTTATTTATTTATTTGTTTATTTATTTGTTTGTATTATTATAATGTCTCTTCTGTTTTTGTTGCTTAATTTATTGGTATGTATGTTTATGTGTTTATGTTTCTTATGTTCTTATTCTTTCTTGTGTTTTCTTTCTTTTCTTGGGAGAATGAACAGAATAAGATTTTCATTGCATGGTATAACTGCTGTTTTACCATGCACATGACAATAAAACTCTCTTGAATCTTGAATCTTGAATCTTGAATAATGTTCTGCTAGTTTTATTGGGTATAGCGCTTAAATAACATCAGTTCTTGTTAGATAAGTGTAGCATATTCATTACGTTTTAATGTTTTAACTTGTCAAAGGGCGGTTTGGTTTCATAATGCAGGAAAAAAACAAAATATTTTATCTTCTCATTGATATTCCAGTTACAGGTAGTGTGAAGACGGAGCCTTGCAAACTGACTTTCTTTTGTTTGTTTTACCATTTTGATAATTGTAGAGGCGGTATAGATTTCCCCATCACCAGTTCTTTAATCACAGTCTCTCAGCAAATAATGAAATAATGTATAGTGTCTGACATACCCTGACATGCATGCAATTAATATTCCCAGCTGTCTGCAATGTTTATATAGCTGCTGGTAAACATGAATGAGTTTTTTTTTTTTTTTTTGCAGACGTCAGTCGGTGGTCATGCTCTGTTAAAGACATATATTAATTCCCTGACAGGCAGTGGACACTCCCTCTTATTAAACTATTTATTTGCAACCCTCCTAATGGCATAATTAATCTAGCCTGAAATTGGAAATACCTAAATCTCTGTCTGGCTGTAATCTGCATGACGGCAAATAAACTCATGTTGGCTTAGTAGATGTTGGTTTCAGTGGCTTTCCTGTTTCTTTTACTTCAGTCTAAAAACACTGCATTAATAATATCATTCAAACACTGATATGTTGTTTGAAATGTTTTGGTTTATTTTAATACATAAAATAAATGTGTCTATGCGTACATTGTTATCAAATGAATGCTAATTAATACATTGTGTGAAACAATACAGTGGAACCTTGCTTAGCATTCGCCCCAGTTTGCGTGTTTTTCGGTTTACAAAATTGTGCTGAAAGTTTGCCTCTGTTTGCGTACATTTTGCGATTAGTGTGCAATATGGTGCGCATCTTGTCATGGTGTTAATACACTGAGTGAGTGAGTCCAACTGTGTTCTTAATGTATTTTTATCACAAAACGTCCTGTTAGCATCCTTCGCTTGCTTACAAAATTGCAACCGGAATCATTGTCATCATCGGTTGACTCTCAAAAATGTTAACACAAAACACAATTTTATAGTTTTATAATTATAACTTTACACGCATAAAACAATTCTAAATGGATAATAAAAATCAATAATAAAAACAATGTACCGATTTAAGCCCCACTCATTTCTGGTAAAACCACACCCACTTCAGGGTTATGCCCCGCCCACTCCAAGTACAGATACGGGTACAGGTAATTTAGACGGGTGAACAGAAACAGATACGCATACAGATAATGGTGTACTCGCTCATCCCCAGTAAGCACTACACAGCTCTCAAAAATATATTATTTATTACAGTATTGCAGTACAGTGTCGTGGTTTGCACTGTTGATTCACAGCTTGAGGGCTTGGGAACACAGGTTGTTATTGTAGCTCGTGCAAATAAATACAAATGATTTTGCAGCTTTACTCTATGACAGTTTGTCAAAAATAAATTAATTCTTAAATCATGCTGTTAGGTGGTTGAATACGGTCTATTAGTAAACAAAATGCCTATTTAAGCAAATTTTACGTAGTTGTTGCCTAAATTACGTATTTTTAAGCTATCAATTAAATTAAGTAATCAATTAAATTCAGCAATAAACTAATACAATTACAAGGCATTAAGAAGACGCATTGAAATTGTGAATGTAGTATTCTACTTTGGTCACTCGGTGTCAGTAATGTTACTTTACTGTTCGGTGAGACAAGCACCAGACTTGATCGACGGAACAACAGACTTTGAATTATCTCACAACAGGCACAATTATAATAACATATTCATATAATAATAATCATATTAATAACATGGGCTACTATGTGACCATAACTAAGCTAAAATATGGCTCAACTCTGAACCCCCGACATCACTTACTGTCCTCCACACATCCGGAACACACAAGCATGAGTTTTATGTCTTAAATGACTTATTTTCTCTGATTATATCTACTATATCGGGTAATACAAGTGTAAAGGTGACCATATGGATGTTATTTCATGTCAAGAGGGCTCTCTTTTCCACTTCCGGTTCCCATCTCAGCTGCTCGCTAACGCCAACGCTGGCATGAGAGGGCCAACAAGTGAATAATGAACCTGATGGGGGTTAGTGAGTCGGGTAGGTGGACTTGTTGCGCAAACGCGAGTTTCTCAGGTGATGTAGATGCCACATTGAGCGCTGAATCATACCTCGACGTCACTGCCATATTGGATGTGGCAAGAGAGAACGTAGAAGATGCATAATTCATGTTCTGTATGGAATTGTACCAACCGGTTTACAGTCCAAACAAGATCTCACGGGATTACCTTTTACAAGTAGGGTGGGAAAAAAATACTTTGCGTGTATTCGGTCATTATAACATCATTTTATGAACATCATTTTTGTCTTTGTGGCAATATGTGATATATTGTGGATTTTCACGGTGAAACCACACTCCAACAACTTTGTAGAAAGGTGCTAAATTAAGTTTTGTCCATTTTCTTACATTTGTTTAAGGGGTAGATCTACCACATCCACGTAGCGGTACAATGGGCCAACCATCTCAATGAGGTGTTTGCTTAGTGCGTATACTTTCCCATATGTCTATGGGAGTCTGAGTTGTTTTTTTTTTTTTTTTGAGTGAATCGATTACTCGATTCACTTTAGTGAGTGACTCATAAAATCTTGAGTCAGTAAAAGGAAACGAGTTTACCATCACTAATGCACAGGAATACAGCAAATGTTCTATTTATTCTTCCCTGCACTTCCATCATCAAGATACGCACGTTATTGGCTGTATGCAGCACATTGTCATGAAACTGAAGTCTGCAGATGGGTTGGCAATTATTGTCATCAAGAGATACAGGTGACTAATTTCTTCAACCAGTTGATAACTAAAATAAATGATAAATTAAATGATTATTTTGGTTACAATAATACCAAGTAGTGAATTTGAACAGCTGCTTACTCCAGATATGTTTGTGAAAATGCACACTGTGCTTCAATCCATCAAATTCCCACGTTGCATTTCCATTTTAAGAATGACATCCTTTTTTGCATATTATATCGTTTTCTCTTGTAGTTTATACTATGAGTTTATATCTTAGTGTTTTAGAGTGCCCTTGGACATTCATCATGAAGTTGAAGAATTCAGTAGATGCTCCAGGGCTAGCAAATGAATATTGGCAGTGATGTGGCAGAAATATGGTTTAGCATATGCTACAATATAAGAAATATGGGAGAGCATTGCAGCATTTGCAAATGTGTGTTCAGGCTGTCCAATAAAAGTGAATGTATTTCTTACTGTGTTAACACTTTAATCATACTTAAGAAGGCTAGTCCATGTCAACAGGGGACTTCAGCCCCTGCAGTTCTCTCTCTGAGGCTTGATGCAAAAGCCTTGGCTTCCTTATTGAGCCATTGCTTGAATGGTGACGGTGCTATTCAGTGACATTGCCTTTATTCTCCTCTGAAATTATATTTCATACCGCAGGATCCACCTTAACAACTCTAGACCTCCAAAAGGTTTTGAAATATTTGTGCTCAATAATAGGATCCAATAGATGAAGCCGTACCCTCAGTCTCTGGAGTCTGATGAGTTTCATGAAGACAGCCAGGGCCTTCTTTCAAACTGCAGATGTCTCAAATGAAAGATTTCAACACCTCTGCTTTAAGGCCAGGTGCCTGGTGGTACAATCTTTGAACATAAGTCTGTTTGTCAAGTCATTACAAAGATGACTGATGTATTTTGAGGTTGCCACAGTGGACTTTCAGCCATCTTGTGTCTGTTGCCAGATCATGAAATGTCATAGCAATCATCCATCCATCCATTACTATTGTCCTCACAAGGGTTACGGGTGAGCTGCAGCCTATCCCTGCTGAAAATGGGTTACAGACGGGGAAAACCGTGGGCTATGTTCACACTGCAGTTCAATTCTGATTTTTTGGCTCATATGTGACCTGTATCTGATTTTTTTATTTCTGTGTGTACAGCACAATTCCGATTTTTTCAAATGCAACTCAGACCTCGTTCGTATGTAGATATGTATCAGTATGATATCTGATATGTATCCGATGCTACTGCAGTCTGAATGGTCGGTTCGCATATACTGTATATCTGACCTACTCACAGCAAGCCGACAAACATCACAATTCATCGCCAAAATAGACAGGGTCAAAAAGAAATGGCGAACAAAGGAGCAGAAAGCAATCTAAATAATAATATTTAGGAACTGAACTCACGACTCGCGTCAATGTCCCACCACTCCTGGTGGCTCCGATTCCTCACCCATACGCTCCTCGGAACAGACGTCGTAGCAAGTGCACCACAAACTGCCATAACCAAAATATTCAATACAGTATCAATATTATTAAAATATCAATATTTCTTTTAAGCACAATATCCAAAACAAACGTATTGTTCATAACAATATAGACTGGATTTCCGCTGTAACTCCGGAAAAGCAACACCTCGCTCCAGGCGGCATCTCCCGCTAGCACCAGCCTTTGGAAACAGAGGCTAACACTGAGCCCCGGGACAGCTACCCCTCGCCATAAGCGCCATCTGCAGCTGGCACCGGCCTTGGAGCAACTCCAATTGGAGTTTTGGTCCATATCGTCCAGCCTACCCTCTTCCTTCTTAAACTCCTCCACAAAATAATTTGGTTACGCAAATGTCAGCTCGGATTGCACAAAATTCGGAGACCACAAATTGGGGACGTTTACTTTTGCAAACACACTCACATGCGTGTGACGTGGTGTTTTGTGCACATGCGCGTCACTTCCCTGGATGCTTTGCATTCACATTACACACAAATACGAGTCACAATTTTTGGGGTAATGTGAATGGCTACATAAAAAGATCAGATTTTTTTTTTTGTTAAAATCCGATCTTGGCCATCATACTCTGCAGTGTGAACGTAGCCATAGAGGGACAACAATTCACACTCACATCACATCTCTGTAAAATTTACAGGCTCCAATTAACTTTATTAGCATGTTTTTCGAATGTGGGAGGACGTACATCATGAGGTGTTGATTTGATTCACCTCCCCAGATCTACCATCTACTGAAAACCTTTACTTACAGACACTTTTTGATCCAATCATTTCTGAGTTTGTGGATAAAAACTTAGTGTTCCTGAAATGATCATTAAACATGTTTTGCGTTACTTTAAATTCAAACTGCACTTTGTCTTTTCATTAACTATATAATGTTTGAGTCAAAGACGTTTTGCAATTTGGGTTGCCGCTTGTCGTTAAAGGGCCCACAGCCAAACCAGTTTCAAACCACTACTCTAATAAATATCTATCGGATGCTACCGGGTGACATGACATGTGCAGAGTTTGACTATACTTACTGTGTTATTTATCTATTCATGTTCCAGCTGTTTTGTACTAGTGATTTATGTGTTGTTATGGATGGTCTGTGGTTGGAAATCTGCGACATGGATGAATGTGCAGGATTTTTGGATGAAATCCCAGGCTGCAGTACAGTCAGAGAGTCGGATCATGGGGACCTACATTTTTGCATAAACTGTTATAAAAAATTCCCCACAATCTCTTGTGGATTGAATTTTCACTTTTTCTACTCAAAAGACATTTTATAAACTAGGAGGATAGCGCTGAAGTATACCATGTGCAGGGTTCCAGGTAGAGTGATCCTACTCAGCGAACATTGTGCTCATGGTCAGTAGCAATATACAGTCGTCCCTTGCCACATCGCTCTTCGACACGTTTTTTTCAAAATATATATTAATAAATTGTAATGTTTGTCTTTGAACATGGTCAATTATTAGTCCAAAAATATGCATATTGAAGCAAGCTTTGCATATTTTTTGCCTAAATTAAACATTTTAAAGCATAAATGAACTAAAATACCATACATATACCAGACATTTAGAAGACACATTCAAAAACCCTGTAAATAATATGTAACATTCTACACTGTTCAGTAGGCATCAGTAATGTTTCTGTAACATTCGGCGAGACACACAGACACCAGACTTGATCGCCGGAACAACAGGCTGTTATTGCAGGTTTGAATTCCAGTCATCCCTCACCACATCGCGGTTCGAATATCGCTCCCTCACCTTATCACGGTTTTTCAAAAATTTATTAATTCATGAAAGACTGCTGTTTTGTGCTTAACTATGGCCTATTATTTTGTGTGTAGTTTTTTGCCTGCTTATTTTGTCCTGCTTCCTCGTAGACAACCATTCTTAAGTTTAGAATAAATAAATTGGAGGCTTACCAGTTAACTTGGTATATTGCTATGCTTAAAACGGCGGCCGTCTTTTGCGTCACTTCGGAGATGCCGTAGCCTGCGCATAAGTGTTGCACAATGTAATGTAAACAAAGTCAGCAGTGGTGTCAGTGTACATCCATATATGCCGGATTCATGTCAGCCTAGAATGAATATACTGTATCTAACAAGTGACAACTGTTATAGAGAGGATGGATGATGTCTATTTTTTTTTAATGCCATGCGATCGACCCACATTACGTTCAAGATACTACAGCAAGGAACTTTCCCAAAGCTAACGATAGTTTATCATGTCGACAATATTAGGTAATACAAGTATAAAGGTGACTATAGGGGTGTTATTTTATGTTGACAAGGCTCTAATAATGTTAAAAACCACATTTATAAGGTCATAAACAGGTTTTCTATGCTGTAACTACAAAAATAATTTATTTATATATAAGAAGTTGTCAGGTTCAAACTCCTGTGACACTTAAAACATATATTTTTACTCGTGAGGAGAACGGAGGAACACACCAGAGTTACAGTATATACACCACTCTGAATACGCTCTCCCGGCCCTCTCTTTTTATTTTCTTTGGGTATTCCCTATCTACATGGTCGTGCAACTCTAAGGGGTGGGGGAGCAAGCAGTTGCACAAACTGTACTTGTCTTGTCTATGTGTGTGTGTGTGTCTGTGGGTGATTATCTTTCGTACATGTGTGTTTATGAAGGCACATTTCAGCACAGCCTTAAAGGACATCAGTTGATCTGCGATTGCAGCGTCGGTCGTCAGTAGACACAGTGGCGTCATAAGTCGCCACTTTCTCTGTTGCTGGTTCACCGCTGTATACCTAAAACAGACATTTCTAAAGGGCAAGCGCACTTTATCACTACTAAGATATATGAGTTCTAATTATATTGCTGGTTAATTTATAACCAGTTCCAACAGGAGTCCTACTTTGCGGAAATTCACTTATTTGGAACCGATTGACTGCGTTAAACAACTACTATTACTGTACTGCTTTGCTACAAATATCAACCATCAGTTCGGAATTTTATTACTTCAGTATTTGCAGACATAATCCTAACAGCTGAAGCAGAGCTTGTTTCTTATGGAATAAGAAACAATATACTTTGTCTATCCAGCCACAGTATTTTCCATCCCTGACAACCCGTATAAGTTGATACTATTCTATTTGTGTATTGAATATTTATTATCATAACTCTATTTATGAAAAAGGAACATATGCTGTCTGCGTCAGACCAAAGGACCTTAGGTTCAGTTCCCTTGATCGACATAAGGACATGCCGCACCCCACACCCCCACATTCAAGGCTGAGGTGCCCCCGAGCAAGGCCAGGGTGACACTAATGGTGTATATTTGCAGTGTTAGCGCATGGGATGGGTTAAAAATGCAGTGGGAAAATGACATGTACTGTATAAAACCAGGATGAAGAGACCGCTTGATGTAACTGTGTCACGACTTTAGCCTTGCTGTCAATGACCAATGTAAAATGCTGCAGGCGAAGATCTAAAATGTGACAGGAGCATTTTACTGACCAACCTCAATTTATCTGCTGTTAAACATAATTTGTCCTTGTATAATTTCCTGTTCTACAGAATGGACTAAATTGATGGTGCTTTTACTCAACCTCTTCCTTACCGTTCCACTCCTTGGCATCTGCCAAGGAGCATTTGTAACTTATATTGTAAAATCTTTCAATTAAAGACTCACAGGGGCATCACAGTAATCAAATTTATGATGTGGAAGGGAAATTTAAGGACCTTCATCTTTTTTTACTAGCAGTAAAATCAATGCATATACTTGATTTGAGACATTTCCCAAATGGGTTGTTGGATGCCCTTAAGTTAGTAAACAAGGACATTAGATTAAAAAAAAATAATCTTATTTTAGTATCAGAGCTGAACCTCTTGGAGCATGTTGGTGAAAGGGTTACGCATGAATTAGGCAGTGTTGATTCACATCATCATAACTCCTAAGCTTGTATAAACTCAACTTGTGATGAAGTTCATCCAGTTTCTTAAATGTGTATGTGTCCAAATGTCTCTTAGTACTTCTGGCATCCCGGTGGGTGTTCATCATCATAATGAAGAACATTTTGACTTCAACTACACTTCATGCAAACATGCTGTGAAGTAACATTTGTCTTTTTCTCTGGAGGCTTGGTGATAAAGAACAAAAACTGTCTGCAGTGTCATTCGGTAGAAGCGCAGCTTTACAGAGACAAACAGGATGTGACAATACACCCACTGGATTTTTTTCCCCCTTTAATAGTTGAATGGACCGCATCCAATATTAAAATGGAAGTGTAGGGGCATGCCTCTGGTCAAGAGACATATCTCTCTAAAACAGCCTTCACAGAATGAATTGGTTGAAAGAAGTAAGAGAGAAGTTCTTTTTCCCCTTCTCTTTTCTATAGGGACAGTCCTCCATCAATTATTCCCTTTTGCCCTGTTCTTTTCCACCTTGGCTCTGATATTGCTGTTTTCTGCCATAGGTGATAGTAAGAACTGAACTATCTTAGTCAGAGGTAGACATTAAACATGCGTTTGTTTCTTCTCTTCTTTCTAAAGACAAGGTTATGATGGCCTGGAAAAGAAGCTAAAGGAAGTCTTCACAGAAAGAAGCAGCATCTTGCACCAACTCTCTAAGACATCTAAGGAGCTGGACAGCATAAAAAGCGACATTCAGGTTGGACAATTTCTCTTTCATTTTGAAAGATAATGCGATGTTCATTGTTTTCAGTGTTTTTCATGGGGTTGCTGTTGGCCTACATATTAGAATTATATTATATATAATATTATTATGGCCGCACGGTGGTCTAGTGGTTAGCACGTTGGCCAATACAGGAATAGCCCGGAGATCAGGAAGACCTGGGTTCGATTCGATTCGATTCGATTCTCCCCTGGGCATTTCTGTGTGGAGTTTGCATGTTCTCCCCGTGTGCGTGTGGGTTTTCTCCGGGCACTCCGGCTTCCTCCCACATTCCCAAAAACATGCAGGTGAGGTTAATTGGCGACTCTAAATTGTCCATAGTGAGTGAATGTGAGTGTGAATGGTTGTTTGTCTATATGTGCCCTGCGATTGGCTGGCAACCAGTCCAGGGTGTACCCCGCCTGTTGCCCGAAGTCAGCTGGGATAGGCTCCAGCATGCCCCCGCAACCCTAATGAGGATGAAGCGGTATAGAGGATGGATGGATGGATGGATAATATTATTATATATAATATAATGAATTATATATATTTTACAAATTGTTGAGTCTAAAATTGCACTCATGAACTGAACTCGTAACATCCTTTTAAAATACAAAGCTTTTTTTTTTTGCATGACAAACACACTTTTTTTCTTTTTACAGTGGTTAATGTGCACTATTGTACCAGTCAGGAGTAATGTTTTTTGGACTGGTATTGTCTTAACTGTCACAATCCATGAGTTAGCCTGCGTGACAGTTTTTTAATTTGTTGCCTTTCTACGCCTTAGTTCCTGGTTGAAGACTCTTATGTTGGTATGACTTCCTGTTTTTCATGTTTTACGTTTTCTCTCGCATCTGCTGCTAATTTCTTTATCTCCTATTTAGTTCAGGTAAGCGCGCCCTTAGTTGTCTGAGCATTGTTTGTTTGACGAATGTTGTTTGTCATAGTACTGCTCCTGTGGATTTCTGCCACTGCATAGCAGCTTTAATAATGAAAACAAGACTTTTACCTGCACTTTCAGTCCTTTCTCTCCACATACTGGGGTCGCCGCCTCAACTCCGGAATGCCAAGACGTGACATAAAACTGAGGTTAGCAACCTGCGGCTCCGGATCCGCATGCTGCTCTTCAGCCTCCTTGTTGTGGCTCCCTTCGCCAAGAGCATCAAAGTAGGGGAAATGTGCATTTTCGAAAAGAATGTGAAATATCCGACTCACCGCAAGTCTGTGAATGCATCTAGACTGCGTTCTGGCTGCTGATTGGATGAGCAAGGGAATGGGAGGTAGGCTAGTGTATGCAGTGACTCTTACTGGAGAGAAAAAAGGTGAGGGAGTTTTGAGTTGTGCGCAGTAAAACAAAACTGAACAATACGTGCTTTCACTTTTAAGTCTACAAATACCAGAAACATGTCCCAATGACGTCCCTACATTTGTCACTCGTCGCTTTTGAGAAAATAGCCTCCAAGAGGGTTTGGAAAGTCACCAGATTTAGCAATAAAATCGCCAAGATGGCAAAAGTGGGCTGCACATGAGATTGGAAGGAGGGGGAAGTTGTTCACACATGCAGAATACATGAAAGAATCGCTCATAAAAAATATCAGAGTATCTATTCTATGAATTAAAAAATAAACTGGAAATTATTGCGAAAATGAAAGAATTCCTCTCTCTGCAAAGACAGTGAAGGATGGAACCAATAGAATGGTGCTAAGGTGTAAACGGTATTGAGCAAACAACACTGGTATGCAGAAATGTGAACTCTGATGGGCTTTTTTATGTTAAAGTTAGCTACATTTTGTTTTAATTTGACACAAATATGGGAACCACACATACACGCTGCCCTTCTGTTTGTTTAATTTTGTTGTTGTAACAGGTGACATTTAAAAAATAGAAAACTTTTTACAAGTTTATAAGCTGTGTAATGTTTTACGGCTCCAGACATATTTTTTTTAACTGGAAAGAATGACTCTTTTAGGGTAAGGGTTGCCGACGATTGGTATGAACTAAGATGTATATTATATAAATATATATACTGTATATATTTCACTGCATTTTATTCTTGCATACTTTGTTTGAGGGTCAAATAGATTTGTTTCAGTGTCACAAACTATACATAATTGCTAGAAGAATGGCCAGGCTACAAGGATCTAACAATTATGCATGGGATGCACTGCAATACATCTCTTGTGCCCATACCTGTCAACATTTGCATTTGGAAATGAGGACAATTTTCCATAAAATTGGGGACAAAAGGAAAAGGTGGGCAAAAGTTTCCCTGGGTTTTCCCAGGGAAAACAGGAGGATTGACAAGTTTGCCTGTGCCTTTAAGCCATAACTTTCCTATTGTATACTGTAAATTCTTTCATTTCTCAGTGATATTGGTTGTTTGATATAGTACATTTTAAGGGCAGGGGGGAAATGAAATACAGTAATCCCTTTTTTAATTGGTTCCAGACCCAACCATGATAAGTAAATTTCTGCGCAGTAGGATTCCTTATTTATAAATCAAATATTTTCGTAGTAAGAGCATAGAAAACCTCTTTAAGACCCTCCAGATACAGGCGTTAACAGTATTAGAGCCCATTAGACATGAAATAACACCCCTATAGTCACATTTACACTTGTATTACCCAATACAGTAAACATAATAAGAAAATAAGAGATGATATAGACTCACACGTTCCTTGTTACTTTTCTTTACTTCTGATTTCTGTATGGTACTTTCTACATTGGCTATTGTCTCCTCAGTGTAACATTACTGACACCTAGTGACTAGTGTAGAATACTACATATCACATTGTCTTTGAATGCGGCTTCTGAATGCCTTATACTTGTATTTAAGTTCATTTAGCAATTTATATGCTTGAAAATGCTTAATTTAGGCCAAAAATATGTCAATTTATTTGACTACTAATAGGCCATATTCAACCATGAAACAGCGATGATTTATTCATATAAATTTGAAAAACTGTGATACAGTGAATCTGTGAAATTCAAAGTGCAAGTGGCAAGGAATTACTGTACACATTTAGATTATTCAGCACAGTATTTCATAATTCACCTTTTTCACCCAAGAAAAATGACATTGGTTTGCTTTGTTGACATGAAAATTGTCAATTAAGAGTATAGATGAATGAATCACCTTTCAGTGCTTCCATTCAAATGCTCTGTGTTAACTTTCCGAACACATTTCTCAAATAAATGTGTGTGTTGTTGAGAAATGTCCTATCATTATCCCCTGGGCAGACTTGGATGACTTTTCACTGCAGGCAACTACCTTCATCCTGGGCCCTGTGCCAACATGATGGACATGGCACAGATTGTTTTGGGGGAACAATTTTTGGAGGAAAACATCATCTACAGGAAAAAAAAAAACAAAACATTATCGTTTAAAAGAGAATCCAAGCAGTGGGTGGAAGCAGATTTGATGGCTCGAGTGTTTATAGTTTTAACGAGTTGCCCTCAAGTTGCAGGTCAGTGCCCTAATAATTAAACATTCTTAATTGGGGTAATTTATTCATGACAGTGTCCCCAGGGTGGAATGATCTTTAGCATTTTAAACAATAATAGGATTTAGCTTTGTACCCACATGCAAGTTTTAAATCTGGCCCTTGGTTTAGGTTGCATTAGTTTCAAGATTCAAGATTCAAGAGAGTTTTATTGTCATGTGCATGGTAAAACAGCAGTTATACCATGCAATGAAAATCTTATTCTGTTCATTCTCCCAAGAAAAGAAAGAAAACACAAGAAAGAATAAGAACATAAGAAACAAACACATAAACATATATACCAATAAATTAAGCAACAACAACAGAAGAGACATTAATACAGATATAAATAAATAAATAAATAAATAAAGTGCTATGAGTGTGTGCGTGTGTTGCGTGCGGCGTGTGCGAGTGCTTCGTTGAGAAGCCTGATGGCCTGTGGGTAAAAGCTGTTTGCCAGCCTTGTGGTCCTGGACTTCAAACTCCTGTAGCGTCTGCCTGATGGTAGGAGTGTGAATAATGAGTGTGGTGGATGTGTGCTGTCCTTGATGAGGTTGTGTGTTCTGCGTAGGACTCTAGATTTATAAATGTCTTGCAGTGAGGGGAGGGCTGCCCCAACAATGTTCTGTGAGGTCTTGATCACCCGCTGGAGTGCCTTCCTATCACGTGTTGTACAGTTACCGTACCAAACAGTGATGGAGGCGGTAAGGACACTTTCGATAGTGCATCTGTAGAAGCAACTCAGGATTTTGGTGGACATGCCAAATTTCCTCAGTATTCTCAGGAAGTACAGTCTCCTTTGGGACTTCTTCATAATTTGTTGGGTGTTGTGAGACCAGGTGAGGTCCTCGCTGATGTGTGTGCCAAGGAACTTGAAGGTTTTCACCCTCTCCACCTCAGTCTCATCAATAAACAGGGGACTATGTGGCTCCTTTTCCCTTGTTCTTGGGTCGATGATCATCTCTTTAGTCTTATCTGTATTGAGAAGGAGATTGTTATCACGACACCAAGCTATGAGGTCCGCCACCTCTCTTCTGTATGATGTTTCAACACCACCAGTGATCAGTCCGATGACTGTAGTGTCATCTGCAAATTTAATGATGCTGGTGTTGTTCTGGGAGGCCACGCAATCGTAGGTGAAGAGCGTGTAGAGGAGTGGACTCAGCACACACCCCTGTGGGGTCCCAGTGCTCACAATTCTTGAGCTGGATGTGCGGTTGTGGACTCTGACTGACTGGGGTCTGCCTGTGAGAAAGTTAAACACCCAGTTACAGAGGGAGGGAGACAGGCCAAGTGTGAGGAGCTTATTTGTGAGTTTGTGGGGGCTGACTGTATTAAAAGCAGAGCTATAGTCTATAAATAGCATTCTGACGTATGTGTCCTGGCCCTGTAGGTGAGAAAGGGCTGTGTGGATGGCAGTGTTGACTGCATCATCCGTGGACCGGTTCTGGCGATATGCAAACTGTAGAGGGTCCACAGTTGCCGCCGGGATGCTCTTTTTGATGTGGGTCATGACTAATCTTTCAAAGCACTTCATAACAATAGGAGTGAGTGCTATAGGGCGATAGTCATTCAAGCAGGTCACGTTGCTCTTCTTGGGTACGGGCACTATGGTGGTGGACTTAAAGCAGGTCGGTACAGATGCTTGTGCAAGCGACAGGTTAAATATGTCAGCAAGCACATCAGCTAGCTCTGATGAGCAAACCCGAAGTGCACGTCCTGAGATGTTGTCTGGGCCTGCTGCTTTTCGTGGGTTTGTTTTGTTCAGAACCCTGCGCACATCAGCTGATGTCACCATGAGAGGTGAGTCCTGTGTGCTCCCCAAGTCCAGCCACCCTCTCTGCTCATCAGGAGTTTGGGTGTCAAAGCGGGCATAGAACTCGTTCAGCTCATCAGGAAGTGTGGTTTGGCTGGACGTGGCTACGCTACTCTGCTGTCGATAGTCTGTGATGTGCTGGAGCCCCGCCCACATGCGCCGAGGGTCTGAGGTGGAATAGTAGCCCTCCAGCTTCTGTCTGTACTGTCTTTTGGCCTCCCGTATGGACCTCCTCAGGTCATATCTGGCCTTTTTGTAGTCATCAGCGGTGCCCATGACAAATGCAGTCGAACGAGCACGTAGCTTAGCCCTTACATCACAGTTCATCCACTGTTTTTGGTTAGGGTATTTTCGTTTAACATAGTTTACGTAGTTTAACATTTGTGGAGAAAATGCAAGCAACAACACAATATACAGTAACAATATCTGTGGAATACATTGGCAATTCATGAAGGCTATTTCAGGAACAGGAAGCCTCTATGTTAATTTTCAATTACTATATGTGCGGTTATGTACTGTATGTTATCACATCATTGTTATTGCATTTTACTGTTTGTAACACCAGACTGGGTCAAGTAAGAGATTAAATTAGATGCTTTATTGCGCACCGGAATCGAGTCAGTGAGTGTAGAAGAAATTCACAAGATAAAGGTATACTATCTACTCAACATGTAAAAGAGTTTCTATTTAGGGACTGCTTTGTTACAGTTCGCTTCTTATTTTTAGATAATCAATTCTTTATTTCTTAACCTATTTATATTTATTTCTACCGTGCATCCATCCATTTTCTTTACCACTTGTTCTCATCAGGGTCATGGGTGAGCTGGACCTATCCCAGCAGATTTTGCGTAGAAGCAGGGTACCCTTTGAACTGCAGGGCAAAGATAACAAACAAGCACCAGCAATCACATTCACACCTATGGACAATTTATAGTCTCCATTTAACCTAGCAAGTCTTTGGGATGTGGGAGGAAGCCGGAGTACCCAGAGCAAACCCATACATGCACAGGAAAAACATGCAATCTCCACACAGAGCTGCCCAGGCGGTAGGGGTGTCACGAGACACCCAACTCACAAAACGAGACGGTGTGCGAGATTGAGTCCATGGCGACGAGACAAAATTTTAACATGAATTCTAACAAATTCGTCATACTGGCTCATTCGTGTTGATGGGCTCATTTTGCTCATTAATATCCCATATGCGGCTGTGGCATTTGACTTTGAAATCATCTTTTTTCCTTCTAATTTCTAGTACATTACCTTGCAGTGGTTCTCATAAGGCCCCCTTGCTGTACTGTGTGTGTGTGTGTTTGTGTGTATGCTAGTGGCCCTGCCTCCCCCCACAGAGACAAAGCATCTGTATTAATGACAAGAGGTCTCACTTCGTTGTTCTATGGAAGGCTTTTATATGAAGCATATAGATGCTGAAGCAATGCACAGAGCAAACACTCTTCCTGCCTGTTCGGAGGCACGAGAGATGAGGAAAACAGACACAAATGCACATGGCAATTCATGGAGACCGGCAAAATTTAGTTCATTTTTATATAATGTATCGTGTGATTAATTAATTAATTTATTATCCCAAGACATTTTTTTTTCTCAACGAGAAATCTTGTCACATTTTAATCTCGCCAGAGGTTGTGACACAAGATCTTGTGACACCCCTACCAGGCGGAGATCCAAAACCTCTATCTCCTGACTATGAGGCCAACATGCTAACCACTCGGCCACCGTTTGCCTGATTTATTTATAATGATATTTATTTATTCTCACAAGCTCTTAAAAACACCAGCAGCAACTCAACTACGTATTAAACTTTTAAGATCAAGTAAATTAATAATGATTTCATGTTTTTAAACAATACTTTAGTGTCGCTGGGAGTGGACTCTGGATTTCCCAGCATGCCTTGAGGCTGTTTTGTAAATACTACTTGAGAATTACATGTTTATTGTTATGTTAGTAGTTGTTAGTAGTTGTTAAGTATGTGTTTTACCTACTGTTACACTTTGTGATGTCATTTTGTTCATACTTTGAGTGAGGTTAGTGTTCTGTCAAGTGACCTCCTTGTTAGTTTTCATTGTGAGTTTCTTTTTGGTTATTGCTTGCTCAAATAAAGAGCCTCTTGCTCATAGCAAGCTGAAGAGCATCAGACTACCTCTTGCGTGACTTAAAGTCACCATAATATATTTTCAAAACTAAAATAACACAGTTCTAGTGTTGAAAATGACAGTTATTGAGTGTTGCAGTCATTGCATAGGATCATCTGTGAAAACAGAGGGCATTCACATGAATGTTAAATCAACAGTGTCTGCGCTACATTGCTCCAGTGTCCAGCAGAGTAGGGCGACACACACAATGAAAGTTTTATACTACTTCAGATAAAACTACACTGCGTCTTTGAAGCTAGCACTATGCAGTCCAGTTGTAGATTGGCCCATAATGAGTGTAGGGTTGCCATATTTGGATTACCAAGGTTTCTTAGGAATTACGTCACATGCAGCAAAATGTAAAAACAATGAAAACCAGGTATTTCGTCACTTTTGGTAGATTTTACACAGTCTAATAGCTCAGTGAATTGTCAGTCGACAACTTCTCGTAGAGGCCTTCAGGACACACACACACACACATAGCACAATCAGAGTTGCACAACACTTAGTAGTGATCTGTGATACCATTGATTTCCTTTCCAATCCAATACTGAGTAAAATTCAGGCAGGTATTGGCAATACCGATTGACCTAATACTTCCAGCCTATGTCTGGTTAATAAAAAAAGTGTTGTACTTCATATCACAGCGTAACACATAGCATAAAGAATACAATACATCAGAGCAATTTATTTTAAACTCTTAGGTATATTGATGTAGCGATTTACAATATAGTCAAGCTAAGATACAACAACAGAAAAAAAACATAATCATATAAAATATTTGAAAAGTGTGTTTTACACAATATAAAAAAAAGAAAAATAAGCAGTGTGCCGCTGCGCTTACGCATTACGCACTTAACCCAGACGGAAGAACAAGTGGTTCCCACCAACCGCATATCATTTAGCCCAGGGACGCTCACACTTTTTCAGCCTGTAAGCTACGTTTATAATGACCAAGTCCCAAAGCTCTCCCTACTACTATAAATATGAAAAATATATATTTATTATATTTATACAAGTAGTATAGTACATTTATAGTAAGTATTTATGTACGTTGTACATGTATATCAGGGGTGCAAACACTTTTTCAGCATGCAAGTTACAAGTTGACATGATCTATCTGCCAGGAGGCATCCTGACCAGATGCCCAAGCCACCTAATCTGGCTCCTCTCAATGCGGAGGAGTAGCGGTTCTACTCCGAGTCTCTCCCAGATGACAGTGCTTCTCAACTTTCTCTAAGGGAGAGCCCAGCCACCCTACGGAGAAAACTCTTTTCGGCCGCTTGTACCCGCGATATTGTCCTTTCGGTCACCCAAAGCTCGTGACCGTAGGTGAGGGTAGGAACGTAGATCGACCCGTAAACTGAGAGCTTTGCCTTTCGGCTTAGCTCTCTCTTCACCACAACAGATCGATTTAGAGTCCGCATCACTGCAGACGCCGCACCAATTCGGTTGTCGATCTGGCGTCCCATCCTTCCCTTACTTGTGAACAAGACTCAGAGGTACCTAAACTCCTCCACTTGGGGCAGGATCTCATCCCCAACCCGGAGATGGCACTGCACCCTTTTCTGGGCGAGAACCCTGGTCTTGGACTTGGAGTTGCAGATTCTCACACTCGGTTCACACTCGGCTGTGAACCGATCCAGTGAAAGTTGAAGTTCACGGCTCGATGAGGCCAACAGCACCACATCATCTGCAAAAAGCAGAGACTCAATCCTGCAACCACCAAACCGGAACCCCTCAACACCCTGGCTGCGCCTAGAAATTCTGTCCATAAAAATAATGAACAGAATTGGTGACAAAGGGCAGGCATCGCAGAGTCCAACCCTCACTGGAAACAGGTCCGACTTATTTGTCGGCAATGCGAACCAAACTCTGAAAACGGTCATACAGGGAACGGACAGCCTGAATTAGCTGGTCCGATACACTATACTCCCTGTACTCCCCACAGAATTCCTCGAGGAACACGATCGAATGCCTTCTCGAAGTCCACAAAACACATGTAACCTGGTTGGGCAAACTCCCATGCACGCTCAAGGACCCTGCTAAGAGTGTAGAGCTGCTCCACAGTTCCATGACCAGGACAAAAACCACACTGCTCCTCCTGAATCCGAGATTCAACTATCCGGCAGATCCCTCCTCTCCAGAATCTCTGAATAAACTTTACCAGAGAGGCTGAGGAGTGTGATTCCACAATAGTTGGAACACACCCTCCGGTGCCCCTTTTTAAAAAGGGGGACCACCACCCCGGTCTACCAATCCAGAGGTACTGCCCCCGATGTCCACGCGATGCTGCAGAGTCGTGTCAACCAAGGCACGCCTACAGCATCCATGGCCTTAAGGAATTTTGAGTGGATCTCATCCACCTCCGGGGCCCTGCCACTGAGGAGCTTTTTGACAACCTTAGCAACCTCAGCCCCAGAGATAGGAGAGCCCAAAGTGGAGTCCCCAGGCTCTGCTTCCTCATAGGAACACGTATTGGTGGGAATGAGGAGGTCTTCGAAGTATTCTTTCCACCGATCCACAACATCCCGAGTCGAGGTCAGCAGCACACCATCCCCACCATACACGGTGTTGACTGTGCACTGCTTCCCCCTCCTGAGACGCCGAATGGTGGTCCAGAATCTCTTCGAAGCCGTCCGGAAGTCGTTCTCCATGGCTTCTCTGAACTCCTCCCATGTCCGAGTTTTTGCCTCAGCAACTGCCAGAGCTGCAGACCGCTTGGCCTGCCGATACCTGTCAGCTGCTTCCAGAGTCCCATGAGCCAAAAAAGCCCATTAGGATTCCTTCTTCGTCTTGATGGAATCCCTCACCACTGGTGTTCACCAACGGGTTCTGGGATTACTGCCACAACAGGCACCGACCACCTTACGGCCACAGCTCCAATCAGCTGCCTCGACAATGGAGGCAAGGAACATGGCCCATTCATACTCAATGTCCACCACCACCCTCGGAACATAGTCGAAGCCCTCCCGGAGGTGGGAGTTGAAACTCCTGACAGGGGACTCTGCCAGTCGTTCCCAGCAGACCCGCACAATACGTTTGTGCCTGCCAGGTCTGCCTGGCATCCTCCCCCACCATCGGAGCCAACTTACAACCAGGTGGTGAACGGTTGACAGCTCCGCCCCTCTCTTCACCCGAGTGTCCAAAACATATGGCCGCAAGTCCGATGATACGACCACAAAGTCAATCATGGAAGTGTGGCCTAGGATGTCCTGGTGCCAAGTGCACATGTGGACACCGTTATGCTAGAACACAGTGTTTGTTATCAACAATCTGTGACGAGCACAGAAATCCAACAACAAAGCACCGCTCGGGTTCAGATCGGGGGGCCGTTCCTCCCAATCACGCCTTTCCAGATCTCACTGCCGCTGCCAACGTGATTGTTGAAGTCTTCCAGCAGAACAAGGGGATCCCCTGAGGGAGCACTCTCCAGTACTTCCTCTAGAGACTCCAAAAATGGTGGGTATTCTGAACTGCTGTCACTGCTGCATAAGCACAAACAACAGTCAGGACCCATCCCCCCACTCGAAGGAAACTACCCTCTCGTTCACCGGGTTAAACTCCAACATACAGGCCACAAGCCGACGCGCAACAAGAATTGCCACCCCTGCCCGTCGCCTCTCACTGCTGGCAACGCCAGAGTGGAACAAAGTCCATCCCCTCTCGAGAGGACTGGTTCCAGAGCCCTTGCTGTGCGTTAAGGTGAGTCCGACTATATCTAGCCGGAACTCCTCAACCTCATGCACCAGCTCAGGCTTTTTCCCTACTAGAGAGGTAGAGGTGACATTCCATGTCCCAAGAGCTAGTTTCTGTAGCCGAGGGTGGGACTGCCAAGGTCCCCGCCTTCGGCTGCCACCCAGCTCACTCTGCAACCGACCCCTTTGGTCCCTCCCATGAGTGGTGAGCTCATTGGAGGGGGGAACCCATGTCGTCTCTTCGGGCCCCATGGGCGTAGGCCCGACCACCAGACGCTCGCCATCGTGCCCCTCCTCCAGGCCTGGCTCCAGAGGGGGGCCCTGGTGGTCCAATGTTTTTTTTTTTTTTATCATAGAGGTCTATTGAGCCACTCTTTGTCTGGTCCCTCACCTAGGACCTGTTTGTCGTGGGTGACCCTACCAGGGGTATAAAACCCCCCGACAACTTAGCTCCTAGGCTCATTTGGACACGCAAACTCCTTCACCACGATAAGGTGGTAGCTCAGGGAGGAGGCAATAGCCTTTATATTTTCTAAAAAAAAAAAAGGTCGTGAAAACAGAACACGTCCTGGGAAAACAGACATTTAGTCACCTTAATGAATGAAACAAACTAAGATCTTTCTCCAAACGAGAGTAAAGAAAACAGAACTCTTATGATGTAAACCACTTTGTGGGTCGAAATTACTTTGTGAAGATATACTTCTCAGTTTGTATGTTAAGTACATCCTTGCATGTAGCTTTTAGCACATAATCACCTAATTATTCACACATCAAATTAGCATTTAGGCTTTGTACCAGCAGGGCAACACATGACCTCTTTGGCACATATGGACTTGCTCGCACAATGCTTACACAACACACACACACAACTACCCTGAGGTTGTCACTGACATTGTACAGCATGTATTACACGCTTTAGTGGGTGTCCGTGTGTAGACATGTCAGCACTGTGCAGGTGCTTTGCCACAGCTAACAGATTGAATATGAAGGGATGTGGGTCATAAACACATTGAATCCTAGTGTGGAATACTTACAAAACAATGTGTCTTGCAGTTATGCGCCTTTAATCTCAGAGTAAAGGGGTTACTTAGCTTGATATAGTTTTGAGTGATTTAATATTTATTCTTGAACATGAATGTGCATGAGGTGCCACTGGGGACTGCGAAGACATTCCCTGTTGACCAGTGAAAATAAGGTTTATGGAAATGCACTGTTAATTGCCACAGAATTTACCTTCAAGCACTTGTTTAAAATAAGATATATAATTTTGGAATGCGCAGTTTCCTATTACTGGGGGAATTTTTGTCCAGTTCATGACAAACAAAAATATCTTCAAGGGATTGTCAGGCAATCAGAGACCTGACTAATCCAGAATTACCCATCAGGCAGGTGCTTAGGCACCAGTAAAAACCAATCAGCGTTTCTCCCTCTACCCTTGTTAGGATTTTTTCAGACATCATAGCCAGATTGTTTGAGGCTACATATTTTTTTCTGGGGCATCAACAACATTTGAACATCTGCTGCACAATTTTATGTTAATGGTATTCATCTCAATTATTTTATGCTTCATCTGTTTTTGCTACTTCTTTAAAGTAGTCAAAGATTATTTTTATTATTCCTCTGGAAGAGCCACACTTTGTTGTAAACATATTTTTGAAAAGAAAATACACCCTTAGATGAAGCTTATTTGTTTGCCCTTATAGACATGGAGAGGTCATTGTGTAATATTCAAAAATATCTTTGTCTCTTTTTCTGCTTTAGTCTTTGAAAAACGATGACTCAGTCGCCAAGAAGGACGTACAAAGGATTTTGGAGCTCAGCCACAAACAGAGGTAAAGACACTCATTAAACTTTTAAAGTGACCAACACTGCTCTTGAAACATCAAGATTACAAACCTGTATAGTCCAAAACTGTGAACATAATTTGTAAATTCCTTGTTAAGTAGAGATGCTCGGTCTAGAGATGCCCACCCCTTCATTTCCGAAACGATATAAACCGCAGCTCTTCCCTGAAACTAATGTCAGGTCACATCTTCTGTAATGGATGAATGCGTGATGCTTCTTTCACTGTGATGCCACTGAATGCATTTCACAAACAAACACAGATTTTCAAAAAATATATGAATTCATAAATTATGCTGTTTCGTGGTTGAATAGGGCCTATTATTTGTCAAAACATAACATATATATTTAAGGACATGTTATGTTTTTTGCCTAAATTAAGTATTTTCAAGCATAAAAATGGCTAAATGAACTAAAATACAAATGCGAGGCATTCAGAAGATGCCTTTAAATTGTGACATGTAGTATTCTACACTGGTCAGTAGGTATCAGTAATGTTGCTATAAAGTTTGGTGAAACAAACGCCAGACTTGATCACCGGAACAACAGGCTTTTATGGCAGGTTTGAATTATCTCAACAGGCACAATAATAATGCAGTCTTCCCTTCTTTATCGTGTTTAACAGGTTCCAGAAGTCAGTAGAAGTCGATATTAATAAGCGGAATTTTTTTGTAGTTAGGGCAGAGAAAACCTGTTTATGAACTTCTAAATAGTTTTTTTTACATTAGAGTGTAGTCTGTCGACATGAAATAACACCCCTATAGTCACCTTTACACTCCTATAATTCTTTGTTTACACCACATTGCGCAGGCTACAGGATTACTACAGGAACATAAGAGACGGCCACCGCTAGCATAGCAAGCTACCAAGCTAACAGTAGATATGAACTGATTTGTCATTTTTATGCCAGTATCGCTGACAATAACAGTTCAATATTATTGGACATCCCTAGAATCTAACATTATGATTAAGATATGGTCAAGACCCTGATCAATTTTGACATCTTAGCTTTGTCTTCTAGATGACAAAGCAAATTAGTGTAATATCTAATAATATACATCACTGATAATAAATTAATGACTTTTTTTGTTTTTATACTGAGGGACAAAAATAATTAAAAATATAAAAAGCCAAAATGGCCCTTGGACCGCACTGTTTACAATTAGTCTTCTTAGGAAAGTGCACCTAGGTAGACAAGTGCAACAGTAACAGTTATTTATTATTTCATTTTTAATAAATTACAGTTCCTTATTGTGCAGCATTTATGGTAGGGATGAGCCGGATTTAGACAAGTATCTGTTACAGGTAATGCATTTTTGCAGAGTACGAGCATGAAATGTGTACAGCTCTTCATTATCCATGTTCGTGATGAAGGAAAATCCTCACTGAGTAACTACTTATGTATTCACTCTTAACAGCGACAGCCCCTCCCTAGACAGACTCCCTAAATACGCGGTGCATTTGACAAGACAGACTTGAAAACGGCTGGTGTCACTGCCTGCCCATTGGTCACCGCCTCCACTACGGATGTTTTTTTTTTTTTAGGTTTTCCTCAGCTCAACTTGTATCGAATGTTACTTGGTAAACTTGGTTCGTTACGTACGCGATGTACTTGTATTTGACAAGGCAGAGCTGTAAACGGCTTGTGTTGAGTCGGTCTCTGCCTGGGTTTGTTTTTTTTTTCGTCTGCTTGCTTCTAATTTGGCTGGTGATATAAAGTCAGTTGGAAAACTTTGCTCATAGTAGTGAAAGCGGTACTTTTGAGAAAACTACAGTGAGCAAGGCTGACAGATTGTTTCCCTGTTTGCCATCACTGGATGTTTGCATGAATCACCAACTTCACAGAAGTCATTAAAAATAATTAAATAATAAAGTCTCACAGATTACTTACACACATACACAGTACACATATACAGTAGCTGAATAATAAACAGTATAGCAACGTCTGATCAATCCATGTCAATTTCAGACTTACGTAAAATAATGTACCGATTTCAGCTCCACCCATTTCTGGGCAAACCACACCCACTTGTGGTTTATGCCCCGCCCACTCCAAGTACAGATACGGATACAGGTCATTTAGATGGGTGAGCAGACACAGATACAGACAGTGGTGTACTCACTCATCCCTAATTTATAGTCCCTGTAGCTCCAAACTCATAATCTCTCTGATGCCGGCACAGAGCTTTCGTATTTCAAGCTGGGCTGCACTGTATTTGTTTCCCGTGTAGACACGTGTAGACAATGTGTACAATGTGTGGGAAATGCCTTTAAACCCAACCAAAAGTTCTGTACCGAAAAATCTGACTGTGACTACTATGCCTATTCTATTGTTACTAGTAACTTATGTATTGTTTTTTTTTAGCTAATAGACAGCAGAATGCAGGCGCACTATTGGAAATCCAACCACATACTGTACTGTATGTGGGACCCGTCATTGAAAAGAACCCTTTGTAGGCTAGCAATATATCTTTTTCCAAGCGAGCTGGAAAACTGTTTACCTAAAGTGCTCCACCAGTTAGGATTGTCTGATTAATGTTGTATGTAATGAGACTGTTAATGATTACGAGTCACTTGTGGCCTCCATGCTCTCTGAAATGTCAGGCTGATTGAAGTCCAGCCTCCTGTGTGCAGTATCTTGATAGCAATCAATAGCCTATCACCAGCCCATGGCAAGCTCTCATGTGATAAAGCTAAAAACCATAGAGCAGCAACTTGGCTCCATGTTGCCTACCAAGCACTTGTGAAACCGCAATTTCAGTAGCGAGTGTTATTCACCCGCCTGTGGAGTCCCACATGTGCCAAGAGTAATTACAAGCTGATTCCATCATGGCAGACGACAACAAGTGATTGATCACAAATAACTCATTGTTGACAACTCTTTTTAAACTATTTTTACTGCATAGAGCAATGCAACATTGAATCTTTGCCAACTTTAAAAGTTTCATAAATAAGAAAAGAGATTTCAGGTGATTTAGCCTTTGTAAACCTATTTAGCCCCTCTGGTCATATTCTCACCGTGCCTCTGAAGAACTGTGTCAGCCTCACAATCACTGTGCCCTTTTCTGTCAGTGTGGGCAAGTTTTTGATTTTGTTTGCAAGTGTTTCCAAGCCAGGGACGCAGGAGATGAGAATAAAAATGAAATGCCAGAGCAGTGGTGGATGGCTGGTTACTGAAAAGGAAAATGTTTGCAAGGATTTTCGAATGCCAAAACAGAAGACCACTGGCATGTACTGTAGAAGTGCTGTGCGGCTGTCAAGCATCAAGGGTCTTCATTGCCTTCAAAGAAACGACGTTTAACTCTATTCTTTCAAAGTAAAATGATAGCAGTGCTTAATTAGAAACGTCAAATAAAGACTTACTGTTGATTTTACAGTACTGCCACACGATGATATGTTTACAAGCGATTTTAAAATCACTGACACACCATAATTCACTATTTAATGTGCACTGCCGCTACAGTATGTGAGCACATGAGCATCAAACTGCAAGAGAATATCCACAATATTCTCACTCATTAGCATTCATGGTAAAAACACAATTAATACACATGAATTGAGTCCATCAAGCGTTCCAAAAGCTCAGAGAAGTAAATTATGAATACTACATACTATATTATCTCTATCCACATGCGGACCTCAAATGAAATGGCCTTTATTTCATTTACATGTTTATGTTAATATGATTTTGGGACTAACAAGTCAAGGGAGAGATTTGGGGTAATATAATACAGTGGAAACGCGTTTTTCGGTTTATGTCAAAATGTACGACAAAATTTGGCCTCTGTTCGCATACATTTTCCAGTTGGGTACAAAATGGTGCGTGTCTTGCCCTGTTATTAATACACTGCATGAGTCCAATTGTGTTTTCAACATAGTTTTTTTTTATTTTTTATCACAAAACGTCCCTGTTAGCAGCCTGTTATCATGCTAATAAAAAAACGGAAGGGGAAGTTGTGGTCTTGTAGCTCTGTTGCTTGTCTAGGAAGTCATCAGCAGTTGACTCTGTAGGTATTTGCCACAAGTCTCTGCTTTTCTTATTGATCACAGCTGTAAAATAACCCACGATGTAGCCAAAGAAAGTTGTGCCAGCACTTTGACAAAGAAGGTGAGAAACACTATTGAATTCAAGAAATAACAAATACAGTAGCAAAAGAAATAGCAAAACAAAAGGTGTCGTCTGTGTGGCTGCTCGTCATTGCCTTCTTTCTCCTCAATCAAAATAAAAATGATGTTAAATGTTCATCTATCCATTTAATTTGTCATTTATATAAATTTATATGCATTTCAAATTGTTTTCTGCATGTAAAACAAAAACGTGTTATGTGTTAATTTATTTGGGTGTCTGGAGCGGATTATTTGGATTAGCATTATTTGTTATGGAAATAAATGATTCAGTTAGAGTACGTTTTGGATTCAGTTGGACCTACTGTAACAGATTAATGACGCTAAATGAGGTTCCACTGTACTTTATTAGGAGCCATTAGGAAAATAGATGGCAAACCAGCTTCTGACATCACTATTGGGAATAATAGTAAAAATGTAAGAAAACTGCATAAACAAGGTCTGACTAATTAAAAACAAGTTCATTTCAAATTGTTCAACAACAGCTCTTCATTCATAAGTATCATGTGCAAAACATAATGTTTGTATTATTTATCCCCAAAATTCAAATGAGACAAAAAAAGGTATACCTTCTAAATATGAAATCACAAAGAGAGGATTTTCTGCCCAACTTTTTAATGTTTCAAATGTAAAATCACATATATACATTATTTATGTAACCGACTATTTGCGAATCTCACTCATGAAGATCACCTTGGCTTGTGGCATTAAAATCAATTATATGCATAACGTACTTTTATGTATCACATCTACAACATTTTCCAAAATAGAAAAAATCAAATAGCATGAAGAAAGATTTTGACAAGGAAGGGTTTTCGGAGTACAGTAGACGCCCACTATTCACGAAGGTTACATTATGATCACCCATAAATAGAAATAAAGGTGAGTAATTGACACAACCGTAAAAATGTCTATTTTTGACAATCTGATACAGCCTCTTGTTCCTCTGCTTGGATTTCCCATAGATTGAAATCCAAACTGAAATCCAACCTGACCTGTAAATAAAACAATCACTTAACAATTGAATTTGTTCCATTTTGCAATGCAACTCAGTGAGTGACAGGTGACAGGTGCTAACAACAGATACAACAATGCACAATGATGCAGTTCACACGTATTTATTATTAAATGTATAAGAAATGTATTATTAAATGCTGCTAACCCCTTATTAAGACAAAACAAAGAGCCAGTGACATATACACTCACCAATTAGCCTAATTAAAAATGAAATGCTCAAAAGCTGTCCAGAATAGCTGTCAGAATATGTGCAAACAGAAGAACAAGAGGTGAAACTGGGTGCTTTTTTTTTTTTTTTCGAGCGAGAGAGGGCTGCACTGCAAAACATGCTGCAAAGCCATTTAGATGTATTAACAACTACAAATCAACTGAAAATGTTGATCAAGTTAAAAAATACTACAAGTTTGAACACTTATTTGCCTAACAGTTGTCTCTTTAATAGCAGCAGAACATTTGAATCACACTTTCACCGTGCTATTATGGCAATGAGGGTTGTTTTGAATGTATTTTCTGGGAGTTCCAAGCATACAGTACTTAAATGCAGCAAATTGTACTTCTGCATTAATTATTTAAGAGTTACAAAGTGACTGATAAGAAATTTCCAGTTATTGTTTTTCTTCTTTCAGTGTATTTAGACCACACCACACTAACACGCATAATAAAGGTGCTGTGATGTTCGGCGTGTCTGTGAATGGACCTCCAGAATGAGGACGTGTTATTCCCAGTAGGAACAAAGAGACGTGTTTACAAGTGGCAGATGCATACATAGCGTTGGAAGTGCACTGCTGTTGTGTTCAGTTCCGAATAAAGTTATAAAAGAACATCAGACTCTGTGTGACTGTGGTTACGCTTCACTGTGCCCCTATCTGTCGTCATAATGGAGAGGTGTGGCTTGCCATTATGCGCATGCGTTAATTATGTTGAAAATGTTATTAGCTGAAAAAGCTAGTTGCCACTGTTAATACGTTCTTTTTGACAGCCGTAATGAATAGTAATAGAATTTACTGCAGTAATTTGATTCTTTTAATAAGTGTGTAGGAAAAAATAGTGCGAACATTGCTTACAATCATACAAGTATATTGATTTGTGGTCACTTTGCTGGGAGTTTTGATGCCGGATTGTAAGTTGACTGTCGAAGCTCGTGCTTCCGCAGCCACACACTCGCACTGATGTCTCGTTGTTACATTGTCTATGCTGTACATGTTATTTGTTACTTAGCGTGAATGAGATGTGTTATACGTGACATATCTCGTGTGATATCTCTGGAGAGAAAAGGCATGAATGAGCGTGTTTTCCCACATATAAAACAAAAATTTGCAAATTTGCGGGGATGTTAATGCTGAATTGCGAATATGCGTGCATCCACGATAAAATCGTCCCTTGCTACATTATGGTTCGCTCTGTAACGTTTTTTTTTTAATAAATGATTACAATGATGACAGTTTTGTGGTTGAGTATGGACTATTATTAGTCAGAAATATTGAAATACAAGTCATACGTAGTATTCTATTCACTAGGCGTCAGTAATGTTACATTGATGAGACATTACTTTAGATTATATCACTTTAACACTGCATGGACTGATTTAGCCATGGTGTGTTCAACATGATAGAGTAGACAAAAGGTTCTCCCATTCCGTGTGGAAGTGGCACATTTTTGACATCTTACTTTGTTTTTCTTCCCCAACTCTGTTTGAAACACTTTCTCCAGCTTGGAACAAATAAATTGGAGGCTAAGCACCGTAATTCCCAACGCATAAGCCGCTACTTTTTTCTTCAACTTTGAACTCTGCGGCTTATATGGTGGTGCAGTTAATTTATGACCATGCTCTCATCTTGTGACATCTCCTATACTTCAGAACTACTACTAATCGTTAAGTACTGTGTCAAATAAAGAGCTGCCTGGTCCTCACGGACTCGTGCGCGCCTCACAATATGTATTTTTATGTCGTTGACATGTGCGGCTTTTGGTCCAGTGTGACTTATACATGTACAAATCTGTTTTTCTCTCTAAATTTAGTGGGTGCGGCTTACCCACCGGTGCATCTTATACACCAGAAATTATGGTAGTTAGTGTGGTAGCTTGATATATGCTATGAGTGGCAGCCGTCCGTCTCTTATGTCCCTGCAGTGATCCCATAGCCTGAACATTAGTGTTGCGCAATGTGGTGTAAACAAAGAATAATAAGAGTGTAAAGGTGACTATAGGGGTGTTATTTAATGTCTACCAGTCTCTAATAATGGTACATGGTAAAAACAGATTTAGAAAGTCACAAACAGGTTTTCTTTATTCTAATTATGAAAATATTATGTTTATTAATATTGAAGCCCACTTCTGAGAAATTCCACTTATCACGGTCTGGTTTGGAACCAATTAACCGTGATAAACGAGGGATGAATGTATAGGTAGTCACCTAGTGAGTCAAACCTCTAAGAATAAGTGGATGGTCTGCTAACAGTTTCTCATTTGCTTTACAATTGACAGAGACGAGATGAAGTCCCTCCAGGCTGCCTTGCAGAAGCAGCTGGATGAGGCAAACGAGAGAGCTGAGAAGCAGCAGGCCACGGTAAGACAGACCTGACCTGACCATCAACATCCGGTTGTCTTGAACCTACCTTGTCACCTGTCACAGGGCCCTATCACTGATCCAGGCTTATTAGCCAGGAGCTCTCTCGCTGTCACCTCCTTCACTCCACACTTGACACTCTTGGAAAATGGCAAGAGAAAGTGGTCTGTCCCCTTCATTCAATCCCCAACTAAAGATTAATAAGACTGAGCAAGGACAACACAATGGCCCATTGCTTATATTGGTTGCCTCACAGAAACAAGGATCTGGTGATGGCTAAAGCCGCGTGTGCGGAGGTGCTCACCCTGTGCCCACTTTTGTTGTCTCCTCTGCATTTGGTTAACAAGACAAAACTGTTTTGCAAATTGAGTTGAAGTTTTGAGTTTTTGTGAGAAAATGGTGAGGCCCAGGGGTAGGCTCTTATACAACGATAACTGCAGTACTCTGATGTGCTTTTTTAAAAATCCAATTTTTCTTCCCCAGGCTGCAATGTTATAAATCGCACAATAAAAGAATGAATAATTCAAACGCTTGCTAACTATGTTGCAAATACAGCAACACGGACAAGGAGGAGTGCCTGGGTTCTTTTTTCCTGGTGACCTTATTTGGACAGCTACTTGTCGCAAGGCAGAATTTGCGGAGGCCTGTGAAATAAATGGCCACATTGTAAACATGCCCACTAGGTTGCTCAAATGGCTGACTGTACTGTGCCAACTGATATAGTCCTTTATGAATGAAACAAATAGGACTTGGAAAATTAAATATGGAAGATAACTCTTTTACTCCTGAACCACTGCACTCAAAAGGGTGAAAATTAGTCAAAAGATGCGCTCTTACTGTGTTGTCTGTGCTATTATTTTTATGGTGGTGCGACTGATAAACCCCAAAGTTTGACCCCATGTGTCGGATTGACCTGAAATTTCTCACACAGCTCAATGCACCCTTCAAAACACCCACTCTGACCACCATTAAATTAAACACATTACATTAATTGGTATTGAATTTGGGCTACATGTTACATGCTACATGAAACAAGTTGATATTGTGCATTCAATTTAAATAAATAATTATATATATATACATTTCTCTAATACGACAGTTTTTTGTTTAGCCTCCTCTAGCCTCTTTTAGTTTTTACATCCAGTTTCTCCTCCAAATCATTAAACGGGCAAATTAAGATCTGTTAGGAGCATTTGGTGTGTTTCAGCTCCGAAATGCTTTCTAGGCCAAATAAATTATTAACATACATAGTTTTAATCACTATGGGGAAGCCATGTTTGACCAAAATATTTCATATTCAATCGAACAATGGAAAGAGATATCATAATTCTTATCTGATGTCTGTCTTGTAATCGTTTTTTTTTTTTTTACAGTAATTCATGGCTAATTTATTCTATAGCTATCTTTTCACAAGCTTACTGGGTTGCCCCTCCTACTCAGTATTATCAATAAATTACATCACATTATATCTAATTCCAGCAATTAAGCTTTTTACATTTCACCCAACCATGCCCATTTTTTTACACTTTCTTAAGTTGAAACACAATGAAGTTCATTCTCTTCTGATAATTGTTTAAGAATCTGTCCCAATTAGCAGTCAACAATACCATCAAAGCTCCTGGAAATGCACAAAATAATACATAGAATAACACCCGAAATATGGAAAGTGCCAGATTGATGTAGTGGGGACTTCGGTTTTTAGAAACTTGGATGTTTTCTGAGTATCCTAAGGTCAGCTGGTCTAAACATGCATCTCCCAATTTTGTGATTTTTTTTCTTATAACAGAATGTCTAAATGACTCAGTCTATGCTCATGAAAATGTTGTCTATTATTGGCCTCAGTTGTTAAGCAGGGGGTGATAATGCACACTGTGACATTACAATCAAAAATCAAATTGCCTGCTTGCTGAAATAAACAACAGTGATCCGATACCGCAAGAGCGATCCGTTGGGTTTCTTTTAAGACTACAGACAATTCCCACTTGCGGTGTTTTATTGAGTTTGACATTTATGTTCTTTAAATAGTATTAATCATCCCCTGTGAGGTTCACAATCAGAAGTAAATCCTCAGCCACATGCAAATGCTGCTTGGTGTTAGTGTGCATCTTACTTTTTTCTCCAATTTACTAGTATTTGGATAGAAAACGCAACTTTGTTTTTGTACAAATTACTATCGCCACTTCAAACGTCTTCGATTTCAGCAGTTGTTTTGGCTAACCAAGAGCCAATGCAAGCAATAAACGCTTGGTCTATCTCAATAAAGACTGAACATTGCAACAAAATTGTAATTAATGTCATCTGCCACTTCTCACCCGAGCAAGTTTGTAAAAATGTAAAAATCATAATCAATGACGTATATCTGCTTGGCCCTGACCGTCTTCTGGTCATGTCATTTTTGGACTGCAAGTATCTCATTGTGGCCCAACAGCCCGTGCCAGTAAAATCATGATAGCTTCAGTGTATCTTCTGGAGTGACTTCGGTCAATAAGGTACATGGGTGTCACTGTGTTCCTCCCTGGAACATAATCTAGCAAGGCCGTTCTTTGGCATTAAGCAATCTCCATCCGGACTGTTCTCATTTGAGGTTCCTAGATGGTGGCATGGGCCATTAGATGCGAACAGAGCAGGGGTGTCCCTTCCAATCGCCCAAGACTCTTTTCAAAATGAATCTTTTCCCAGCGTACTCTCTCACCTAATAGCTTAACGTTCCCACTCCCATATATTGCACCTGATCTCTGTGTATCTCACCGAACACATTCAGTGCCTTCCTTCCTCTTGACTGAAGAAACACTGTAAGCTGGTTTTGGGATAAAAGTCAAACCACCAAACACCATTGCTATTGAAAATGAGTATGATAAGTGATGTGATGCACACACTAATTCAGGGGTGCCCACTCTTTTTCAGCCTGAGAGCTATTTGTAAAAGTCCCAAAGAGATACAGTATGTCCTACTACAAACATAGAAAATACATACAGTATATATATCATCAATAGTTCTATATATAACCTCAAAAGCATGTCAGTCAAAATAGATACGTAGCGTTTATTACACACACAGTCCTTGTATCACGTCCAGTTAGCATTTGCTATCAAACAGTTCAACCGAGGTCAAGGCAACATATTAAAAGGGTTTTAGCAATGGACACATCTTCCAATTATTCATCCATCCATCCATCCATCTTCTATACCGCTTCTCCTCTTTAGGGTTGTGATACAATACAAAAAAAACCAAAAAAAACATAGAAAACACATTTCTATACTGGCATTCAGGACACGAAACCTTGTTGTCAAACAATTGATTTGATCTAGTTTATCTACATAACTAGCCACGACAAGTGAAAGGATTACTTTTGTTGTAGATATACTGTAGGCTTCTTACTACTGAGTTAGGTAATCCTTAACCTAGATAATAAAGATGAAAGTTGGATTTCTGTGTGCCGCTTGATCATGGCGCTTTTCATCTCATATAGAACAGCTCCCAGACACCACCAATCAACTGTCCTGTCATACGGTTCCTTGCGAAGAACCTCTGGTGGCAAGTCTGTCACCACTGAACTTTTGCTGCGTAGGAGCAACAGCGGGGAGCTTAATATCAGCTGATTGATGTCATATGACATTTACAAAATGACGTTTGTGGTGTGGGTAACATGCGATCAACCCACTCCATCGGATATTGGTAAAATAAAGCAAACAATGATGCGGCTAATTTAAGGCTAAAAGAACTACAGTTCCCATGATGCTTAGAGTGCAGATTCAGGATGTATTGAATTGGAGCAGTGAAGTGGACGCTAACATCACATTTTGAATTCTTATGCAGCGATCGTGTTTTGATCCGACAAATGTTCATTTATTCATTTTCTATGCTGCTTTTCCTCACTAGTGTTGCGGGGGTATGCTGGAGTCTATACCAGCTGACTTTGGGCGAGAGGCGGGGTACACCCTAGACAATCGCAAGGCACATATAGACAAACAACCACACTCACATTCATACCTATGGACAAGTAGAGTCACCAATTAACCTAACATGCATGTTAACATCGTTAACATGCATGTTTATAGAATGTGGGAGGAAGCTGGGATACCTGGAGAAAACCTACATACGGGGAGAACATGCAAACAGAGATATGAACCCAGATCTTTCAGATCTCTTGACGTTGTGGCCAGCATGCTAACTAAACGGCCCTGACAAATTTTAAGTATCGGAATTTCCGTACTATAGGCCACACCTGTCTATATGCTGCAGGTGTCCACGTCGTAACATGAGATATTTAGTACATAGAAAGACATGACATAGAAAGATTTTGTTAACTTTTAAACTTTTTTCAACTTTTAATGTGCAGATTGATACTGAAATATCGATACCTCCAATACCAGATCTTTCATTGATTCATTCATTTTCTATTTCTCTTGTCCTCCGATACCAGATCTTAAGGCTCGAAAACCAATTCTCAAATCAAAACATCAATACTTTGAAACTTCAGTCATTTGAGGCAATGTATATCTTTAACAGGAACACAATGGAAAGTAACTAAATTATTGAGACCTAAATGTGATGCAGTTTTTTTTTTAAATAAATACATTACTCTGATGTCTTCTATTCTTTATTTCATGAGCTATGCAAAGATTTGAAATACACTAGGTCCCCAACTTACGAACATCCGACTAGCGAACAATCGCAAATACGAACACAAGCCGACTGGTCTATATTTTCATGTATTTTCCTTATAACTCCATATTTATACTGCTACATGCTTGACCAGTAGAGGGCACTGTGACACTGCTAATGGGACCAACAGGAGGTTGGTCGAGGACGAGGAAGAGGAGAGAGAAAGTCTAAGAGTTGTATGATACAACCCGGACAGAGTGTGTCATTAAAGTTTATTAGGAGTTAATAGGCCTGCTTAATTCTACACCACCCACAGAACACTACCTCTTTTAGAAGAGTCTAACGATGACAACGATTTGTCCTTTTTTTCAATAACTCCTCCTCCACCACAACGACGTATGCTCGACCACTCCTCTTCAAAGGTAAATAACATTTATCATTACGTATTATTATATCATTTTTATTATTATTGTTTTTTTCATTAATTGTCCTCGTTTAATATTACTACTACATCCAAACTCATATTTACATACATACGCATATACTGTATATGTATACACGTACATGTAGTACCTATATCATTGGTAATACTACCTTTTCCCTGACTTAAGAACAATTTGACCTGCGAACGGTTGTCTGGAACCAATTGTGTTCGTAAGTTGGGGACCTAGTGTATACTACTTTTTAAAATTCACCCGACATATAAGGTGTACTTTCACAAAGTATCGGCACTGGATCAGTATTGCTGATACCAGGCTGAATTTTACTCAGTATCGAATCGGAAAATGATTAATGAATGCACATCACTAATGATGAGGGTGCGCACAAAGCACAAAATGACTGCTCCGAAGCAGGCATATACACCGTAAATCACGGTAAGTTTCATTAAGTGTAGAATAATTACAGCTTCTACTTGGACTGCTTGGACCGCGGCAGCTGTTGAACACAGCTGAAAGGAAACGTCTCACCTCTCACTCATCGGCGCTAACGTGTGATGCTGGGAACACAGAGTGTAGGTAGGATTGCAAGGTTTATAGTGTGTCACCTGCGACTCATAGACAAGTGTGGCCTATATACTGTATTTACACATTTTTTTGTCTTTTTAAATTTGGTGGGTGTGGCTCATATTCAGGTGCACTCAATAGTCCAGAATTTGCTGAGTGTCTGTATTTAATTTGGAGCCCTATCATGCTTGCTTAAAGTCTACATCACAACATCATTATTGCTTTTCTCACTATACTGTAAATGCACACATACTGTAAGGACATTTGGTTCTTGATTGAGAAGTAACATTGTTATAAATAATAACAAGACATTTAGTTTTTTGATGTGCATGCAGTAGCAATGTGCTAAAATATTGACAGCCCTATAAATAGCAATACATACTCATATATACCACATTTACAGTATGTTCCTTTGGATTTCTCTCTCTGATAACAGCTATGTTGTTCTGGCTGCATAGTAAACATTCTTCTTTCTGATCTGTAGTACATTCATTTTCATCATGAAGGAAACAACAATAACATAATATTCTTAATGGACACAATGCGGCGGGAGAGAATGTTCATACATTAGCAGTATATTGATTACACTTTTCTTTCAGAAACATTGCCATTATCAGAAAATAGATGCTGGCCATCACCGAGCAGCAAGCAGGGAGAGCAATGATATGTTTAAGAAAAAAAAAACAACAACATCTAACTGTAATACACGACGCAGCTCAGGTTCAATTCTATGTTCAGTCTCACTTGCAGAACATCTAAACCACACATGTAGCTGCTGTAGGTTAAAATGTATTTGTGGTTTTTGAATTCACCTTCCTTCCTACTTTAATGGACATTTCGATGGCTCTTTAACCCTAAATGTGCACTATTTAACAGCGCAGGAAATGTCAGATTCATGGAAAGAAGATGGTATTATGTTTTCCATCCTTGCCTTTGGCTCTGACAAAAACCGAAAGGCTCAAAGATAACCCCGATGTTATTTTACTCATGATGCAGCTCAGTTTACAGTTCCTAAGGTGCCTTCCTGGTATGAGGTCACCAACACAATGATCATTTCCTCATTGTCATCAGGTCTGTCCTGATGACCTCTCTCCAGGACGATCAAAGCTTTAAAATTGCATTTTCTGAAATAGCGAAGCCTAAAGGTTTCCCCCTTTCACTCACTCACCCTGTTAAATGCTCATTTAATACTTAAACACAAACAAACGACAAAGCAACCACTGGTGTGTTCAGTTTGTCAACTCCCCAGGGTTACATTTATAAAAGTGAAAAACTGCAACTATGAATATTTGCTGGCCCTCAACTATAAATAGTTAAGCATAAGGCAAGTTATGTTGCAAAAACTTACTGTCATTATTCTAGATGGGAGCCACAACCACATTTGTTAAATGTTCTTTGATTCTTGCTTGATGCTGACAGATGCTTTGTCTGTCTGCAGGTTAAACTGATTAAAGCGGAGATGGAAAAGAAAACCAAAATCATCAAGGACTTACAGCAAGAGGTGAGTCATCTATGAATCATTCAAGGTTTTTCTGAAACTAAGTCGTGTTCACATCATCATCGGTATTCATCTTCAAATTATACATATCTGAGGTACGCATGTGCTGTAACTGCAAATTAATAGTTTTTATTTACTCATCAAAAACCCTGTTTTTCCACGATGTATACTTCCATTGCATTTATGTTCTGCAAATGGCTTTTAAAAATCATAGTAGACTGGGTGGGAGTGATTGTTGCTTTCAACTCAAGTGGGTGGTTGCATGCATTAACATATCAATGGTTTATAAACACTGAAGTGTGTTTTCATACCTGCTTTGGTTCATATGGGTTTGGAAAATGCCTTTACTATGAGGGTGTATTTGTTTACACAAACAAGTGAAATACTAATACTAAGTGAGGCGCATGCGCATGAAACACGATGTCATACTCGGGGCTGTGTGTTTATGACAGTCAACATGGCCCCAGCTCGTGGTCTCAGTTATGGCACATTTGTGGCAATTTCAAAGATTTTGTGCAGACGGAGTCACCATTTTCTTAACTAAATTATTTAATGTAGGAGATTAAGAAGGAATAGGGCAACACTTTTAGCTATGGCAGTTTGCGGGGCACTTGCTGAGACTTTCTGCTGGATTATACTTTCTGCTCGAGAGATCGTGTGTGACTTTATACTCCGTGCGCCGTCTGCACTCAAACTGCGGGAATTTTCCGCATGAAAATGGCCGCTCGAGGGGGCGTGTGTGCAAAAATGACGTCATTTGGCCACACGGATCGCGCAGATGCGGAAAACATAAAACAGGCTTAAGCCAGGAGTGGCGGGACATTGACGTGAGCTGCTTCACTGACACAGATTTCAAAAATAATTTTTGGATGACAAGAAGAACTTTTGGCTACATCTGTGAGTACCTTTCTCCAACACTCACATGGCAAAACACTCCTTTTGTTGACGTATAGGTCGGATATACGTGAGAACGTTCACACTGCAGTAGCATCGATTCCATATTGGATTTATATCTATGTGTGAAAGTGGCCTGGAACGCACTTGAAAAGATCGGAATTGTACTGTTGACACTGACATAAAAAAAGAAAAACACGTACTTAATCTGAATATTACCACTATCTTCTGTCTAGAGCATGGGTCTCAAACCTGCGGCCCGCCAAGTCACATTTTGCAGCCCGCGACTTGACAGGAAACACTACTGTAAATGCGGCCCGCAAGCTCTAAGTCAGGGGTCTCAAAGTTGTGGCCCGTGGGCCATTTGCGGCCCGCCGAGTCACATTTTGCGGCCCGCGATTTGTCTTCAAAGATTACTGTAATACGGCCTGCGACAAGCTAGTGTTACTCGTAGGATGCACACATAAGCCTGTACTGAACTAAAAGTGAGGGAGTCACTTAAAAAATGTGGTAAAAAAAAAATTCCACCCATTTTCTTGTCTTCATTAGGGTCACGGGTAAGCTGGAGCCAATCCCAGCTGAATGCAGCAAAATATAAACTGCGAAATTATTTATTTATTTATTTGATTCACCCTCTTACTGTATCAAGATATTATTGTTATTGTGAGCCATGTATCGCGTGTCGTATCGTGAGGAACCCTGAGATTCCCAAAACTACTCCCGATACTTGATGCGGCTCAGCCTCACTCAGACTCTACCTACAGCGGCCCCCAGGTAAATTGTGTTTGAGACCCGTGGTCCAGAGGCTATAGTACAATACCATGAATATGCTATCATTCTGGCACACTTAGTGTCTTTATTACAGAATTAGTCAGTAGAGATCTGTTTCGTCTAGGTGACCCCATTGTCTAGACTGGTTCCACACAGGAGTGTTTTTGACTGTCAACAAGCAGGCAGTGAGCCTTGGGTCCGCTTGTGCAGCTGCAGACACCCTGATTGTCCTGGTACAGCTTCTCTCTATAAAACAAGTCAAATGGAGTGCTTTTGACAGCGGTACAACTCTGCCAATGGCACTGATTACACTGCTACACAGCAGCAGTGCACCAGATTAGTTTTGTTTTTGGCAGGCTTGTCATTGCCTGCATCTGGCTGTTTTTGTCACACCATCGAAAACTTTGCAAAGGCCCTTTGGTATCTGCTTTATTTATTCCGGGCTGAGCACCGGTCGACTTATTCCATGACTTTTCTCACATTTGTGAGGGCCTTAACATGCATGAAAACTCAGCAAAGTTGCATGTCAGCCCTGGCTAAAAAATATATATTATATATTTTAGGGGTCCTCAACATAAACCCCCAAAACCCACTCGGTACCACCCCCTTTTAACAAGCGCCGGCCAACAGTTCCACAGATCATCACAAAATTTTGTGGAGAGGTCTATCATCAAGGACGCACAGAAAAGTCTCAGGAACACATGTCCAAAAACAAACAGGAAGCAGCCATTTTGATTTGAAGCTGGCATTTTTGGTAAAAACCAGGGGTCATACTTGTGACTTTTATCATGAGTCCAAATGGAAATCACCTGACTGACTTTTTTAGGAGCTCTGCGCTAGCCAAGGCTAGGTAGGCTGCACTCTAATTGTTTACGGAGTTGAAGCGTGACGTGACAAACACTTATAGTCCCTCACTTTTAATAGGTACCTTGTGGGAAATCGGTATGACGATAACACAACATCAGTACGTTCAAAACTAAATAACTCCTAAGCTTAGTTCTAACTAACAATGGCTGGTAGTCCATACATCGATATGATAGAACAGCTGGATCCCAATGATGTGAAGCTAGACTCTTAAGTCACCTCCTCGACCCAGATGGCATTTTAGTCATGGGGTGACCTGCTTGCATTATGGTCATATGTGTACCTGTAGCGATTAAGAATCAACACCTTCAAGATCGGAAAACAACATAGTACTAGTTTGCTAATAACAGCAATAATGATGAATATGGGACCTAGACATTTCAGAACCCATGAAAATGCTGAATTCCCCTGAAAGGACTTGACTAGTGAATTCAACATGTCCAGATTGTAATCATTTTCCACTAGTCCTGTAGATACGTTGGTGCTTTGAATGCCTTCTTGGATGGTTCGTAGATTCTTGACCACCATGGCAAGATTTCCCAGACCTTTATGTAGGCCTCCACATGTGCAGAATGGATAGGGTTTCCAGTCCGGATCAGGGGTGACGCCCAGTCTTGCAGACATTCGTTTTAAAGGTTAAAGCAGGGGTGAGCAAACTGAGGCCCGCGGACCACATAAGGCTCGCCAAGCGTCTTAACGTGGCCCACTGGGAATTTCCATATTCTTTTTTTTTAAATCCGTAACATCAAAACTGTAGCCGGCAACATGACCTGCAGTGCTATTGTGGCACGCTTGCCAAAATAGTCAGATGCAACCTGCAGCCTGTACAAAAAAGTCATCCAAAAAACACAACACATCACCACACGACACACAAAGTAACCTACAGTACCTACTGCGCGTCATGTGGGCATACAAATAAATATCTATGAACAATACCCATGGCAAAAAAACACCCGTATATTCCTGCCGCAAGATATGCTGGGTAGTTTGTGGTACTCTTTCTCCTAACATTTCGTCGTGTTTGTTGCATTTTTGCTTGATTGCAAAATATGTTTAGGAGGTGTTGTTTAATGCTTACTGTCGTTGTTGTTTATCACCCACGCAGTAGTATTCGTTGATTTATGTGATGCGTTACCTTGCTGTGGATGTGTTTTGTTTTTGTTCTGTTGCATCGTGAGCAAGTATGTCGTTTTGTTTGATGACCACCTATTTATAGACGACCTCTTTGCCATTTTTTTTTTTAACCCAATGTGGCCCGCGAGTCGAAAAGTTTGCCCACCCCTGGGTTAAAGCCTTTCAGGCAAACCGACATTGTCATCTAGTCAAGAGATTTTTATCAGGAAAGTCACTTCATTTTTGCTACTGGCATACAGAATATCTACATTTTGTGACATCGTGAACTAGGGCGCCGTCGTGGCGATGCTAGCGTTTCAGGTGGCTGGTGGGGTTTGGTGTGTTGAAGGTCGATTCTTTTCTCTCGTATTTTTACAGTGTTTAGTGCGACTTGCACGCGAGATGTCTGAGGTACTGGGGAGGTCCCACGTGATCAACACCATGTTTGATTACAACACGTGTTTACATCACACGTAGGAGAAAAGGAGCACTTATTTGCTCAGCTTAACCCACCTACAGCACAGTCTGGGTAATCTCGCCTCATTGGAGCATTTTTTTTAAATTGTCGGTTATCCGAGCTATTCTTTTATATTATCGGATTTATCGTTGTATGACATCATAATTGGCCTGATATTTATCGTGCACCCTAGTATATAGTATGGTAGTATGGTGAATTGTGGTCACCTTAAAACCCAATGTCCGCAAAAGCAAATGAGTCTCTGAACACTGCCATTTTAATGAGTGCCCGTTATTGGTAGGTCATATAAATACATGTATATTGAATTGGTTCTTTGGTGCTTTACTCAATAGGGAGTGATGAACTCATGGTGATTTACATGGAAGTTGTACATGTGGGGTGTGTACTAGATCTGTTCAAGTGACTAAATGACCCATAAAGAAGGCCATGACTTGCCTTTGTCATAGACAATTAGCTATTCCTTTACACTTCAACAACATACTGTAGATCAAGTGTTTTGACACCAAATGAGGTCTTGTAGCAAACGGGCAATACATTTGTGTAATGTCACATTTTTGCATAATGGTAAAAAAAAATGCTTACCAACAGTTTATGCTAAATGAGTGAGCGGTCATTTAGGACTCCAAAATATTAGCATTTATTGTTGTTTAAACTGCAAAATGAATTTACAGTACATTGATGGGGGGAAATATTAATAAGAGTTAATGACGCTTTATAGGCAATAGGATAAAGCTGAGATACGACGTTAATCAGAAGATTAAACTAGAATACTAATATAGCAACTATTTGCTAGAAACTCTGCTTTATGTGTTTGTCGTTGTACGCTCGCAAAGATCACATTGCTTTAAGGAGTACAATACATTGTTCAGAACACATCATATCCATTATGCGTCCCTGATTCTTCGGTTCAGCAGGCAGTCATGCTGGCAGATGCCTAGACCAGTTGCTCCATCATCATATGATTGCCTAATTGCTGACATTTGCCTTTTTTCTGTCCTAGGCCTGCATCACTTAGAAAATGCCCTTCCAAGGTTTCTGGGCCATTTTAATCTCATACAGAAAGGATGGTTTGTGTATAGCAGAACATTGCTGACATCTGTGATGACCTGACATTTAAACTGGCTGCATGCACAGAATTTATTAGCGAAGTCACTTACTGAAAATGTATTGTGCAGCAAGTCAAACGGTAACGATGTTAAACTATTACAGGAAAACCTCCAAAGTTGACCTCAATCCGTTCCATTATGCTGCTCTAATTCCGAAACAGTTTGTCCTATAGATATCAAACATATTTGAAATCTTCCATTTAAAACTGCTATGGCAGCAGTTTACAAATACAACCTTTATTTATTGCATGTTCTAAGTAACATTTTAACACTCTTAACTACATGTTTAAATGCATATTAAAGGGTTTGCAGCTGGCTCCAAAAACATACATAAAACTCTTCCCCCCCCCCCCCCACCCCCCCCCCCATCTCCCCTGGTAGGGTGGGTGTTCTGTTCATCTCAAGCTCGGGTCCTCTACCAGAGGCCTGGGAGCTTGAGGGTCCTGTGCAGTATTTTAGCTGTTCCTAGGACTGCGTTCTTCTGGACGGAGATGTCTGATGTTTCTCCAGGTATCTGCTGGAGCCACTTCTCCAGTGTGGGGGACACAGCCCCCAGTGCTCCTATGACCACGGGCATCACTATTGCGTTCACCTTCCAGGCTCTCTCCAGCTCTTCCTTGAGCCCTTGGTATTGCTCTAGTTTCTCGTGTTCCTTTTTCCTGATATTGCCATCATCGGGGATGAATACATCGATCACCTCTGCTGCTTATCCATGATCATGATGTCCGGTTGGTTGGCCACAACCATCCTATCGGTCTGTATTCGGAAGTCCCACAGGATTTTAGTCCTCTCATTTTCCACCACCTTGGGAGGTGTTTCCCATTGCGATCTAGGGGTCTCCAGTCCATATTCTGCACAGATGTTTCTGTACACTATACCGGCTACTTGGTTATGGCGTTCCATGTATTCTTTTCCTGCCAGTATCTTACACCCTGCTATTAGGTGCTGGACATTTTCCAGGGGCCTCTTTGCACAGCCTGCACCTGGGATCCTGCCTGGTGTGGTAGATCTGGTCCTCTATTGCTCTGGTGCTCAAGGCCTGATCCTGTGCTGCCATGATTAGCTCCTCTGTGCTGTCCTTCAGTCCAGTCCTCTCTAACCATTGGTAGGACTTGTTCATATCCGCCACTTCAGCTATCTGTCGGTGGTACATCCCATGCAGGGGTTTTTCCTCCCATGACAGTTCCTCCAACTCCTTCTTTTCCAGTTTCCACTGCCTGAGACATTCACTAAGTGCTTCATCTCTTGGGGCCATCTTCCTGATGTATTCGTGGTGCTTGGATGTTTCGTCTTGGATAGTGGTCCTGATGCTCACTAATCCTCGGCCTCCCTCTTTGCGCTCAGCGTATAGCCTCTGGATACTGGATTTGGGGTGGAACCCTCCGTGCATTGTGAGTCGCTTCCGGGTTTTAACATCTATGGTCTGAACTTCCTCCTTTGGCCAGCTTATTATCCCAGCAGGGTATCTGATCACTGGCAGGGCAAAGCTGTTAATTGCCCGGATCTTTGTATTCCCATTGAGCTGACTTCTAAGGACTTGCCTTACACGTTGCAGATACTTGAGCGATGCAGCTTTCCTTGTGGCCTATTCATGGTTACCATTTGCCTGTGGTATTCCAAGGTACTTGTGACTCTCCTCAACATCTACTATTGTGCACCTATATATATAAATAAATATGAAGAACACCACCAGCTACCACATGTCACCATTGTAATGTCTGTAATAAAATGTCTATATTTAAAAAAAAAATAAACTGAATAAAAGTGGTATTTTGGCCCAAGTTCATGGCTGTCACTTGTGGCTGTCTTGAACCCACATGCATGTCCGCAGCGCGTGCACAGACACAAAAGTCCCAGAGAATCGACCGACAATTTGCAGTCATGCTGTTGTTAGGCTGTAGGCTGTACATTCAATGAGAGCTAACACTAGTAGTTAAACCGCCAAATTGCTCTCATCAGCTGACACATAACTAATGCACGTATGTGTGTGTGTGTGTGTGTGTGCTTACATTGTCGGAGCAGGAAGCGGTTGGGATTATAATGCTTGCAGCACTTTCGAAAGTCAGTGCTGTCTAGGCACCGTGTTACCATTGTAAACAGTCCCTTTCACTACTTTTATAACATTAATAATACAATGAAACAATAATTTGTGAATATACACCACAGGTGTCTGTACCTCCGTATCTTGAGTACGGTTTTGGTGCGGTTACAACTTGTTTTTCTCCCAAAATTCTGTCTTTATTATTTACTATCATTATTAAATGATTTTTAAAATGGCCTGTTATTTTACTGTGTACCGCTGGATCCCTAGTGTACACACCATCTTCCCATCTTTTTTTATTGTTGTTGTGAAATTAGTCACATTGGGCCTCATTCACGAAAATCTTCTTAAAAGTCTTCTTAAGAAGTGTACTTACGAAGGCGCGGGTTGGAAACTGCGCCGCATTTACGACACGTTCTTAAGTAGGGATAATCGTTCGCACCGGTGTTCTTAGGTTGATGAATGCCAACTGCGATGCCCGTGCATGTGAGCCCTAATTTGCATAGGTCACCGCCTATTATTTCCCATACAAGGTAAAAAATGTGCCGTGCGCAACAGGCAGCTGGAGGCGGAGATGGCAATGCGCAAGGGCAAGACTGAGAAGCAGCTGGACAACAAACGAAAGAAAAACTTCAATTCTACTGAAATAGAGGTGCTTTTACAAGGAGTGAGCGAACACAAGACCACCTTATTTTCACGTGTATCCACCGGTCATCAGGCCATCCAAAAAGAGTCGGCATGGAGCACCATTGCAGGCAACATAAATGCCGTTTCCACGGAGAAACGCACCACCGCAGAGGTTAAAAAGAAGTGTTTTGACTTAAAATAGACAAAAAAAAAAGATTGGACTGCACCGGAGGGATCTGGAGGAAACGGGAGGCGGGCCATCAATCAAAAACCATTTCGGAAACTCTAGAAAATATTTACACAATCATGATGGAAAAATAAAGTCAAAATACATAGTTTGTGTGTGACTATTTATTTTTTCTGTGGTTACATTTGATAAGACGCTGCCTAATTAATACAGCAGCCCCGTGCTCTGGCTCAAGACGTGGCTGGGGGCGCATGTCGTTATCTGGGGGTGCTACGTGCGCAATAGGCACACCACGTTTCATTGCGATGTTATTCTGATGATCCTGAACACCTGCAAGAACAGAGAGGGAAGCCTGAAGCCTGAAGCAGGACATCAAATGTTCGTCGCTTTCAGCAAATAAATCTACATGGTCCCTTTACATTCTCTCTCTGCGCAGCACACGTCCAGCCAGCTACTTTTTTTTTTTTTGATGAATTGGGATTTGAATATATATTTATCGATGGAGTATATTTTAGTTGTTTTGATGATAAATAATTGTTGGGATATTTTATTTGCACTACATTTTTTGGGATCAGGTTGCAAAATCCATCATGAGGGCGATTGCGCATTGAAAGTGCAAGCTTTGCTTGTGCGTAAGAGTCCTCCTGAGCGTTCGTAGAATTTGTTCTTAGATCTAAGAACTGTGAGTTAAGAACACGTTTCATGAATGCCAAAAATCTTCGTAAGAAGGCTTTAAGAACAGATTTGTGCGTAAGAACGTTTCGTGAATGAGGCCCATTGTCCTGAGTAGCGTAGACAGCAATGCATAAGAGACTCAGATGACCTGGCACTGCCTTACTTAACTGCTGGGGCACTCACAGAGCAGATGGTGAGGGTTCATTTATGTCAAAATGATTATGGCTGAGTGTTTGAGTGTTGAAGCACATCCCATGTTTACACTTGCACAATTAAACATGTCTGAAAAGCAGTAGGAAGAAGCAGAGCATATTTAATCCTAGCCCTTTTCCGTATCTCAGCAGTTAATGATTTGAAGTCTGATGAAGTCTGTTCACTTCCTGTGTTTAATATGGGTAAACTAAGTTACCAATTTCTAATAGGGGAAGAAAGAAAAAAATAATTTGTGATTGTAAAGTTAATACACCCCCGCCCCCGGTGAGTTTTCTGAACTGACAGCCTCTTGGCTGTTCCGTAAAACATATTCAAACAAATGCAGCCATGAACTCAAAGACCAGCCAAAAAAGTGACATATTCACAACAATAACACAATAGCAACATTCACTGATATTGTGTTGTGATGATTGTAATAAAACACACACACATACACAAGAAATTGGCCACAAGTATGTTTTTTTGACTCTCAGTAAATGACACTGACAGCTATTTGCACACTGCAAAATAAATGACCAGTGAGCAGCAGTCCCTGTTATCTATCCCTGGCATGGAACCCCATACTATTATTCTAAGATTCCTAGAATAGATATCGTAAAAAAAATATGGATTTACGTACCGAAACTGACAGATCGACCGCGCGATAAGCTAGAAAGACGAGTGACAGCGATCCATGTTTAACTAGAAATTCACGTCGAGAACACTTTCCGGCAACCACTGGCAGCAAACACATTCATGAATGCACACAAAGAAAGTGACATATTCGCAACAATAACGCAATAATAACATTTACTGATATTGTGTTGTGACGAGTATGATAGGTTTTACTGGCAGTGATAGCCACTGACAGCTATGACCGTAAGACTAATGACCGCAATTGTTTAGCTAGCAATTTGGCATGAATACCCCAAAGATGATCCTTTGGATTTATTGTTTTATGCAACAACAGATTAGCATGCACATTAGCCGCCTAGTGCGTCACAACCAAGCCACTTATGAATCAACACTGCATTAGCCCAGCATTTGGCTGTCTACTACAGAGAATATTAGTAGAAGGAATGTGGACTGACTTACAGCCACCTTGGCACGCTTTTCAAACATCTTTTGGATTTTTGTCTTCTTATTTTCATCTGCGGGGCAGTATCAAACCATTTGTCCCTCGAAGTATGCAGACGCATCTAACGAGGTCAATGGCGTCTTTTGGAAATGTGAACAAGCTTAGTCCATCTCCTCGGGTTTTCGAGCAAAACCCTCCACACAGCGAGCTAGCATAATATAAAAAAAATCTAACAAACAGAAATTCATCCAGAACTGGACCAAAACAATGGAGTGGGTGGGAAATTCTCGAATAAACGTCACTTGGTTCCCAGTCCCAGAAGAAGTGACAAAAACTGTATAACACTGGAAATACATTTCAACATTTGAGCACACATCTAACACAGGAAACATCCCTTTCAATGTTATTTTTCACAAGATTAACGTGTTTTGGTGTCATGAGCGCTTTAAAACATTGCTTGTCATGTTGCATGTTAATGTTAACTCATGTGTCCTGATGGGAGGTAGTCCAGTCTGGAGACGTTATCAATGTGTTTCCTGTCTTATGAGGAATATTGAAGGAGAATGACTAACATGTGAACGTGGACCTGCTAGGTCTCATCAGCCTGGCACGGAGGTTTGCATTGGATTTCTTTGCCCCACACTCCTCTCCTAATGCTTTTACTGTAGTCTAAAATGGCCTCCTGTCTTGGTTGAATTGAGGAAGAAGACACCATTTGATCTGTATTTTTCCATGGGGAAAATAGTAGTTCATAAAATGCATCATTTATCATGAGTGAGAAAGACAAAACAGATGACTTCTTAAAAGTTGCTTTGTAAAATAGTAAGCAGGAAATGAATTTTTTGCCATAGAAAAAATGTCGATAAAAAATACCACCTTTTTTTCCTCGCTAATTCACACAAAACACTTAGCTACAGGATATTAACGCCATGAGGAATTAATGGCTTTCTCACTGCTTGGCTGGTATATTACTCAATGACTGAATAGCCTCAGTATTAACAAAAAGAGGCTCTCAGCACCATCAAGACACAGTCAAAAGTCATTTCACACATGTGATTGCTGACACGCATTCTGGGAGGAAAGTGCACCAGCAAAAATTGAGCTTTAAGTGAAATGGAATGAGAAGGGATATGACATGTGAGGTTGCTTTTTGCTCCGAGCAGACAGGTGATATACAGCCTGAGAGAGTACAGCATGTGCTTAATGTCAAAATGTGATGGATGCAGGTCAAAGGTCACATGACTAAGTGTTCCAAGATCAAAGGACTGGAAACTATATATACTATTACATATGTTATATTATTATACATATTTATCGTGGGTAATTGATTCCCGGACCCGGCTGTGATCAGTGAATTTCTGCGAAGTCGGATTCCTTATTTATAAATGGAATATTTTCATAGTTAGAGCTTGAAAACCTGTTTACGACCTTCTAAATACGTTTTTTACCATTTGTGCCCTCAAACATGAAAAATAAAACCCCTATACACACACATATATACTCGTATGACCCAATATAGTAGACATAATAACAGGGATAACATGATTAATTACATTTTTCAATTTATTTATGATGAGTGGTATTGGCCTGGGGTGCCTTATTAAGCGGAAAAGTCAGGACAATCCCAAGGTTCCTTGACTGTCAGGGGGCCCAAAAATAGGTAATTACTAATAAAATTAGTAATTAATTAATAAATAAGGGGGGATGGGGGGGGCAACGGGATTTTTTTCATGCGACCCAGAATTCCTAGCTGCACCCCTGCTATTGGCTGTATTATATAAAAAAGGACCCATAAAAATCACCTTCATGTAGACAAAATCATATTTGACTTACTTTCTGAAGACAGCATATATCACTCCTGAAACTTCCAGAGGATGAAACGCCTTTTTTAAGGAGACTTTGACGAACCCAGCGTCTTCCACCGCTTCCATCACTTTTTCACACAGAGCCATGTAGGTTTGGATTGTTTTTCTCCCTTAATCATAAATAGTTTCATTTCAAAAACTGCATTTTGTGTTCAGTTGTGTTGTCATTGACTGGTTTTTCAAATTCATGATCTGAAACATTTAAGTGTGACAAACACGGCAAAAATCAGGAAGGGGGCAAACACTTTTTCACACCACTGTATGTCGTAGTCTTAATGAAAGGTAAATTCATAGTATTATATGTGGGTCAATACATGGGTAAGTTATTGTTTGCGATGTATTCCTTACGGGCAAACAATTATCCACGCTATCATACAACACATTTGACATAGTCATCCTCAAAGTCATATAACAGAGGTAGTTTTTCACGCTTTTTCTTTTATAGTGTTCATTATGTTTGCTTTTCTTTTTTGTTTTTTGTCTTTTTCTTTGAATAGTTTTAATATTCAATGTATTTCCAGGTTTTTTACATTTATTTCTTTTTATTTCTATCGCAGTTAAAATGTCGCAGTCATGAAGCTGATAATTAAAATTATGAAGTTGATTTTCATTTATTGTGCGATTATTTATTAAGCCTCTTCTGAAGAAGAGCAGTCTTGATGCCACAGTACTGAACAACTATCGGCCCATATCAATCAAACATGCCATTCTTGGGAAAAGTCTTAGAAAAGGTTGTATACCAACAGCTTACTGACTTTTTTATCTCTAACAATGTGTTTGATACTTTCCAATCAGGCTTTATCCCCCACCACAGCACTGAGGCTGCTCTGATCAAGGTGACAAATGATATCCGTCTGAACACAGTTTTAGTTCTTCTAGACCTGAGCGCTGCCTTTGACACATTTGACTACTTATTACAGAGGTTAGAAAACTAGGTGGGAATCTCTGGTACTGCTGTAAACTGGTTCAAGTCCTATCTGGAGGACAGGAAGTACTTTGTTGGAATTGCTAACAGTGTCTCAGACCAATTGGCTATGACCTGTGGGGTTCCCCAGGGGTCAATCCTATTGTTCAATCTGTACATGCTGCATTTAGGCCAGCTAATACGCAGCTGCTATGTGTCCTGCCACACCTATGCAGACAAGGCTCAGATCTCCGTGTCACTGACGGCAGTCGAGCATGGTCATGCAGATTTATTTTGTCAATGCAACAGATTAGTGTGTGGATGCAAAACAACTTTCTCCAGGTAAACTCAGACACAACTGAAATCATTCTCTTTGGCCCACAGAAACAAAGAGAAAGTGCTATTAGCCACCTTGATACTTTTTTCTCTGAAAACTAATCATCAGATTAGAAATCTAGGGGTAATAATGGACTCAGACCTGAACTTTAACAGCCACATTAAACCAATGACATTATCGGCTTTTTACCACCTAAAAAACACTGTCAAAATCAAGGGAGTAGTGTTTAAGCCAAATTTAGAGAGACCAATCCATGCCTTTGTCACCTGCAGGCTGGGCTATTGTAACGGCCTTCTCACTGGGCTCTGTAAACGAGCTGCAAAACAGCTGCAGTACTCCCAGAATGTTGCTATCCGAGTCCTGACTAGAACCAGGAAACATGACCATATTAGTCCAGTACTCAGGTCTCTGCACTGGCTTCCTGTCACTCAGAGAATAGATTTTAAAACAGCTCATTGTGTACATTGTGTACAAGTCCTTTCATAGTCTTGCGCCGAAGTACATCTCTGACATGTTAGAGCCATATAAACCATCTCAGGCTCTGAGAAGCTCAGGGAGTGGTCTCCTTCGGGTGCCCAGAGTCAGGACTAAACACGGTGAGGCTGCATTTCAGTTTTATGCTGCCAAAATCTGCAAGAGTCTTCCAGAAGATGTGCGACCATCCTCAAATTTGGCAATTTACAAGCAATACAAATCCCTAATGCGATCCAAACATATTGCAACTTGCATAACATAATCCACCATGTCCAGAAAGGAGTAGGAAGAAGCAAAGCTTGTCTGATCCTACCTGTTTCCCATAAAGTGTCTGATAATGGTGCTTCAGTAGTTATTTGTTAGAGTCGTCCCTCGCCACATCGTGGTTCAAATTTTGCTGCCTCACTCTATCCCGTTTTTTTCAAACATATAGTCATAAATTATGCATTAAAATGGCTAAATGAACTAAAATACAAATAAAAGACGATCCAAGGTGTACCCCGCCTGTCACCCGAAGTCAGCTTGGATAGGCTCCAGCATCCCCTTGCGACCCTAATCAGGAGAAGCGGCATAGAAAATGGATGGATGGATGTAGTATTTTACATTGGTCACTAGGTATCAGTGATTGTTCGGGGAGACAAGCAGGTTTAAATGACCTCACAACAGGCACAATAACAACAACAATAATAACCCACAACAAGCTAAAACTCAAGTCTGAACCTCCGATGTCACTTCCTCTCCGCCACCCATTCAGCTCTCCTGCTTGCACAAGAACACATTTATTGCGACACACACAAGCAGCAGTTTTATTTATTTAACACCATAACATTGTACTGTACTATTTTTTGAACTGGCTCATATTAGTAAATGGTTTGTGTTCTTTACTCAGTCCGTTGTCATGCTCGGTTGAGGAGGAAGTGGTGGATCCCAAGATGCAAACACTATGGCCACTAACTTGAGCAGATAAAGTTTCTTTTAATTTCCAACCAAAAAAATATATATTTTATATATATATAATAAAAGGCAACGGTGCAGGAACTAAAAAGAGTGCCGTGAAAAACCGGTCCAAAAGGTGAATGAATAACTGAAGGCACTCCAGCGGGTGATCAAGACCTCACAGAACATTGTTGGGGCAGCCCTCCCCTCACTGCAAGACATTTATAAATCTAGAGTCCTATGAAGAACACACAACCTCATCAAGGACAGCACACATCCACAACACTCATTATTCACACTCCTACCGTCAGGCAGACGCTACAGGAGTTTGAAGTCCAGGACCACAAGGCTGGCAAACAGCTTTTACCCACAGGCCATCAGGCTTCTCAACGAAGCACTCACACACGCCACACGCAACACACACACACACTCATAACACTTTATTTATTTATTTATTTGTATTATTTACAGTATTTGTATTAATGTCTCTTCTGTTGTTGTTGCTTAATTTATTGGTACATATGTTTCTTATGTTCTTATTCTTTTTCTTGTGTTTTCTTTCTTTTCTTGGGAGAATGAACAGAATAAGAATTTCATTGCATAGTATAACTGCCTGTTTTACTATGCATATGACAATAAAACTCTTGAATCTTGAATCTTGAAAGGCAAACGGGTACAAAGTGAGCCAGGCAACCTACTAGACCACAGGATAGCAAAAGGTAACAATAATTCAGGAACAATAGCTGACGCATATGGCATGGAGTAGCAAGACAAGACATTAATTGAGCACAGTCCTGCAGTAGCTGAGGTGATTAGTAGGGGAGCTGATGAGCGACAAGCTGCATGAGACCAGTTGAACTGCCGAGCTCAGAAAGTGCCAGATTTTGATATGACAAATCAAAAAGAAAGGAGGACCGTAGGAAAAAAACAAAACATACTAAATAAAAATGAACACATACGAAATGATCTGAAATACCAAAAGCAAAGAGAGAAACATTTTAGTAGGGCACCCAAATGATTAAAAGATTTAATCACAAATTAATTAATCATGATTATTCACCATTTGCAGCTATGTCTGAAATGTGCCCATATTTACTGTATTTTATTAAAAGAAAGATAAAGAAGACATGATTATAGTCAAACCTGTCTTAGCGGCCACCTTTATAGAACGGTCACTTGCCTATAGCAGCCGCTGAAAAATCCCCCGCAGCAAATTTACATGTTATAGACCCTGTGTATAGCAGTCACCTGTCCAATGCAGCCAGCGGCCACCCATTTTGTCTCCCTTGGTCAATATCTGACCGCATATAGCGGCCAAATTACCGACTCAAGTACAAGCTTCATGCACGAAAAAAAGTTTCGTTTTTCAATCAAGCCGTCGTGTGTAGACTTTAATTAGTGAGTCCTAGCTCAGTCACAATCATTCACAAGATCCACACAAACTGTCAGTTGTTCCACATAAAAAAGCCGTCTTCTTTTGAGCTTGCTATTTCCTGGTCAAACATGTAACTTTAAGAGCATTTGCACCAAAACATTACCGCAAAGTAGGCTGGGAACAGGACGTGCTCCCAGCGACGCTACAATACAAAAAAACATATGCTGGCATGCATGCGGCAGCGGGAGCAAAACTGAGTTCGGTGGTACTTAATTGAAGTATTTTAGAATGTACTCACATTATTTTTTATCAATCCTCATCCACAAATCCATCAAAGTCCTCATCTTCTGTATTCGACACAAACAAAGCCGTCTTCTTTTCCGTTCGCTACTAGTCTGTTAACTTGTCAGTGTTATTCAGCTCGTAAGCAAAGAAGGAAACTTCTCCTGTTGCTTCTGCCAACTTTATTTATTGAACGCGGCCACGAGAGAGCACAGAGAGCACACAGAACACAAACACACGTCTCGTCTCTCCTTCCTACTTGCCCCCAAGCCAAAGGTTAAACAAGCCCCACTACATAGCTGTCCAGGCAATGCCTGTAACAAGTGACACCGTTTATTTCCTGGTGTGAGACAATGTGCACTGGTCAATACTGTAATGCCGCTTGTTGTGGGGAAGGAGAGACTCACGTCGCCGATGCACTTTAATGGCTTTATTAACAGCGGAGAACACTGCAGGACTTTACATCCACGCCAACATAAACACACTTCCCAACTCTCTCGAAACTCACAGCTAGCACTGAGCCTAGCTCTCCTGCTCGGGACGCCCACCGTCACTTCCTGTCACTTCCTGATGAACTAAAGCTGTAATGACACTCTGCCGTATAAAAAGTAAAATATTAAAAACAAGCGTAAGACATTACTAGCACAGCTTTGTTCTGTGGGTCGTGGATAATAACAAGCCTACTGTAGAAGTGCTGTACAACTTTTATTCACAGTCCCACAGTGCCCTCTACTGGTCAACATTATTAGTATTTTTTCCCCCTTTTTTTTCTTTTTTTTCCCCTCTACTGGTCAACATTCAAACTGGACGCCAACCTGTCTATAGAGGCCCCCTGTCTACAGCGGCCACTTTTGCAGACTCCCTCTAGTGGCCGCTATAGACAAGTTTGTATATTTGTATGTACTGTATGTACTGTATGTCCGTGCATGCACCTCGAGAGTGCGAAAGTACTCTTCCCATGGACATTTTTGCGGGTTGAAGATACACATATGCTGTTGGAATTGCGCTGCTATTGTTGCGTTCAGTCAGAATAAAGTTATAAAGCAGCGTCAGACTAGTTTTTACTGTTGTGCATGTGTACAAATGCTCTATATTTATTTTTCCCCGAATGTTATATTTTTCCTTTCTTGTGGAGTAAACGGTTATACATTAATAGATAGCCTGTTGTAGTTTTCTTTGTTCATAGTTTTGGGGGTTTGGAATTATACCAGATCTGTGAATTTCAATAATTGCGATTCATTGAACAAATGATTTGTGTGCTCTCTATAACCAATAGTATTTATTATCATAACTGAGACCTTTTCTGTTGTACGGTTAGTGAGTGAAGTGTACTTTTGTAGTTATTGCCCATATCTCTGTATGGTATGTATGGTAACACCACAGAACACTATAGGGTATGTAGTGTTTTTTTATGGTGCAGGATCTGTGATCCTTTATTCAGCATTAAGATATTGCTTGTAACTTGTTGTATATACTTCATGTGAGATTTCCAGCTCATTTTGTCATCTATTATGACTCCTAAAAAATGTGTTTTCTCTTACCATGTCAGTGTCTACACCATTTATTTGTAATTGTGCTTGTGTATCTATTTTACTTTTTCCGAATAACAATATTTTCTTTTTACATTGATTCAAGGATAGCCTTTTTCTGCCAAACAATCTTTTTAATTTGTTTATTTTTGCTGTGATAGTTTTCATGAAATGTTTATTTTGTGGCATTACAGATGTCGTTTAGGTATAGGTTGATCGGTTTTAGACCCAGACCTAACCCCCTAGGGTACACTGCAAGATAAATATAGGCATGCCATTGTTCCTATGTTTTACGTCTGCCTTTATTGGCACTACGGATTGAAGGTCTTAAGAAACAAGGGGAACAAGAGTAGCTTGACATGCAAAAGAAGGTCAATTGGCTGGACATGGACCAGAGATGCTACTGTCAGCTTGTGGAAAATGAAATGTATTTATGTGTTTCTGTACCAATATTTGTGCGATACATCCTTTCAGTGACATAGAAAATCCACAATAAGCTTTCTAGAAAAATAGTTTACATTCTTATTCATTATTTTTGTTGTTGTTGGCCTACTTGTTGGCCAGTAAGTTAGGAATTGACTCAAGTGCAATATATGAACATGTTTTACGGCTAGAAACCTAGCGAGCACAATGAGTACTGTGCTCAAGAAATACAATATTTCTGTGGTAGCTTGTCTGTAATGAAATCTGGGTTGGCAGTGAAACCTCAAAGACTGAATGACAAAATGTTTTGCAGCAGTGTCTAATACTAACGTGACTCATACTGCCTCTCTGTGCCAAGGGCTGATTGTATTAAATCTGCAATTCCACTGCCAAAGTGCTGTTATTCACAGAGGAGACAAAGAGCAAATTCTGTTTGTTAATTTACATATAATATAAATATTTTATTTTCTATAGCCTCTTTGTCCAATCAGTAGGAGTCCATAAATTATTTCTACATAAGAAATCGCTTGGACATTAATTTTGTTGCTCTATAGTAAAATGTTCACATTCTGCAACTCACTGAACTACTGTATACACTAGGTCCCCAACTTACGAACACCTGACTTGCGAACATTCAGAGATACGAACGCAGATACGAAGCTGACTGGTCTATATTTCCATGTATTTTAGTAACTCCATATTTATACTGCTACATGCTTGGCCAGTAGAGGGCACTGTGACACTGCTAATGGGACCAACAGGTCGAGGAAGACTACACTACACTACACTACAGGAGAGAGTGTAAAGGAGAAATGGAAAGCTAAATTGTAGCTGTACGATGCAACCCGGACAGAGCGTGTGATTAAAGTTTATGAAGAGTTAATAGGCCTGCTTAATTGTACACCACCCACAGAACACTACCTCTTTTAGAAGAGTCTAATGACGACGACGATTTGTCCTTTTTTCAATAACTCCTCCTCCTTCTTCACCACGACGACGTATGCTCGACCACTCCTCTACAAAGGTAAATAACATTTATCATTACGTATTATTATATCATTTTTATTATTATTGTTGTTTTCATTAATGATCCTCGTTTAATATTACTACTACATCCAAACTCATATTTACATACATACGCATATACTGTATATGTATACACGTACATGTAGTACCTATATCATTGGTAATATTACCTTTTCCCTGACTTAAGAACAATTTGACCTGCGAACGGTCGTCTGCAACCAATTGTGTTCGTAAGTTGGGGACCTAGTGTATACTACTTTTTAAAATTCACCCGACATATGAGGTGTACTTTCACAAAGTATCGGCACTGGATCAGTATTGCTGATACCAGGCTGAATTTTATCATTGGTAATATTACCTTTTGTTGGACTTACGAACAAATCGACTTGCGAACGGTCGTCTGGAACCAATTGTGTTCGTAAGTTGGGGCCCTAGTGTACTATTTCCTAATATAATATAATTTAAAATACAGTAATCTCTCGTTTATCACATTAATTGGTTCCAGACCCGAAGTGAGTGGTAAGTGAATTTCCTCGAAGTAGGATTCCTTCTTTATAAATGGAATGTTTTCTGAATTAGAGCAAAGAAAACCTATTTACGGCCTTCTAAATACGTACATTATTAGAGCTCTCTGGACATAAAATAACACTCCTATTGTCACCTTTACGCTCATATTACCCACTATAGTAGACATAATATAAGTAAATGAGCCATTTAAGACACGTGCTCGTGTGTGTTGCAATAAATGTGTTCCGAACGTGAGGACAGGAAGTGACGTCGGGAGTTCAAACTTGAGTTTTAGCTGGATTACGGCCGCAACATTAACTTGTGTCATAATTATGATTATGTTATTATTATTGTGCCTGTTGTGAGATAATTCAAACTTGCAATAAAAGCCTGTTGCGATCAAGTCAAATTCACAAGAAATTGTCATAATTGCCACAGCAAAACCAGCAGCCTTACAGAACACAGGGAATATACACAAACAAAAAATATTTTACAGTATTTTAATCACATACATTCCACACAATTGAAGCAGAAATTGATAACTCATACACACTTGTGGCGATGATGGAATGCCGTTACAATGGTGTTTGCAAGTAAAAAATTAAGTCACTTACACAACGTTACTTGCACAATAGCCCCTTTCAGCGCTTGCTGCAGGTGGCTGAGTCTGCATTGTTTGTGGTGAATTACAGCCAATCTTTCTTAGGTAGATGCTCACCGTTTTCTGTGCAAGTGAAAAACTTAACGCCAAGTGTAACACGATCATGACAGTTGACTACGGAATTAGGCGGCGGTAACTATATCTCAGTGCCACTACTAGCACTGAAAAGAGGAAGCAATATCTATGTGGTTTTACGGTCTGGGTACTACGACTTACGTCTAACCAGTATCGGTATGTATCCCTCCCATTAAGTTAAAAATACGGCAATCTCGGTGTGCCAACAAAAATGCTTGAAAAGGTTCTGAAAGTGTGTTTACATTGGTGTTTCTTGACATCCTTATTGTGTACCTATGACTCCATGTGTGCTGGTGAGCAGAAATGACAAAAAGTTAGAGTCAAAGGCAGGCCACATCATTATAGAATGTTTGTGTCAAGCTGTCACTTGGTGGCATTGCTTTATTCCTCACAGTGCACCACTGTTATTGATTTCTGGATTTCTGAGTCGCAGTCCTTAGAAAAGTGGCCAGGGTTCTTTGGTGGTCAACTCTTACAATTTGAATTGGGAGCTCTATTTTTTTCTACATGACAATAGTAAAACCTCACAAGGACTGTGACTGCAGATGAAAAACTGTGGTTGAATTTTACAATGTCACGATGGAAAAATAGCAATGCTAGTTTGACAGTGAATATCTGTTTAAATTACGGATGCTTCATATTTTCTTTTTAGCAATATACAGAATCCCGATATTGTCATCTTTGCAGAATTCTTATAATTAGCTACATTGGAGGGTTTTCGAGCATGATTGGCCTTTTTAAGGTAATGCCACAGCATCTCAATAGGATTCAGGTCAGGACTTTGACTAGGCCGCTCCAAAGTCTTCATTTTGTTTTTCTTCAGCCATTCAGAGGTGGACTTGCTTGGTGTGTTTTGAAACATTGTCTTGCTGCAGAACCCAAGTTTGTTTCAGCTTGATGTCACGAACAGATGGCCCAACATTGTCCTTCAGGATTCTATTCTATTCATCACAGCAAGTTTTCCAGGTCCTGAATCAACAAAACAGCCCTAGACCATCACACTACCACCACCATATTTTACTGTTTGTATGATGTTCTCTTTCTGAAATGTGGCTCCACAGAGTATTTTTCAAAGGTCTTGGGGATCATCAAGATGTTTTCTGGCAAAATTTAGACGAGCCTTAATGTTCTTTTTGCTGAGCAGTGTGTTTTTTCTTTTTGTTCAGCAGTGTTTTTTGTCACGGAACTCTGCCATGCAGGCCGTTTTTGCCCAGTGTCTTTCTTATGGTGGAGTCATGAACACTGACCTTAACTGAGGGAAGTGAGGCTGGCAGCGCTTTGGATGTTTTTGTGGGGTCTTTTGTGACCTCTTGGATGAGTTGTCACTGCGCTCTTAATAATTTTGGTAATTTTGGTTGGCAGGCCACTCCTGGGACGCTTCACAAATAAGAATCCAAATGTGTTGGATGATGAGCTCCACTGCAATTTGTGTGCATGTACATACAAGATGAATTAAACCATTACCATTACCAATTAAATAATGCTGGTAACAATACAATTTGGAAAGCTGCACATTTCTATGTGTATAAGACCCAAGTGCAACGTATGAAACTCTGGACTCATACAATCAGTGAAATTATTAAACTGGGCTTATTCAGCATGTCACACATGAACGCAACATGAACAAAATGTATTCGATTAGAAGGATTAAATAATAACCAGCGCTTTCATTGCAAATTGCATAGTTACAATTCAAAGGCCACACTTGGAAATAATCCCAGACAGCAGACTTAAGCCTTTGGCTGCAATAATTACATATGTGGGGTGCGCCACACGACACACATACGTCTGCAAGTGCGACGTACGAAAAATTTACATTTTGCCCAAACCTGACACCAGCAAAACGTACGAAAGACACACGTTGCTCAAACAGATGACGCACAAAGACGCACAAAGTGCATACGTTTGCCTTGCAACCTGAAAAAAACGTAGGCGCCCGTAGAGTTTGTTTGACAATGCAAAGAACCTCTGCTGCAAGTCTACGGCCAGTCTACGGTACATCACACATGCACCCTCCATGTGTTTCTTGCATTTTTTTAATGTAAATTGGCCGTAGGAGCCCGTACAACTGGTTGTGACCTTGGCTTTACGAAGCTAGCAAGATTGTTGCTCTGTTGAGCATGTAATCACTTGCACACCAATATCATTATTGGCAGAAAAAAAATGATACTGATATGAGCCAATATATAATCTTTATGCCAATATCAGCCCATAATGCCCTAATTTAACCTATGTTACTTAAATCCTGAATTCATTATTGTTTAAATCATAATGCTCCATGTCCAATATACTGTATATTTTTTCTCCCTTTTTTCTGATAACAAGTAAAATGTAATCCCGTAATGCTACCTAAAGGTCAGCCTCGTGGGCAGACACACACTTCAGTGGGTGGACTTTGATCTGGCAATGAAGGATAAGCTGCTCTAGTGCTGGAGGGGTTGTTCTGTAGACTGAGTCCAATGGAAGCAACAAAGGAGAAGCAACTCCCCTTTGTTGAGTTGCCCTGCTGCCAAAGATGGAGTCACTGTGAAGGCTGAGGATGAGACTGTGCACGGGACAGACCACTGTTAGATTTTGGCTGGACGTTGGCGCTTGATGCTGGATAAGGAACTGATACTGGGGAATACTGGGGGCCAGCAGTGTATGGACCAAGCCGAGGAGCTGGCGCTGAGCATGTTGATAAGTGTTTGCGCCCCGGCTGTTGGTATTGTTCTGTTGTTTACTGCTTAAACACATCAAAGCTTGTATGTTATGCCTTCCTACATGCAAAAGAAATCAAACCAAGGCCAGGCTGTCTCCAAACTCCTTGCTTCAGAGGAGCTCTAAATGTGTTTAGTAAGAGAAATGTAAAGTCCTACTTGACTGAAGTCTATCATTATTCTTAAAAAACAGTGTTTAGACTGTCCCTTTAGGTAGATAAAGTGGATATCGATGGCTACTGCTGGGTTACAATTCTACAGTATAGTTTTGTTGATTTTACTGTTTAGATTTTGCACTGTTTGGCTGTGTGGTAGTTTCTCAAGTTTTCCCACATTCTCAAGCTTGCTTAACAGAACCCCCAGTTGCTCATGATGCTTCATTTACATGAACACATAAATCGTTACCAACATAGTTGGTCCTCCATTAGGAATGGATAATAATACTCATTATAATAATACTGAGCCTGTTGCTTTGTGGAGCATGGCTCATTTTGGCATATTGGCATACAAATGAGATATCGGATCATATCGGTATTATTTTTTGGTCAATAATGATAACGTGAGTGAGAACTTGTCAAACTGCACCATGCTCCGCAGAGCAACAAGCTCAGTATTTTGTGCGAGGGGGCCATATGCGCAAAGAATGCACATTTCTGTTGTGACATGTGCAGGCAGCGTCAAGTCAGTCCGAGGCGCTGTCACCAATTAAAAGAATAAAATCACAAAAGTCACATCCCCTGTTGCCATTTGCTGTTAGTGTAGTGGTCCATGCTGTCCCCTGTCAAGGCAGACCATGTGGGTTCAAACCCTACCCTAACCAAGACGAGGCTGTGGGGTGGGGTGGTTCCAGTCTGAACCAAAATGTCCAGGGCTGAATTTTTGTCCCCTGGACTGTACCCACGCTGCCTGCACAGATGTCATGCGAGTCAACCACTCGACCAGGGCTTTTCGACTGGTTGGTCGGGACCCAAAATTGAGTTGTGGACAAAGAGTAAAAAGTACAATCAAATATGTTATGTAATTTTCTGATAGCCTGAAGTCTATTTTGGATGAAGTCAGTTGAGAACACCCTGCACCAAGACCATCAGTATATTATTTTCTAATCTATTTCTCTACAAATCTGAGTATAGTGTATAGTGTTTTTTTTTTATAGATTTTTTTGCCTCTTTGTAAATAGGTAGGTTTTCCTTCGAACAATGAACTTTAAAATATTGACTTCTGTAACTGCTGTAGCATGGAATTGACTCGTGATTAATCCAACATCGATCTGACTCAAATCCATACGAGTACATTGAAGTACAGTATACCTACAAGAGTAAATTGATTTTCAGTTCAATAGTCTGGATTAATGTGTTTAAATGTCTGGTTTAAACCACTAATTCTAGCAATTTTTTTTCTGTAGTACATGTAAACTGTTATTAAACTGGAAATATATTATTCATCTTATATATCATTAAGCTGTTTCGAACATGCTTAAAAGGGACTGAGTTCGTCAGATTCCTCCAGCTGCCTAGAGGGCGCCAGCATCTGAAGGCAATGTAAACATTATATCCCACCTTTTCTTGCTTTGAGTACATAAACTACGGCAACGTAACACACGCACCAGTTATGTTTGTTGTCAGCTAATAATAGAGATGTGGCTAAGTTTAGCGACTGAAAATCAATGAACGTATAATCTATCGTAACAACACAATGACCGCAAGCTGTCGATCGCTTCTCTGAAACTGCTTTTGTGTGTGAACGTCAGCCATCTTATTTGGGCCGAGCCACAATTTTTGTGAACTCTAACTGTAATTTTGTAACATATAGACACTTTTTGTACAACTTCTGTACTTTTAAACCACTGTGGGTAGCGTGTTCACCAGTAGTCATGTCCTTACATTTTTTTTGTTGAAAAAAAAATTTAATCTTGAGCCAGTTACAATTAATCCCTCACATTAAAGAATATTATGTGTTAACACTTGCAGAATTCAACATGTCCAGAAAAGTGGGAAGAAGCAGACCTAACAGTACAACCTTCTCTGCTCTCCATAGCTCAGCTAGTATACTACTCACAAGAAGTTAGGGATATTTCAGATACATTTCGGGATGAACCGTATAACCTTTACAGGTGAACTTAATTTGAGCTTCTCTAATTTTAAATACACACGTCAAACATGTTCAGTAATTAACACACTTAATGCACAACTTGCTGTTTGCTAACATAACAGTTGTGCCTATCCCTAACTTTTTGTGAGTAGTATAATAATACTTTGGTCACTGTCTGTGTTTAACATGTTTACCTGTTGCCATATTAGGGAGAAAAAGAAAAGAATAAAGAATTTTAAATTAGTTTATTTTTAAAATAACTGATTTTTTTTCTGAAAGACAGGAGTATATACATATATTTCAGTTTACAAAGAGGGGAAAAAAATAAGACAAGGACTCTGTCATACAGTAACCGAAGGCAATAATCTGTGATAATTCCCATGTGACTGAGAGACAGATGGTGTAGTTCATGTGTGTTGCACTATTATATTTTTTTAAGTGGAAAGAACAACATATAAATATGAAAATGTTTCTTTACTTCCAGGTCCACACATATACAGTGCTCCGGGACTAACACGTTTGGACATATACAGCTCAGAGTACTGCATTTTGCATAATGCGCTGTGACAGACAGGCTCTAGAGGATCTCATTTTCACTCAGAGAATGTCCAGGGGCTTAACTACATCACATTTTGTGACAGCTGCCAGTTGTACATGTCCTCATATGGTGGTCCCTCTGTAGGAGCGAGAAGAGGTGCAACTGTGTGGAATTGATACTCGGCCAGCATTGCCTCAATGGATCACAAAACTGTTGCTATGCCAGCTCATTAGTTCAGGTCTCTTTGCATGTGGTACATGTATACTTAACAGAAATATTCCTGGCTTATATTTTGAAGCACAGGATATATGATTTTCTATATGCAAACAAAAGACAAGGCACTGATGGTCTAGTCAAGGTTGACTCTCCTGACATCATTTGTAGATGGCATTGCTTCAGTCCTCGCTCAGTGAGGCCTTTCGCTTGAAGTCAGTTGACACAGACTCCGGCTCCCCACGATCCTGAATAGGATAAGCCAGAGTGACCAAATGTCCCGTTTTCACATCCTGTCTTGGCCATCCTGTTTTTTTTTTAGAAAGTGATGACAATTCTGTGATTTTCGTTGTTTTTCATTGGGCCATTAAATTGAGCGAGATAGGGCCACTCTGCTGGATGTGACGTAATTCCTGAGGGGGTGCCATATGAGCTGTTTTTTTAATTAGTGTTGCCAAAAAGCCAAAGAAAAAGCGAAATATAGAATCTTCTTATGATTGCCGAGTTGAATTCTCGTAAAATCGTAAAACGTCACGCAGAACAGTGGTTCATAATCCCAAATTCTTGTCACTTTAGAGGGCACGTTTTTCCCGAAAAAATTTTCAGAACTTAAACATTTGTACACCACAAATATTATCAGCAAAATGTTCATATAATCAGACTATGCAATAAGGCGGCACTGATGAAACATGATTCATAGTACAGCGGAAGGAAATTGGGCGAATGAAATCCCAGAAATTGGACATACAGTATCTGGGAAAAACATGCCGACACGGAAAACAAACTCTCCCTGTCAATTAAAACGGATCATTACAATCTTTGTAAAGACAGATTTTTTTTTTTGTTTAAATAGCTCTTGTGCTCATTAAATTAGTGCAAGTGGTCAGAATGTTGTGGCCAGTCATCCATTCATTCACTATGCAGAGTGGAGATGACTACATATTTACTCGCTCTGAAACACATTTAGGCATGCTCCTGCTACCCGATGTTCTGCTGATTCAGTATATTGTATCAAAGTCTAAAAATCGGGGCTCATAGTTGCATATTTAAAAGAATAAATTATTGTTTTTCCAAATCCAAACCACCTCTTTTATATAGCTTTTTGTTTTTGGTCACTGAAACTATCCTCAGTGGCTGAATGAATAATAACTGCTCTCAGATGGGTTCTGCTGGATAGGAATAAAGAATAAATCAAGACGAAATTGCTGCAAAGAATTGCAAATAAATGTTACTGAACTCGTGAAATTTACGAAATGTTCTCTTCAGGCTGCTCACAGCACACTGGCTCGAATAGCATTTTCCTTTACTAAATAAAGCAACCATGGTAATAGTTTCTTTAACCTTTTGTTTTTGGCTAACATAAAAATAGACATTTGTTGAATGAGTTTCAAAATTAGCTTTTCTTCTAATAAAAGGTTATGATGGGATTTTAGAAGCTTCAGTGACCTGCATAAAAGTACTTCCCCTACCGAAAAGAGGGCACTCCAGGTACTCTTAAATCCAGTCTGATAATGACAGGGATTTCTACAGAAAATCTCTGGCTCTGCCACTGCCCATGGCTGCTGCTGAGCATACATTTTTACATAGAATGTCTTTCTTTTTGTTATAAATAGCCTATTTTAATACAAAATCAAACAAATTTGTGTTAATAAATAATTGAAAATGATGCGATAGAAGACCTATACTGCCACCTGTTAATAAAGTCACACGCTTCATTGGCACAATCCAAATGAGCTGAGGCGAGCGAGCTTTGAACACTAGGAAGACCGTCAACATTGACGGACTTGTTGGCTCAGAATGGCTGCTAAGAAAAAATGATACAAGTGTGGAAGTATTTTGAAAAGGTTAAAGATGTCTCCAAGAAAAATGCAACTCGTGTCAGCAGTTTCTTACATATCACATGACAGCGATCAACGTGCCGTATCATTTAAAATGGGTTACGCCAACTTCATTTTATATGCTGACTGAATTTTATGACAAGAAATTAGGCTGATAAATGAGAGTTTTGGCAAGTTGTTGTTTCTCAAGCCATGTTGTTCCTATTCTATGTGTACTTTGCTGATGTGTGATATGCCAACGTGCAGAACGCCACCATGTTTTGGTTTTGTTCACCTTGCTTCCTGTGTCACTAAATACATAAAAATTGCAGTTTTTGCATACCTACCATGTTTAGTGTTTTAGCCTTTTTCTTCGTGGTGGAAAAAGTAGCAAGTGAGATTTGTTTATTTGTAGGGATCCCCGTGCTCTAAAAAAAAAACAATGTTGGCGATTTGTCAACTATGGACGAAATCTAACAAATCAGATTTGACTATGAAAAATATTCAAAGACAGCCCTAAATTTAGGTCTTACACCAAAACTGGACTTACATCACAGTCTAGGAATGGAACCTTTACATAACCCAAGGACCTGTACTCATAAAATGAAAATAATGCAAGACTCCAGCCACCAATTTCATCATTTCCTCTTTTTTTTTCAGAACAAGAGCTTGAAGAATAAACTCTTGTCAGGAAACAAACTTTGTGATGCTCATGCCGAAGAGGTAAGTGCATGCACATCTAAGAAACATAAAAAACGTGAAACCTAAGGTAATGTTGACAGTGCTGCATTTAACAATTTGCATGCTATGCATATCCATTTAAATATTAACCTCTTTTATGATTTTTGATGTGAAGCCAAATATAATTTGTCAGTTACATTTCCCAAAGAGCATAGTGATTATGTCTTCCACGTTTTTGCGAGTGACGCAATTTACTTTCGATTAGTGTGCCAATCCCCTGCTGGTTGCAGGACTGTGTTGACTGCTTTGTAAACAGTATGGTGTGTCTTGTGTGAGCTGCACTTACTTACCAAGCTGAGTCTGAAGGTGAACAGCACATTGGAGGACCTGTCTGACCTGGGATGTGCTACTGTGACACTTTGGATGATAACGGATGACATACAGTATTGTACCTCGTTGCCATACTCACTGTTAATGCCTTGCAAGACTAATTTGATCGAATTGTCAAAGCCTGTGTGGGGTTGTTTCACTTAATGGTTTTATTTCACTCGGTTGTTGTTTGTCAGCAGTGGTTTTGATATAAAATAGTTGTTTAACCATTCAATACATACCTTGATTACAATAAGGCACATACCTGTGAAGAATTTCCACTTTTGCAACTTTATATGGCTAAAAGGCCTTGATTTCATATTAAAGTCTGCATTCTATCTCCTGATAGCCAGTTTATCCATGATATAAGGGCATTGGATCCTGCGCGTGTGCCGATGGTGCCATTTAGTTATGCGTTCAGTAGATTTCATGCTAGTGATTCCAATTCCAATGTGATTGACAATACAGGGACCTCTCTGGTCAATAAGGAAACCAAAAGACACTGATAGAAACACATGAGCCTCTTTCCGACTTCAACTCCTCAAGCTGAGCAATTCTGAAATGCATCCAACAAACATGTATCTTATCCAAGACCTAATCACGTTTGTAAACTTGAGGATCTGGCAATGGCCCTTGAGACAAGAGCTGGAAAGAGAACAAAGACTATAAGGCCGTAATTTAAGCTTTCAGTTTGTCAGTCAGTACAGAGCCAAAGATTTCTTCGCGAGGGAAAATGATTTAACATACTTGATTCAAATGAGTTGTGGCGGAGAAAGTCACACCGAGTAACCTACAGTAGGAAGCTCTTTAACACAAGAAATATAGCAGTGTGTATTAAGTCAACTTTAGGCATACAGGGTACATGGGGGGGAAAAGGAACACAGACCCACATTTGCTTTTATGTCCAAAAATGAGACGCGTTAAAAGAAAAACTTTTAAAAAACCCCAAACTTGTTTGCCCTTGTTTAAAAAGTCCAATAAGCTTGAAAGGTACTAAGCCATACAGTAGTACATGCAAGTGGTTCCTTTGACTAACTTAGCACTCAACCTTAGTTCAACCTTTAAATGAGCCCTTCAAAAAAATGTTTGCCAGAATGTTATAATCTGCACTCAAAGCATAAACTTTTCTCCTAAGAGCTCTGGCTAAGTGTAAAAAAACAAAGCTTTTGATAAAATCTTAAATCAGAGCTTTGAAGTCTTAGCCAACAGCCAAAATGAGGCTACATCGTTTTTTGAAGGCCTTAGATAAACTTTCCAAGCACAAGCTCTTTTGTTATATGCGATACGTTTGAGATGTGTGCATTGTCACGACCTGGCTCTAAGGCAGCGACAACAAAGGAGAGCGACCGGCCCTGGCCAAACAATGCCACACATTTATTAACAAATGAGTAAGATATACGGTGGATGTTGAGGGACTGTCTTGGCTGACACGTCTCTTCAACATTGCGTGGAAGTCGGGAACAGCACCTCTGGATTGGCAGACTGGGGTGGTGGTCTCCCTTTTCAAGAAGCCTGACGGGAGGGTGCGTTCCAACTACAGGGGTATCACACTCCTCTGCCTCCCTGGGAAAGTCTATTCCAGGCTGCTGGAGAGAAGGGTATGACCGTTAGTCGAACCTCGGCTACAGGAGGTGGAATGTGGTTTTCGACCCGGTCACGTAATACTGGACGAGCTCTACACCCTGAAAGGGTACTGGAGGGTACTTGGGACTTTGCCCAACCGCTCTACATGTGTTTTGTGAATGTGGAAAAGGCATTCGACCGTGTCCCTCGCGGTGTCCTGTGGGGGGTGCTCTGGGAGAACGGGATTGACGGCATGCTACTACATGCCATTCGGTCCTTGTACAACCAGAGCATGGGGCCTGGTTCGCATTACCAGCAGTAAGGCTGCCCTTTGTCACCAGTTCTGTTCATAATTTTCATGAACAGAATTTCTAGGCGCAGCCAAGGTATCGAGGGAGTCCAGTTTGGGGGCCTTAGGAGCTCGTCTCTGGTATTCGCAGACAATGTGGTCCTGATGGCCTCATTTGGCTGTGACCTTTACTGGGGCGGTTTGAAGCTGAATGTGAAGCTTCTAGGATGAGACTCATCACCTCCAAATCTGAGGCCATGGTTCTCAGTCGGAAAAGGGTGGTTGCACCCTCTGTGTTATGAGTGAGGTCTTGCCCCAGGTGGAGGAGTTCAAGTATCTCGGTGTCTTGTTCACGAGTGAGGAAAGGTTGGAGCGTGAGGTCGACAGGTGGATCGGCGCAGCGTCTATAGTAATGCAGTTGCTGTACCAGAACATTGTGGTAAAGAGAGAGCTGAGCCGGAAGGCAAAGCTCTTTTACCGGTCAATCTATGTTCCAACCCTCACCTGTGGTTATAGGGTGAGGAGCTTCGGGACGAACTCAGAGTAGAGTCGCTGCGCCTTCACATCGCGAGGATCCAGCTGAGGTGGCTCGGGCATCTAGTCCGTCTCTGGACGTCTCTCTGATGAGGTGTTCTGGGCATGCCCAGACGGGAGACACGTTGGAGGGATTATGTCTCACAGCTGGCCTGGGAACACCTTGGTGTCCTCCCGGTGGAACTGGAAGAAGTGGCCGTGGACCGGGAAGTCTGGACTTCCCTACTAAGACTGCTGCCCCCGTGACCCTGACCCAGATAAGCGGAAGAAAATGGATTGATGGATGGAGTAAGATATAGAGCTTCATCAAAAGGACACACTCTGTCCGTCTGTCTCCCCCTGTGTGTGATGAGACTGAGGCTTTTAAGCTCCCAAGGTTGCACCCAGGCCCAGGTGTAGGGATTTCACCTTATTTCGACTGCTCCAGGTCCTGCTGTAAGCTGCAGAGAGAGCAGCAACAACAAAAACTGGTGGCAGGGCCCATCACACTCTACCCTTGAAAAAAATAAATAAATGTTTTCCCAACAGAAAATGTTTACAATTTGAGGCCAACTCAAACCATGTATGTTAAACCTGTAAAGTAAATTCAGCTATAATACCAATTAAAATACATGGTAATGGTAATGGTTTAATTTTATTTGAACATGCATACAAGTTACAATAGAATACATCAAATAGTTCAATTTGCAGTTCCACATGTCCAAAAGGAGTAGGAAGAAGCAAAGCTTATTTAATCCTACCCCCCGTCCATTTCACATCAATTGCAACACATTTATTCACCTCCTGTATTCCCATGTAGTCTTTACTTGTTGATACATGGGAAAATGATACAATTGAAATGATAAGGTAACAATGTAGCAATATAATTGTCAAGGTTTTTCTTCAATCATAAATAATAATCACATAATTAGTATATTAGTAAATAAATAATGATCAGTTTAAATAGACGTAACTGAACATAGTTGTTATAATAGGTGAGTACTGACAATGAACTGAATGAATGAAGAATGAAGAGTAGAGTGTTATAGTGATGAGACATAGCGTGTTTTACACAGTGCTTCAAAACTCTGTAAAATAGCTGGATTAGCTTAGTTTAGTTTTAGAGTTTCAACGTTTTTTCGTCGCCGTAGCCGATGTTTCCGGTTGCCGCCTCAACATGTTTAGTTCAGGAGGTGGCTGGTTAATGTTTGTGAGGACATGCCGCTATGAATGAGCGGTGCGCTGGGGAAATATTTCCCCACACTAACGTTCTTTCTCCTCACCGTCACAGCATTTCAATCACACTGTACATTTCCGCGAGGTTCCGCATTTAACAGTAGATTACGTTTTTATTGGCCAATTCCACGATTCAGTCCATGATTCCGTTAACGTGGGATTCCGTGATTCCGTTCATAGGGCCTGAAACTGGCAACCCCTGGAGATGGTGGACTGTCAGCCCACCAATGGAACACCAATATGAAGTTAAACCTTCAAGATTAAACACTCTTATTGCACAACATAATCATCAAACTTACTTATTCATATAACTCACACAGAGCAATGAAGAACTTGATGGTGCGCTCGTAATTGTGACTGTTAGGCGCTAATTGTTTTTTTATTTTTATTCACGTACCCCCAATGACAATTACCCATGGGGGTGCGCGTGCCCCACTTTGGGAACATAGGGAATAGACTAGACTTTCAGCCGATGACAGTACAGAATATGGCTTTGCCCATTAGTACACATTGCAGCAACAACGTGCGATTGTCATCTGACCATTGTCTCATCTCAGCAACACACTCAAGTAGAAAAATGTGTCAGGATCACATTCACGAAACTGTGAAATAAAACATAAATTACTGACATCAAAATTATAGAGTAACGTAGTTTATACTCTTCCAATTCATTTTCATGTCGTAATTTTTCAACAGCCATTTTGTCACTCCATTTCCAACAAAACGTAATTCCTTCCTCTGCTCAAACGTCAGTGACGATGCATGAAAGACCTCCAGGTCATGAACTTCAACAGCCTGCACTGGACCTTTCAAAATGTCAGATTCAGTGAAATTGGCCTTCATTATATTTTTAATGTTTCCCTTTGGCCACTTATCTAAGTAATAATGTTTTGCGATTTGAACCAAAAATGCACAACAGGTACCAACAGTTATTTCTCCCACAAACTGCCTAACAAAAGCTAGATAAACGCCTCCCTAGTCTTCAGGCACTTCGTTGGTGGATATACAACCCGTAACAAGTTGACAACTCACCTGCAGTATCGGATGTGCTCCCGAGACAACTGCTCCAGCCATGTTCACACCACACTATCAAACCCCCCAGACAAGATCCAAAGGGAAATCATCCTACTTCCAAACAAGGACAAAATAACATAGAGTGATAACATAGAGTGCGAATGGATACTTACTTGTACTCTATTCTACTTCAATTAAAAAAACATCCACAAACAGCATAGTACATGTCCAACACACAATTCCATTAAGCCACCAATTTCATTTGAACAGGCGACATTTACAACCAAGGTAGCACAGGGCAACATAGCACATGGCCAACAAACATTTCCATCTAAAAAAAAACTCACAAGAATCAATCCAGTAAACTGATGAGCCCCAATTTGTCACAATCTGGCTCTAATGGCAGCGAAAACAACAAAGGAGGGAAGCCGGACCTGGCCGAACAATGCCACACATTTATTAACAACAAATGAGTATGATAGAGGGTTTCATCAAAAGGCCAAGCGCTGGTCACCTGTCTCCACCTGTGCGTCTTCTTCTTCTTGTTTTTTATTGGCTGTTGGCAAGCAAATTATGGTGTGCATTACCACCACCTTCTGATAAGGAGCGTGGATTGAGATGCTAAAAAAGACCCCAAAAATCAAATCCATAAATAAAATGAATAATAATGTAAAAAAAAACTAAATTCTTTTATCTAAACCTGTCTTCTTTACAGAGATAGTTCGGATTTTTGACATGAAGTTGTATGCCATCCCCATCAGCATTGTAGCACTTCCTCCAAGACTGCTCTAAAGACGTTTGGCGCGGACACACAAACGACAGTCAGGACCTTTTCCCCAACCAGAAGGTGGAGGGAAATGACCCTCTCGTTCACCGGGGAGGACTCCAGCACAGAGGCACCGAGCAGGGGAGCTATTAATAAACCCACACCAGCTCGCCGCCTCTCCCCTGCAGCAACTCCAGAATAGAACAACGGCCAGCCCCTCTCGAGGAATTTGGTTCCAGAACCCAAACTGTGGGTTGAGGTGACTATGTCTAGTCGAAATGTCTCAACCCTTTCGCAAGTTCGGGCTCCTTCTCCACCAGAGAAGTGACATTCCATGTCCCAAGAACCAGATTTGGCCGCCGAAGACCAGGTCGCCCAGGCACCCGCCCTCGACCGCCACCCAAAATATATTGCAGCAGACCCTTATGCTTGCCCCCGCAGGTGATGGGTCTATGGGGGGGAGAACCCGTGTGGCTTCTTTGAGCTGGGCCCGGCTGGGTCACACGGGTGAACGCCCGACCACCAGGCACTCGCCTGTGAGCCCCTCCAGGGTGAGGCCTGGTATCCCACGTCCGGGCAAGGTGCAATCCCTCCTCTTGCCACGATTCATAGGGTCTTCTGAATCACTCTTGGTCTGGCCTGTCACCTTGCCTTGGGAGACCCTACCAGGAGCATATAGCTCCAGACAACATAGCTCCTAAGATCACTCGGGCACTCAAACCCCTCCACCATGGTAAAGTGGTGATTCACGGAGGAGATCAAATTGTCTGCTTGCACAAATAAATCAATACTTACGACTTACAAACAAATCAATACTTATTTATAAATCTATACTTACACTTCTCCCTGCTTTGCACCGTAATGTTGACATTTTTGAACGGCTGGACGGAAGCGTGCAAAGAATCTTGGGATATGATGGGACACTAAGGATGGTTTGAATGCAGACTTCCATTCAATGGAGGAGGACACATTTGTCGGCTGCATTTGGAGGAGCCTTTGCGGACTTTCTAGTTTGGACAGCCTTTGCGTGGCGCGATGACGTCATGCCTTAGAGAAACAATAATAAACTCCTGAAAGGAAATTGCTTCTCTTTTCCTCAAGTGCATGAATTTATTGCTTGGTTTTGGTAGGGTGGTTTGGTCAAATTTATGGTTGGCTGCTGATTTGATGAGGATTAAAACAAATATTTCAAGTGTAGCGCCACTGGAAAAAGCAAATAAAACACTCTTCAGACCCAATGAGAGGTGACAACAGTGATGATCCATGTTATGCGATTTGCATTTGAAACAAAGACATCTCTATTTGTGTCAACGGGACAGTCTATGACTTCACTGTCTAAGACTACATTGTACTGAAAAAAAAAATCCATTCCATCCATTCCATCCATTCCTCTGGTGTGATAAAAGCACTAATGTTTTAGATAGTGCTTGAGTGCCAAACTAATACGCAATCAGGGCTTTATGATGATTCTGACACTGACCGCACAGAGATTCAAGCTCCAAAGTAGACTGAATAAATGATTTGAATGAAGAGTGCTTCTGGCTCTGCAACAAGGAAGTTGCCCCACATCTAAAAGTTGATAAACACCAGGTTTTCTCCAAACCTTTTTGCTTACAAACAATCAACTGTTGTCTTTTCAATCTAATGACGTTTCACAGAATACAAAGCCTTCTTATTCCAAGTCATCAAAGAGCTTTGCTTTGTTGCCAGACACTTTTACCCTCTGATATTTGCGCACAAGACAAGCAGTAAATCTAGCCTTTTTGTAGCATTTGTCATTTCATTCACCTTAACCATTGGGTTTTAGTGCCTCAACGAGACTATAAGCAATCCGATGACACATCAAGCATTTGCAATCACGATCACTGTTGCTGTGCTGAGTGCTTGGAACAAATGATAATGTTGTTGATGCAATATGGAGTCAAACACCCCTCTCTTGCCTAGGGCCTAGTCTTCGGTTTGATTGACCCCTCAGCCATACCACACTGCCTTACATACTCTTGCAACACAGTACAAAGTCGTACTGTATTTAAAAGCCAAGTGCATGCTGTGTCGCACGCTGAAGGAGGCATCGGTGAAAGACAACTGAAACATAGCAATACACTGCTATTCCAGCACCTTGGAGTGTTGTTATTTTGTCTGGGTAAGATGAGAACACAATGGGAAAATCGATATGCATATGCACCGAGTTGCAAGATTAAAATTTCTCATCAAAGAATCCGAAACTAGCATAGAGTTTCCACTGATATGAAACCTGGCTGCTTGGATCATTTGTTTTGTTTTGTTTTGGGAGATGTGTGCTCCTACTTTATCTAATGTACCCAGCAATACAATTAGTTACGAGTGCAGGAAGCATACAAAAGCATAACTGTCAAATAAAACAATTTCCCCTGTTTTCCTTATCTGCATTGAATAATTCAGACACCTACGGTAGATAAATGAAATGATGACAATAAAATGTACTTCTACTTGGTGCATTTTGGCGAGTCTGCCTCATCCGATGCACTTTAGCTAGCAGACAAATGCGATGATCTTTTTAAAGGCAAGGAGGGAGAAGAGGCGCTGCAGGTTCGGAATGCTTTGCTCCTGCCGTGTTGGATGTAGATGTTGGCAGAAAATCTCGGTTGACCTCTTTATACTACAGATTACAGTCATTAGAAGATCAAATGCTGCAGGCAGTGTCTAAAAAAATCTTTTAGTAATACTGACTTCCCATTCCGATAATTCCCATAATATTATCACTTTTTCCCCAACCTAATTCCCCCAAAATTACAACTTTACTTTGTTTGTTTCTCATATTACAACTTTAAAAAAGACATTATTTAATTAAATTTTGCAACTCTATGCTACTAAAATAACATTATTTTTCCTCATAATATTACGAGTTTACTCTCGCAAAATTGAAACATTTTTTCTTGTTACAATGCAATTTTTCTGTTAATATTTTGACTTTAGACCACACGGTGGCCTATTGGTTAGCATGTTGGCCACATAGTCAGGAGATCTGGATCTTCTGGATTTGAATCTCTGTTGGGCATTTCTGCGTGGAGTTTGCATGTTCTCCCCGTGAGTGCGTGGGTTTTCTCCGGGTGCTGTGGTTTCCTCCCACATTCCAAAAGCATGCATGTTAAATTAATTGCCGACTCTATATTGTCCATAGGTATGAACGAGAGTGTGAATTGTTCTCTGTCTATATGTGCCCTGCGACTGGCTGGTGACCAGTCCAGGGTGTACCCGGTTTCTCTCCTGAAATCAGCTAGGATAGGCTCCAGCATACCCCCGCGACCCTAGTGAGGATAAGCGGCATAGTAGATGGATGGATGGATGGATATTTTTACTTTATTCTCATAAGATTACAGCTGTGTTTTCCATTTCAGCTGCTTTTTAGAATTTTCCAACTATTTCAATGTTCTTCTTGTTAATTTTCTTCGAATAAATTATGACTTTATTTGAATAATAATTACTATAAACATATGTATAATTATAAACATAATTCTCATGACATTCTATCTTATTGCACGGCCTAATTTTCTAAAAATGACAACTTTATTCATGATTTTGTTTCTCAAAATATTATGACTTTTTTAAAAATCATTTTTTTTTACATTTCAACTTCATGCTACTAAAATTGAGTTATTTTTCCTCATAACATGATGATGTTATTGGAGTAAAATTATGACTTTTCCTTGTTAGATTCAAACCTTTTCCTCTTAATATTTTGACTTTATTCTTGTAAAATGACTGCAGATTTTTCAATGTTTGCTTTTTTTTCTTCTTTCCCTTTCCCTAGTTTTCTTGTTAAATTATATTTTTCTAAAAGGCCCCTTGGGCTGCAAATGGCCCTCAGGTAGCACTTTGGGCACCCCTGCAGTAGGTGCTCAGCAGCTTCGAATGATAACGCAAAGACTGCACCAAATTGTCAAACAAAACATTCTAGAATTTTTGTTTGGTCAGTATGGGGTATGAGTGTTGATATTTGAGGAAAAAAGATATAGGACATATGTGGCAAAACGAAGACTGCCTAAATGCCTTCTGAAGGTACTGTATGTCAAGCTCACGTAATACTGTATCACCATGGTTTGTAAACTAATTAAAATGCGGGTTCTGAGCCATCAAAAGCATCAAGGTCGACATGCCGCTGTGATTCTCTTGGGTAGAAAAGGTGGCTGGCACGACTTATTCAGACTAAATAATAGGCCTTTGCTTTGGCAATGCTGAGACCGCAGCATATTGAGAGATATTTGCATTTCTTTGCAAGTTAACCTTCCACGGCATGTCTCTCTGCAGTTTCTTTAGGTAATTTATTCTTGTCGTGTCTCACAAAAGTGCCATTTAACAGATACAAATGAAATCAATTTGCTATTAATTAACTTCTTTCCTTGACCTGGGCCACAGAAAAACAAATTGTGAGTTTGAAAATCATTTCTTTATGTTTGTTTAACCTTGCCCCTGCTTATGAGGAGCCAAAGTTCATGTCACAAAGGGCAGAGATGGGTGTCATAGGATATGGAAATAACATAAGATGAGCAGTGAGAGGTCATCTAATAAAAAAGGAAGCGGTTGCCAAGAAAACACAAAAAAATGTGTCTTTCAGCTAAAGATAACATGGCATCGTAACTGACCGTGTCAAGGAAAGCACACTGTTGGCGTACACTGATAAAAAAAGAAGTGGGGAGGTATAAAAAGAGTTGTTTCACCAGTTATAGTAACTGCTATTGAAAACATGATTAAAAAAAAAAAGATTCTTCAAAAATAAGGGGTCGTTTTATATTCAGGATCGGTATTCGTCTGAGGAGTAATTATGTGGACTCAATATTTCTAGGATTCAAGGCCAGAAATACAGGTAGTCCTCATGTTACAGCTTTTCATGGTTACGAACGTGCTTGCATAAATTAATAAAAAATCTTAAACTCGCTCAAGAACTAGTAACAGAATGCGTGGCGGATGACTACATGCTGCACGCAGTGCAAGGATGCAATGTGTTACTTGTCTCGAGGGCTGTGGATGCATGCAGTGTGTGCGCCTCAGCTACATGGAGCAAGGATAGCATCACTTATTTGTTTACTTTTTGCACTTCATTATGTCTCCCAAGCATAGGGAAAGCTCTGGGGGCAGCATGTAAAAGAAAAGGAATGTGAAGTGGAATTAGACATGGTAAAATGCTCAGTGTAGCTGCATGCCCGTTCCAAGCTGCTCATCATCATGATGGCCCACAGAGATCGTATTCTTGAACACGTGAAAAGATCTTGTATTAAGAAGTAGACAATCCTAACTAAGCAGCATCGTGGTCTCATTATTGAGACTTCTTCCTCCCAATAAGCCTGTCTCTTACTCCTTGTAAGGCTCCCCAGTGTGCAAGACAACCACATGAATAAAAGTAAGTTGTCTTTTTGTATGACTGTTTTGTTTAATTCTCATATTTAATCTTTCTATATTTTATATGTCCTTGATGTGTTCTATTTCCAGTGTGAGTGACTTACACTCACTTAGGTTCCGACTTACACTAAAGCATGACATACATCACGTTCTCAGAACGAAACTCGTTCACAGCCCAAGGACTACCTGTGATATCTCTCCCATTTACTAGTACTGCTTGTCATGTTCAGTGAGGTGCAGGGAGCTAGAGCCTATCCCAGCTAACTCTGGAGGGACTATACCTTGCACTGTCAATCACTAAGTAATAAAACGGCAACTAAAACATTCCACTCTTGAAAGGTTATGCATTCATTAGCCTGGTATAAAACATTTTATCCTGAACAAGGACTAGTACAGAGGCATTCTGGGCAGTAGTTTGGTCCCATGTTGCGTCTCAGATCCCAAGCATCTTTTATAATAGCCTGGTCACGCTACACCAGCAGCAGAGAAAAGTCGGCCACTGCCACACAGCTGGTCTCTGAGTTGGAAGGGGCAGGAAAGCACAGTTTGGTTTTTGAGTGTGTTGCTTTTTGATTATAGGCGACAGCTGGTTGTCAACAAGAAGCCTTCATACCTGAGGGGATGGCAGCACTTGTGTTGCGCAGGTGATAATTTGGCAGCGGGCACAGAGCCAGCACATGGTTGCACCATTGTTTGGACTTTGCAGTTTAGTGAAGGGAAGATTTGGTACTTTCTTTTTTACAGTAGGACTGTCCTTTTAGCTTTTGCCCTGGGAACGCTCACAAAGAAGTCTCCTGCAGCAGATGGCAGAATCCTGCTACGTGATCTAAAACCAATTTTGCTATTTGAATAAGCTAACACTTATTTTCTTATCTTTCTCTTGCAGTCCAAAAAAATCCAGGCTCAACTGAAAGAACTGCGTTATGGGAAAAAGGATTTAATTTTTAAGGTAAGCTCAAACTGAAGGGCGGTTGCCTGTAACGCATCTACACACCAGAGGAGTAGAAGTACTTGAGACCACCTTGGGAAGATGATCCCATCACAGGCAATTCTCCAATTAATTTAGTCCCCAATTACGAAATCCCTTCCAGCAAGCAAGTCAATTGCAAAGTCAATTGGCTCAGCCTCAGTCTGCTTTTTGCTCTCCCTACTATCCCTTCCAGTCATGGCTTGTATGTCGATAAATGGCATGGGCGACAATGATGGAGCTGGTACAGAATTGTGCATTAGATTGCATGAGACAATCAGCCTGAATAGGAGGTTCATGTTGCTGAAATGCATTTCCACCATCAAATAAGCATGTGCTGTATACACTACGCTCCTTGTATTCTCATGAACATTTTAAGAATCAGGTGAAAAGCTGATGTGTCTATATATATATATATTTTCCTATTTTTCCACATCTCTTACATTGTATTGAGCATGTGAAATCTTATCTATGCATACATCCACATTGTGTCTCCGGATGTCCTGTCCGCTGTTCTATTTCTAGCCATGAATGATGGCAGTATTGACTAGTTCGGGTCACCTCTGTAAATTGTTGACTCAATTGCATCACATTGTCACGTATGCAAAACAACTTGAGATGTCACCCACCATGTTTACAGGATATGGCTAGCTCCGATTCGTCAAAACATTTCTTATGTCATTGAGATAACAGCATGACATGTGTCTTTTCTGTCTTTATCTGTATTTCTCGGATGCAATGATTGAAAACCTAGCCGGGAATAAGATATCATATGAGACGAGGATGCAGGAAAGACTCCTTCCTGATCGGTAATGTCATCAGCCCCACATGGAGGATGTCAGTCAAGACACCTTGACCGAGAGGAAATTGAATTGGTTACAACAGCTGTTGTACCGTAGCGAAATGCATTTCACGCTGCCACGATACACAAAAATTACAACCACAGCACAAGGCTGGCAAAGAATACAGGTACTTCCAACACAAATCACTGTGGGATCTCTATGCTGTCTTTCAGGACAACAAAGGGCTATATTTACAAAAAAAAATACTGTATTGTTAGATTACAAGTAGGGGTGCAACGATACAGAAAATTCTGAAAAAAGTCTGATTTATGCCTTCAATGGCTTATTTTCTGTTATTGTGTCTACTGTAGTGGGTAAAAGTGTAGAGGTGACTATAGGGGCGTTATTTCATGCCCAGAGGGCTCTAATAATGTTAAAAACAGTATTTAGTGGGTCATAAACAGGTTTTCTCAAACTACAAAAATATTCCATTTATTAATAATGAATCCCACTTAGCAGAAATTCACTAATCACGGTTGGGTCTGGAAACAATTAACTGCGATACAACGAGGGACGACTGTACATTATGGTTGCAACCCTGATTATAAAGCCATCTTTTGCTGAAGATAGGGAAATTAAGTATGATATACTTGGGGCGGGATCCATGAGTGAGAATCCAGCAGGCTATGACTTGTTCAGACAGAATGCATCACAAATATAGAGTTGATGATTACTTTAACCTCTGAGGCCTGCTTCTCATCTACAATGACTGATGCTCATTCCAAATGCAAATGGAAACATATTTTAGTGCTTGTTTGGATACTCTGAGCTGCGCCCCTTATGTTCAACCAGGATGTATATATAATATGTTAAGAAGTCTCAGTGTCTCACAGTAGGAAATGCCAACATGGCATCTAAAGAAGTGTGATTTTTAAAGAAGAGTCCTCAGATGATTAGACCAACCACTTTAACGCCTGAGCCACAGCTGCCCCAGTGCTACACTGTGCACAGTACACCCAAGCAGGTTCCTTTTCACTTGCTCTGTTATGATATAAAACCCCTCAGAGAAACTGGCCTTCCTTGTGTTGCACGGCAGACGAGCCTCCACTCTGCCCAGTCCCCATTTAACTTTCTCCCTGCGGCTGTTTCTCCACCGGCTTACGAAAGTAAGAAGAATGGTGACTTGATGTACTCGCATGCCTCACCAACAAAATGGCTTGTACCCCGCTGACCCCACACCTCTATAATGGACTGACACATAAATATGGAGCTTTGAGGCACTAACCCTGAAAGTCAGCATTTCTGGGTCAGTCACCATGTGCCTGCATTCCTCAGAGGACTATCTGCTGATGATGCACAATGCAATGGATGTAATGGCTCCCTATAATGCGACACATGCATGCACACACAGTTCTTCTGTTGCCCTTTAGAAGGAAGACGGAGAGCAGGCTGCAATTTTCTCATGTGCTTGTTAACCAATCCAAGATGGACTCATTATTTAGCACCTCATGTTTGCACCGTTTCATCTGACATACTGAGCAACATTTTGTATGATCAGATGTAAACATATTCTGTGTATTCTCCCATCTGTAAATGTTGTCTGCCAGTATTCTGACAGCTCACAGGCTCCTTTGAAGTACAGCGATAAAATTTAGTTTTTTTGCAGTATTGTTTTAGAAATGTCAGTATCAGTGAATGTGTCTGCGTTTCATTTACCACAACAATATTTTATACAACCCAGAGTGTCACTTGTTATAGAACCGTTTCTCAAACTTTCGACACCCACTGGATTCCTTCACAGTGATATCCTTATTGATTCCAATTGCCACAGACCAACAAAGTATTTTTTGAAAGATGAGTTGATTCTTTGGCATCCCACAGTGGGGATTTTGCCCTGTGCTTGTCTGTCATAGTATGACTCACTCATTAGGCCAAACATAAACATCATTTTAGTTGACCTGTGCCGTGGTAAAAGTAACAGGCATTATTAAAGCGACAACATTTGCCAGCTGCTAGCTAAGAATAATGAGGTGAATTTTTGCAAATGTGCAATGTGTCGCCATCGTGTCATAATACGAAAGGAGGTACTGTCTAAATATATAAAACTAACTCAACACCGTCAGTCACCTCTGTGACATTTCCCAAACTTTATCAAGAGATTGTGTCTGCAATGTGTTGGTGTAGCTGACCTTGGATGTTTCAAGCCTGTAAAGAATGTTCAATTCCAAAAGGCCAGTAAAATACAAATAATAAAAGATAAGGGCTCCACGTAGATCACAGAGGTCAGCTTCCGCTTTACACAATCTGCATGCAAATTATCACAATTTGCACAAAACTAATGATACATCCGTTTATGATGAGAGATTTGTTTGGCATTTTATTGATGGGCTTTAATGTTTTGTCAAACAAATGCTGTCTGTGTTTATTCAGTTTAGGGGTTGAACCCAAGCAATGATAGCAATTATGGGGCTTGTGGGTCTTCTCACATAACACTATATTAATCCAGTATATGGTGTTGTAGTGCATTATCTGTCAGACAAAAATGCATTTTTAGCTACATATCTGGAAACACATTTGAATGTCAATGCAATGTCGATATTAGCTGGACAGTGTTGAGAGTAACATCGTTCCAGTACACGGGTAATGTAATTAATTACTATTTCGAACGTTACAACACCGTTACTGACACCAAAATGTGTCCCGTTACTATGCACCGATATCTATCAACTGCTCTCCGCTCGCCGGCTTGATCTGTCAGGCAGGAGCAGACAAGAACTGTTTTTTAAGAGCTGTTTTTCTGATTGTCCTTATGTCTGTCACCCCTACTCCATTACCAAATAAGTCATGATGATTGGCTAAAGGTAGAGCACAATCTCAAGGTAACCCAGAGTTGAAGTAGGCAAGAGTTAACCTCACTGACACACAAGAGATGTAACAATAGTGAGTCCAAAGCTGACTGTGGCGTAATAGTGTAATTTTCATCAGGATGGAAGTGCAGGCACTAATTGACGTCATTGATGTAAAAGGCAAGAACATACTGTACATGTGAGGTGTCCATCAATCCAATTTCCTATACTGTCTACTATCCTGTGTGCAGCAAAGTGTTTGTCCGCACTCTTTGTGAGTAACTCTAACTTCATTACATATCTCTCAGTAGCACTACAAAGCTAAGCACTAACTCTATGACATATTTATTTATATATATTTTAAATAACGCCGTAATTACTTTTCCTGGTAACTAATTACATTCATTTAGGAGTAATTCCGTTAGCAATTTAATAACTTTTTTGGGAAAGCACCTAGTAACTGTGTAATTCATTATTTTTTTTAAGTATTTGGTAGGGATAATGCATTTTTGCCGAGTATGAGCATGAAACGAGTACAGCTCGTCATTATCCGTAATCGTGATGGAGGAAAATCCTCATTGGGTAACTACTGATGTATTCACTTTTCACACGCAGTGATTGGTCAGTCACACACAGCGACTGTCCCTCCCTAGACAGACTCATTATAGCCAGAGAGAGGAGCCATGCCTCTCACTCTTTTCCTCCTTCACACACGGAAACAATACAGACAATGACTCTCTGCTTGCTTGGCTCGACTCCAGCTCACGTTCTCTGTTTCGCTCTATTTCGGTTTGTATGATATTTAAAGCTAGTTGGTAGACTTGTTTTGTTAGGTACGCGGTGCATTTGACAAGACAGAGTTGAAAACGGCTTGTGTCGCGTTGGTCACTGCCTCCACTCTGCGTTTTTTCTTGAGTTTTCCTCAGCTTTTGTTGTTACGTACGGAGTGCATTTGACAAAACAGAACTATAAATGGCTCGTGTTGCGTCGGTCACTACGAGTGTTTTTTTTTTTTTTCTGTCTGCTTGCTTCTAAGTCTAAGTCAGAAACCTTTGCTCGTAGTACTGAACGCGGTGCTTTTGAGAAAACTACAGTGAACAAGGCTGACAGATTATTTCCCCGTTTGCCATCACTGGATGTTTGCATTAATCACCAACTTCACACAGATCATTCAAAAATAATTCAATAATAAAGTCTTACAGATCAATTACACACACACACAAATAGCTAAAAATAATAAACAATAAATATAGCAATTTATGATCAATCTATGTCAATTTCAGACTTAAAATAAGTACCCATTTAAGCCCCACACATTTCTGGTTAAACTATGCCCACTTCCGGTTTATACCCCACCCACTCCGAGTACAGATTCTGATAAAGATAATTTAAATGTGTGAACTGATACAGATACAGATAGTGGTCTACTCGCTCATCCCTGGTAATTGGCCCAACAGGGTCCACTGTAGGTGGATCAACACATAACAATGGTCCCGTGCAACTCTGATATTCAATTTTGAAGCTTCACTATATCACTTTTTTTCAAAAATATATTAATTAATAAATCATGCGGTTTTGTGGTTGAACACAACCTATTAATCGTCAAATCATGTATTTAAGCAAACGTTATGTATTTTTTGCCTAAATTAAGCATTTTCAAGCATAAAAATGCTAAATGGATTAATCTACAAATACAAGGCATTACACAGACACATTCAAACACATTGATTAGGATTAGGAATGTCTGGATCCGATCTTCAGGAACGAGATCGGCTGCTGATCCGGTGTATTTGTGAAAATCGGATTATATTGTCTTCTGCTACGAGATTGGGCCGATCCGGTTGCCGTATCACGTTCCTAACTCTTAGCCACACTCCAACATGGTAGCTGCAATGCGCCTCAAAGCTGGTTGCCACTCAACTCGCGCCACCCGCAAGAAGAAGAAAACACCATGAAAACACCACCATGCAGACATGTCCGCGGTGTACCGTGGTGAAGTTAGTTTCACGTTGGACGTTGGCTATTCGGCTACAGAGCGACAGCGGTAGTTCCCTCTCACTGTGCCCGGACTGCTACGTCATGGTGTAGGGAGCTCACACGGGAAGTGCCACTCTGACCACTGGTTGCTTATAATAGGGACCGCACAAACACTACTAAACATGCTGAAACGGTGGCAAAAAACCTAGGAAACTCCTCTGTTACGGAGCGTGAATGGAAGCTAGCGGGGTTCGCTTAGTTTAGCTAGTGCAGCTATGTGTGTGTGTGACGTCATCGTGTTGTGTTGTACTGCTTTAATGTAAGGACCATTTTACAATGCCCACTGACAACATGCAGGTTCTGAGTGAAAAAAGACGAGAGACACGTTTATTCTTGCACCCGGCACATATCATCCGGCAATTGCCATTCTCAACACACACAACACATTCCGGCCTTTAAAATAAGAGTGTTCTTTGTCACAATTGTCTGATTGTAAACAAAATAAGGGTGTCATTAAAATATCTTACATTAATAATGCGATTGGAATTACATGTGTGACTCCATCTTCCTTAATCACAAGCACGACCATTACAGTTTGTTGAAGATTTTGTAGCAATATGTGCTGAGGCTGACATCCCATTAGAAAAGTTAGCTAAGCATCCATTTCTCAATTACTGAACGAAATGGGCCAATGATGTATTGCATCAATAAATGTAAGGATTTTTGCATTTTATTCACTAACCCAAAAACCACACACTCTATGCTGAAAAAAAAGTGGAAAAGGTAAGAAACTGAATTCTAAAAAATGAAAACAGATATAAAACAAAATAAAACAGATTTCATAGGTCCCAAAGAGAGCTTGTTTAAAAAAAAGTCATATATTCTAAATCACACCATAAACTGATCTATAACCATGCCACATGATTAGTCCTACCCTTAAAGTATTTTGCACGCCCATTTTTTTTTCCAATTTTGTCTTTTATTTGATCTTTTATTGGATTAGGGGCCTGACTCACAGAGGTTTGTTACAAAAGCCCAACATTATTGTTGCTCATGCTGTGCAATAAAAAAGGACATTCAGCAATACTTTGGTTGCATTATTTGTAAAACTTTGAAACTTTTTGAGCTAACCATAACCATATTCAATTCTTGTTTGGAATAAAAGCTTATTATTATTGAAAAACAAACAAACAAACAAAAAACGATTGGTACCAGATCGGATGGGATCGGCAAGACTAAAAAAAATCGGATTGGAAGCCAAAAAATGTGGATTGGGACATCCCTATGTAGTATGTATGTATTCTACACTGTAGTATGTATGTAGTATTCTACACTGCTGTAAAAAACAATCTCGAATAAAAATACAGGCTACTGTTGCGGCCGTGACCTAGAAACTCAACTCTGAACACATGATGTCACTTCCTGTCCGCCTTTCATTCAGCTCCACTAGGGTACACATTTATAGCAACACACACAAGCACGAGTCTTAATTATGTCTTAAATGGCTTACTTATTACCGAGTAATATAGTACGAGTATAAAAGTGACTAAAGGGGTGCTCTAATAATGTTAATAACTGTATTTAGAAGGTCGTAAACAGGTTTCCTATGCTCTAACCATGAAAATATTCCATTTATAAATAAGGAATCCTACTTTGCGGAAATGCAGTTACAAGGTCGAGTCTGAAACCAATTGTATTGTAAATGAAGATGGAAGATGGTTGAAAGAATTTCTATTTGTAACCACAAGTTTGGCTTTTCAAGACCTGATGCACCCAAATGCAGTGCCACTGTCGATTTCTGAAAAGGATAAAGGTAATGCTAAATAAAAGATAAGTTGCTCTCCTTGCGCTGGCTTTGTAGCGCTATTGCTGTGGAACGAAGAAGGTGGGGGAAGAACTGAGGGTATGGTTCATTTGATTCAAAAGTCATATTTTTGCAGGGCCAGCAGCTAATGGACTTGGAACACAAGTTAACCATAGCAAAGGAAGAATTGGAGAAGACTGCTCTCGACAAGGTGAATATGTTTTATGCTTTAGTAATGCTTGTTTATTCCCTGTTTTTGACCCCTTTAAATCTGTCGTTGTCAAATTCACAGCATTTTAGTTAATAAAAATGCTGCATATCACACATCAGCTGAAAAATCATCAGGTGTCAAGGAAAAGTTGATCAAGTCAATGGAATTACAACACTGGACCAGGCGAAACAGCCTCAGGAAAGCATCTTTCAGGTTGATGGAAGTATACCATCGACCGGCCTCAGAATAAAGTGCCTCATACTAAACTTTACTGCATTCAAGCGAGCCTCTACTTCCAAAAAAACATTTGACCTTCTTTTCCCCCATGTGTGTTATCTGTTCAGTCACAGCATTACTGTGACAAGCTGGAGCAATTTTAAAAGAAAATCCAAGGCGGTACACGATCACCTGAATTTTCAGAAGAGAGGATTGTAATACATACTTGAGTTAAACCAATGAACTATTTTAATGTAGCATAAAGCCCCCTGAAATTGTAAATATGAGTCTCATTTATCCTAATTTCAGACTGATATTAAAAAGAATCCCTCTGTTAACAGTCAACCATTACACTTTTAGAAGATAACTGAGCTCCGCAGGGTGTCTCCCATAGTGTTTCATTCAAATATTATATGGTATGTTGTGGCAAAGTTAAAGGAAAACAGCACTTTTTTTTAGAATTTTGTCCATCATCTACAATCTTTATGTGGGACATAAACACAGGTTTTTCTCTTTTCTGTGCATTCGAAAGCTATAAAAACAGCTAAACAGATTCTAAAGAGAGAAAAACAGTTAGCATTTGACTATAAAGCACTCTATAAAGCTGTTTTATGGTTTTGTATACATGCAGTAACGGGTACATCCATGATAATATGTAATATTTGCCCTATTTTGATGATTTTAAACAATACCAGAACTTCTTTCCTGGGGGCATTATTTCACATAGCAGACGGATAGGAACGGTACTTCCGTCAACAATAACAGCATAGAAAGCAACTACTAATTATGGCAGACTTCATCAGAGCTGCCGACGATGTCAACTTTTGGACAAATGAGGATCCAGAACCTCATCTTTTTGGGCCTGAATATACGGAGGATGAACGACAGGTTTTCGACACTGGGCCCGCAAAAAGAGAGAGTGAAACTTTGCAGCAGATGGGGGTCAAGTCATTACACTGGCATGACTTGCTGGGGTGAATGCGGAGCTTCCCAATCCATGCTGACAGAAATCGAGTGTTTCTGCTGCACTGAGTGGCATACAGGGTTACCATTACCATTACCTCGTGTGTATGGCGAGGACGAGATTGCATCACATCACAACCAACAAAGAATTGCTATCGCTAACAAACCCTTCAGTGATGGACACTTTTTAAAACCTACCCAAAATAAACTGGAAAAGACCCCCCAGACCAGCTGGACCAGACTGACAACTGTCCTTCTAGTAAGTCACCACGATATTGATGGTGACATGGAGCACATAGCACATGATATCATAACACAGTCCATCTAGCCGTGTATAAAGAAAACATGAAATGTAGGCTAATACTTTACAGATAATTTGGCTGTCTATCCGTAGTTGTTCATATGCTTATTCTTGTTTCCTAGTCAGTACAGATTGGTGTCCTATCGCATTGTTTTGGAGTGGGCCCGTTAGGTCATGGTAGTGGCGTGAAGCGCTGCGTCACTACGCCAGAAAAATAGTTCTCTGTGTTAGCGACTACAATAACAATGTTGCTGTAGCTTGGCTTATATACTCGTCAGTTATGTAAGTAGAACATTTTTGCCGTTTTTTGGAGCCATTTTTTTTCGGTCTTTATAGTCAAAATGTGTATGTTCTTTTACGTGCATTGTTAGCTCCCACATGCTAGCTGTTTTTTAGCTGTTTTTCTCTATTTAGAATGCGCAGAAAAGAGAAAGACGTGTGATCATGTTTCACATAAGAATTGTGGATGATGGGCAAAATAAAAAAAAAAGTGCAGTTTTTCTTTAACTACCAGCCTCTTTTTAGCTGTTTTTTATTTCTTTAGAACGCACAGAAAAGAGTACAGTAAGAGATGTGTTTTCTTGTTTCACATAAGGGTTGTGGATGATTCCAAAGAAAGTGAACGTTTCCTTTACAGACCTAAAGGGATAATTCAGATTTTTTAACATGAAGTTGTCCGCATCAGCATTGTGGTCCAATAACCCCCACTTGGTCTCCTAAGTCCAGTTCTGGTCAAATTTCTGTGATGAAGAACGTAGTTTCTCTTAGTTGCTGGGGACAGTTAAGTAAAGAATTTTGCCTCTCAAAACAATATGCGTTCAAAAGATTAACACATTCGCATCACAAAAATGCCTCCTCAAAAAAAATCAAACCTCACAAAACGCTTGGCACATTATTTTCAGTCTTTTCTAGGGGTACCATCATTTTTGTCCAGACCTGTTTCATGAATTTATTTTTTTCAATAATTCTGTTGAAGCATAGTTCAAAAGCAATGTCTGACGTTCATTGGTTAAATTTCATAGATTTTTTATTTATTATTACTTTTTCCAGATTCAAGTTATTTCTGTGACCATTGTGAGTTTTTCTTTCATTGAACGAATGTTACCAACAATTTTGTCCACATGTGTATATCTGTCTCGGGCCGTATTCCTGCGCACTGTTGTGTATGACGAAGACGCTCGCATCTACTTCCACAACGGAGCGCCGCTGCCATCTTGGTTACGTATGTGTTCCACGCCCAGTGTTTTGTGAGGTTTGATTTTTTTTTTTTTAGAAGGCATTTTTGTGATGCAAATGCATTAATCTTTTGAGCGCGTATTGTTTTGAGAAGCCAAATACTTCACTTGATTGTCCCCAGTTTAGGGACTTTGGGGACCAAGTGGGGGGTAAGTCGATGTTATTGGACTACAATGCTGATGGGGATGTCATACAACTTTATGTCAACAAATCCAAACTATTTCTTTAACCTAACAAATATGCACGGATGATATTTTTTAATGTATGTATGATTATTTTAACCGGATCAGGCCTGCTATTCATTAACAAAAAGAAGCTTTTTAATCTTAAATTTGAGACTTACACTGATGTCAGCAGATGTCCTAAAATCAACATCATACAAAGGGTCTATATCTGGTTGATAAGTAATGCAACAGTTTTAATAAAGTGGCCTTTGATGAGGTTAAAGAAACATGAAAAATAAACATTGCAAGGAAGGACTGCAGGACAAAGGGTATAAATTCCAAATGACTCTACATAAAGTACATCATCAACATCATCATCATTTCAATCTGTAAATTCAGCCTTTCTTGATCTCATGAGATACACTTCATTTCTTCATTAACATTACTTTCCAGCTGTTTGAAAGTCACTTTAAAGCAAGGCATCTCATGGCACATAATGAAGTTAGCTCCTCAGGTGAATGCATGAAAAGAGGCATGTAGGAATTCAGCGACTGTCTTCTGTGTGTGTAATCTGTTTTGGGGACAGGAGTCTCAGTTAAAGGCGCTGAAGGACACCGTTCACATCTGCTTCTCAGCTGTCCTGCACAATCAACCCAGCAGCAGCCACCGATTTCCCACCTCTCCTTCCCATTTGTACAGATACTCATCACTCATCAACAGCTCCAGAGTCACCTTTCAACAGCCCCATGCCAAGGTACAGTAATTCAGTATTTCACTGTGTGCCATCTGATTTATTGCTTATCCAGAAGAACCACTTGTATTGTCAAATTTGCTTCAATAATATCATACCGTAGATCTATTGAAGAGGTATTTTCAGCTGTCCTTGAACTAACAGTATGTGTCATGTAGAATGCCAGTGTATGCAAAATGGAACAAGACCAGAATTTATTGCAGTAGTGTGAATGGAATTGAATTGGACTACTTAGGATTTGGCCAAATGTCAAACTGGTATAACAGCGTGTCCTTTACAATCCTTTTCAATTGATCGTCAACTTGTAAGGGGTTATTGCTTAAAGTTAAAGCCTGAACTAAGTTTAAGGGGTATCTGACCCTTGATGTGGTCAATTTTAAGTATAACTGAATGTGCTTTTTGGAGTAGCAACACACATACACCAGCAAAAAACAATTGCAAATCTTACTAAACAGATGTCTTCTTTAATAGTGTTAATAGTTATTCGGCTTTTCTCCAATATGTCAGTCTCAATTACTATTGAGTTAGGATAGTTGGGATTTTATGCAGAGTTTTACGCAGGACGGACTACAAAGTACACCGGAGTGTGATTTCTTCGTGGCTGCCAAACAAATGTGCAAATCACAACAAACCTTTCCATACTGGATCAGCTTCAGACCGGGTTAACGACCGCCACTGGCATTGTTAACCGACAGGGTGTCAGTGGAAACTATGGGTTATAAGCCGTATCAGCAGTTTTACTATGGAGTAGATGGGAACCAAAATGGGGTAGGTGTGATCCTCAAGGAAGAGTATGTAAACAGTGTTATGGATGTCAGGAGTGTGTCAGAAAGAACCTGTGGTGCTGAAGACAGAAATTGGGGAAGTAATGATGAAAATTGTTAGTGTGTAACCAGCACAAATTGATTGTGAGTTGGAAGAGAAAGAAGAAAGAAGAAGAATTTCTGAAGCTGGATGAATGAGTTGATGAAGAGTCTTCCCAAAGGTAAGAGAGAGGTGGTTGATGCAGACATCAATGGCCATGTTGGTGAAGGAAACAGAGGAGATGATGGGAAGGTACGGTGTTAAGGACAAGAACATGGAAGGACAGATAGTGCTAGGTTTTGCAAAATGAATGGACATGGCTATGTTGAACACTTATTTCCAGAAGAGGGAGGACCACAAAGTCACTAATAAGAGTGGATGCAGGTAGACTACATTTTGTGCAGAAGATGTAACCTTAAATTGGTAATTGTAAAGTGTTGACAGGGGAGAGCATCGTTGCACAGCATAGAGTGCTAATATGTAGGATGACTTAAAAAACAACAAGGACAGAACAGCGGACCAAATGTTTAGAAGTTGAGTAACGAGAGTTGCTGTGAGGACTTCAGGAAGGACTTCTGGCCCTTGATGGTTTTGAGGATCTGCCAGATGATTGGGCCAACACAGCAAAAGTGAGGTCCAAGAATGTACAGCTTGAAAAATGCTAGCAAAAAAGAATTGTGACAGCAAGAGGGATGAGGAAAGTAGGCAGCAGTACAGTAGGGCGAAGATTGTGGTGGCAAAGGCTAAGCGAACGGCCTTTGATGGGTTGTAAGAGAGACTAGACAGTAAGGAAGGAGAAAAGAACCTGTGCAGATTGGCAAGGCAGCGACATCGTGATGGGAAGTACGAGGTATGTGCAGCAGGTTAAGGTGATCAAGGACAGAGATTGGAATGTGCTCACGAGTCAGGATAGTGTGACGGCAAGATGGAAAGAATATTTCAAAGAACTAATGAATGTAAAAATGAGAGAGAGAAGGGTGAAAGTTGTGACTGTTCCAGGTATCAGTAAGGTTGCAGTTAGAGCAGATCAGAAAAGATGAATCATGGGAAGGCATGTGGCTCAAGATTAACAAGATTGTTCAATGAAATGATGCCTGGGGAATGGAGTACTACTCCGTATTGAACGAACAAGTGTGATTGCGTGAAGCGTGGCAACTACAGGTGCATAAAGCTGCTTAACCACACAATGAAGCTCTGGGAAAGAGTAGTAGAAGCAAGGCTAAGGAAAGTGGTTGAAATGAGTGAGCAGCAGTATGGTTTCATGCCAAGAAAGAACACCGCAGTTGCAATGTTTGCAATAGGAGATGAGCTGTGGTATAGCATGAGGAAATCTGGAGTGGGTATGTTAGAGTTGTACAGAATATATATGTGGGTATCAAGGCAGCAGTGAGGTGTGCTGTAGGTATCCCAAGTAGGTTCCACGTGGAGTTTGGACTGCATCAAGAATCGGCCCTGAGCCCATTCTTGTTTGTTATGGTGATGGAAAGATAATGTCAGATAGGATGCTCCATGGACGTTGATGTTCCCAGCAGGTGACATTGTGATCTGCAGTGAGCAGAAAGCACATGGAAGAAAACCTGGAGAGGTTGAGGAATGAGCTGGAGAGTACAGGAATGAAGGTCAGTTGTAGGAAAATGGAATACAAGTGTGACAATGAAAGGGTATCAGGTGGAACTGTGAGGATGCAAGGAGTAGAGGTGAGGAAGGTGGAGGAGTTTAAGTACTTAGGGTCAACCGTTCCGAGCAACTGAGAAATTTACAGGACAGTAGTGAGACCAGCCCAGATGTATGGTCTGGAGACAGTAGGACAAGATTAGAAACAAGCAGATCAGAGGCACAGCCCACGTTGTGAGGGAGGCGAGGTCAGAGAGGCCAGACTGAAATGGTTTGAACATGTGACAAGGAGGGATTGTGACTATACTGGTAGAATGATGCTGGAGATGGAGCTGCCAGGGAGGAGAAGAAGGGAAAGACCAAAGACCAAGTTTCGAGATGTGGTTAGAGAGGACATGCAGGTGGTAGGACTGACAGCTAACTACAATGTATCAGGTTGAAAATGTATACACTCTTCAGTAACAAAAAACATACTGTACTCGATTAGCAATTGCTTCTAAACATTTCCATTCTACATAGCTAGATTTCGCTCAAAGTTCAAATATTGGTGCCAACACCCATCCATCCATCCTTTTTCTATGCCGCTTCTCCTCATTAGGGTCGCTGCAGCCGATCCCAGCTGACTTCGGGCGACACTATGAATGAATATACTGGGCAATTATTATTCCATTTTCAAGCAGCTATTTGCAGTTCAAGTATTACTCTCCAGAGACAAATAGCTCAAATAGGAAACCATTATAATAGAACAATGATCATTATTCTAGAGTTTTGCGCTGAATAAGTGTTTGTATCAAGTAGTCAGTTATGGTGTTTGTACTGTTTATAAACCACCAACTATAACTGCAACACAAATTTAGATTTTTAATTTCTTTAGAATTAAGAAAAATAGATCTGCAATGCGGCAGAACTCATACATCACGCCACAGTTCTTACAGTGTGTGTATTTTTCCTGTACCAAGCAGTCGTGTCAACCCCAATCAGAAATTGTGTTCATTCTGATTTCTGAAAAGCAGCCACTGCAAGCACTTTGAAATCATCTAGTCGTCCAAAGCGCTACTGTGCCTTATCTGCCATGTCCTGGTGAGCAATTCTGTCTTTGAGAGGCTTTTTTCTCGTCAAAGCAGTCACAATTTGCTCTGCGTCCCTTCAGTGGGTGCCTCAGAGATTTGACATGCTATGTAGATGTTTTTTTTTTTTTTTTTCATTTCTTCTCCTTATCTTGTCTCGGTTTCACCATCTCCTCCAGTGTCATCTCTTTCCCTATGTAGTGAACAACAATTGTATGAAGCTAACACTTTATGCTCACATTCAAGTACTTGTTCGGGCTTGCTCTCAAACAAAATGTTCCCATTGATACGAGGGTGTATTTTCGTGCCACCATTGTTTCGCCATGTGCCACTCAATTGCAATGTGGCAAATAACAAAAAAGGTATGGGCTTTGGTTGCTACTGAGGCGTCTTCATTTGCATTAAAAATAGCTACACTCCACTTGTGGGGAGATTCAAGTGTCATTATCTGCTTTAAGCGCTGCACACTTTGACTGGCTGTCTGATAAATCTGAGTCAGCCTTTGCTGTAAAGATTACTGGGGTGCTCCATCTGTCCACCCTGTCTGCTTATATGGAGGTGGGCCAGATCTCACTGAAATCCCTGCCAAATTGTTCTCAAATTATGTGTTCAAAACAACTCATACTTGCATCCACTGTTCATGGAGGAGGAGTGGAATAGACCACACACTATATGATGGAAACAACAGAACACACGCCACAATCTCGTCAAACATGCTACACCAGAAATGCTGTACTTTGCTTGGAAAATGATGCTTTTGTTGTTGGTGCAGTTGTTTTCAGGTCATTTTAGTTTTATTCCACTGTTCCACTGGTAAAATCACCAAGGCTGTTTGCGTAACCATAAAAATAAGGAAGCGTTACAGTACAGTGAGATGAACTTTGGTTAGCGCCATTAATCCGTTCCAGGAGGTCTGACTCTAACCCCCAAAAAATCCCATAAAAAATAATGTAAATCAATGTAATTCCTTTCCAAAAATTCAAAATTGTTAACACAAAACACTTGAATTCAATAGTGTTACTCACCTCAAGCACCCAAAATGGAGCCAAAGAAAGTTTCAAGTGCCATAAGGAAGGTTAGAAACACTATTCAATTCAAGAAAAACACTCATGACAAAAGAGGAAGCTGGTATCCGTGTGGTGTCTCGATACCACATTGTGTGTATGGGAATACTCACGTCTTCAATGAAGGTAAAAGTAACCTTAAATGTTCATTTATCCCATTCGTTCGTCATTTATATGCAGTTGGAATTGTTTTCTGCATGTAAAACATTGGAAAACTATAAAAACGTGTTTTGTGTTAACATTTTTGAGAGTCAACCACTGATGATATCATAGACAGGCGATGTAGCTGACTTCCAGTTGCCATTTTGTTTGCAAACTATGCTAACCAGGATGCTTGTGATAAAAATACATTAAGAACACAGCTGGACTCTCACAGTGTAACAACACAACAGGATGCGCGCCATATTGTGCACTAACTGGAAAATGTATGCAAACAGTTGCAATATTTTGGCGTACATTTTGGAAAACCACGCTCACCGGGGAGGGCGCTAACTGAGATTCTATTGTACTAATCGTTGACCTAAACAAGGTATTGATTGTCATCAGAGGCAGATATACAAATGTAACAATTTCAGTGTTTCCCACAGGACTGCAATCGATTTGCGATGGTGGGTAGCCCAGATGACGTCTTATTTACATAATTGGCCATGACACACGTGCATGTAATTCTTCAAAAAAGCTGAAAAAAAGGTTATACATATACTCTTTCATTCCATTTCCATGCCGCTTAATCCTCATCAGGGTATGACTGACAAAAGATCTCACTCCATTCATGCCGTTGTTCTATGGAACCAACACACCAAGCTACTGAAACCAATGCACATAGTGAACTCTTCCTGCCTGTTTGAAGGTGAGAGACGGGGAATACAGACATGCATGCACATGGCAATATATTGAGGCTGGCAAAATTATCAAGTTCATTTTTGTTTATTTTGTGATTAATTTATTTATTATCGTCCCGTTTTTTTCTGAATGAGAAATCTTGTCACATTTTAATCTTGCGAGATCTTGTGGCATGAGATCTTGTAACACTCCTAGTTTTATTTCAGGTTTTTATCATTACATAATGCCTTTTTACTCTTTCACTTTACTCTTTCTTGCCACTTTACTTTTTATTTTTCCATTTTTGCAGGTTTTTTTTGTTTATTTTATTTTGGCAATGTGCAATGGACTCATAAAAACGATTCGCGGCTCGCAAATGACCCTTGGGCCGCACTTGGTTTTCGTATTTCACCTGGAAGGCGAAGTGTTACTAAATAATGGAAGCGTGTCTCCCTGCTCTGTCATCTTAGCACTATGGCTACTCATCACTCCCGCTTGTGGAGCTGCACACTGATACGGTGATATACGGTGAACAGTGCTAATGCACACACACTTTTATTTGATTGGCAACTAAATGCATGACGCAAGAAAGACGTCCGGTCTTTCACGCTCAAAGCGTACCACGTGGCAATTCGGCACGTTGTTATGATACATGCCGCCACCTAACAAGTAGCGCCAAACCCATTCCTCGAGGCTCAAATATATTTAGTGGCGGGCCGCCACACAAAAATGAATGTATGGGAAGCCTTAACCTTACGACATGAACATATTAAACATACGGATTGACAGTCATATTATTCTATTTATTGAAGCAAATGTTTGTGTTTCATAAGAAAACTTAGAAGTAAATTCTGATTCTGAAGAGAAGGGTTGTTTGTTCAAGTGCTCACTGATACTCATAGTTAGAGTTGATATAATCAGGCTTGAAGCGCTCATGGATGCCATATTGGGGCCTCTCCCACATTCACAAAGCTCCACTCACTAGTGAAAGATTCATTAGTGTGAGGATGCAAAGATCAGCAAGATTGCAGAAGGAGTTGCTTCATATTTAGCAGTCCTAGGGAGAGAGCCGCGGCTTGTGGTCCAATAGCATGCAATTTTCATCAAAGTAATGGAAAATGATGTTGTAGATGCTTGGAACACTGTGCTTGAAGAAAAATAAGTCATTTGATTGCTCCGCTCTCAGCAGTCTACTTTTATGATTGTTCCTTTGTTTGTATAAATCAATACACATTTTGTGCAAGGAAGAGAGAAATAAAGACAGTACATTAGAATTTATTCAAAACAAAGATAATTATTCTTCCAAATTTTCTGAATTAAATACACAGAAGGGTTGCACAGTGACCCACAGGTTATCATGTTGGCCACATAGTCAGGAGATTTGGAAGATCTGGGTTTGTATTTTCGTTTGGGCATCTCTATGTGGAGTAGGGCTGTCTTCTCTTGGCGTACGTGACTGAGGCGCGGCTCCTCTCTGGCTGCAGCCTGCAGCAAGTCTGTCTGGGGGGCAGTCGCTGTGTGTGACTGGCCAATCACAGAGCGTGAAGAGAGAATACATAAGTAGTTACCCAATGAGGATTTTCCTATAGCACAAGTACGGATAATGACGAGCTGTACACGTTTCATGCTCGTACTCGGCAAAAATGTATTATCCGTAATGGATACTCATCTAAAACAAGTATCCGGCTCAGCTTTATCTCTTACTGTGGATGATGTGGAATCTTCACTAAAGACCACACAATAGCAGGGAAAATTCTCGGTAAGGAACGTCTGTGTGACGTTAGCTTCCGCTTAGCTCATACGCCTACCTTTCTTGCTTTTGTTTACATTCTCAACAGCGCTTGCAAGCACTTCCGCTGGGTGAGGTGTGTAGACTACGGTACTGAGTTGAAGACCGGTGATGAAAACGTTGGTACTGCAAAATTCTATTTCTAAAAGCTCTTGTTGATTGTAAGCTATTAAACCAGACCTGATTAAATTAAAATGAGGAAATTATAACTGCAAATCTGGAAGAGACCCTGGGCTTTGTTGTGTGTACACGCCGCCGTATTGCCTAAGTATAGGTCTTCTGTTAAATACAGACATCATTTTCAATTCTTTATTAAGACAAATGAGGCTGAATTTGTATTAAAAATAGGTTATTTATAATCAAAACAAAGATATTCTATGTAAAAATGTATGCTCAGCAGCAGCCGTGGGCACCCCCCTGTAGTCAGAATGGTACAATCTTCATCACATGACATTTTCATATGATTGATAGTCGAATCAGACTCCTTGTCAAGACAGCCCTAGTGTGGAGTTTGCATGTTCTCCACCTGTGTGTGTGGGTTTTCTCCGAGTTCTCCCACATTCCAAAAATATGCATGTTAGGTAGGTATGACTCTAAATTGTCCATAGGTATGAATGTGAGTGTGAATGGTTGTCTATATGTGCCCTGAGATTGGCTGGTGACCAGTCCAGGGTGTAACCTGCCTCTTGCCCGAAATTAGCTGGGATAGGCTCCAGCATACACCCGGAACCTGAATAAGGCATAGAAAATGAATGAATGAATAAATACTTTAAGCTTTATTTACTGGTGGAAAGAAGAACAAAATTGTATATGCTTTCCTTTCCCCATTGAGCTGCTACTGTATATGCTTGATTCTGATGGTTACTGTCAAAAGTTGAGAAGTCATGCATCAACTGTTTAAAGCTGACACTTCCGCAAGTGAAGGCTGCTCAACTCTGAGCCTTTTTTTTTTTTAAACTAATGAAGAATTAGGTGTCACAGTGACTTTAAAATTGTTTGTGTTCATCTTAAAAATTGTCTTGCCTTTTGCTCCCAAGAGACATTTTTGGTCCACTTAAGGAAACCACTTTATAACAGCCCTGAGCAGTTGGCTTCAACAAGCAGTTCCATTTAGATCAGTGTCTCTTAATGCTGTGTGTACATCTTCAGCCTCCGCTTTGGACATGCACAGTCTCTTCAAAATATGTCCACATTGATTTCCTTTCTAGAAACAAGTCTACTCCCACATTTGGCTTCAAAAAGAGTTACATATTTAGTTGGGTTAGGTTAGTAAGGAAGCCAATAAAGATTTTTTTTTTTTTTTTTACAACTTAGAAATAAGACTAATGACTCTTTAAACAGAAAGCACACATTTATAACTTTATGGCATACCTAAACAATATATATTTTTTACTTTACTATACTTCTAACAGAGCACTCCCTCTGCACACATTCTTGAAAGTTGTTATGAACAGAAATAATTAAAAAACAACAAAGCCTTATGTATTAGTTCTGAGTCGTGCCTGCTTTCATCGTTAAAGTCTCCTGTTTGGAAACACTTTAACTTCCTGGAGAAATACATAAATGGACAAAGGCAAGTAGATAAGACAAAAGCAGTGTCCCAGCATTGTTCAGTAGAGATCACAAACGGGGCTAAAAGATGGAACTACACTTTTCTACACTCAACAAAAATAAAGTCATCGCTCGTTTATTGCAGTTAATTGGTTACAGACCCAACCGGCAGCGACAGATTGTCTATGAAGAAGACGGATTGTGGGTTGAGAGAGGAAAATGGCGAAACACATGCAGAAATTGATCAGAGACAAAAAATACAGGCCGCTAACACTGTCACAGAGCTTGTCTGGCGGTGGATCTGCCTTTCGTAGTGACGCGATTGCGAAAGATAGAGGTGACATGGGTGATGTAGGTGACGTAGACACAAATGCAGTTGACAATGGCAGCCAAAGCATTAAGCTAGTGGTTAGCGTTGCTGAGCCATGTTGCGCGACACCGGAAGCAGTTGTCTTAATTGCGGGTGACTCAGAACACGACCCTGATTCTTCTGACGAGTGGCTGCCGTCTGGATCGGTCAACAGCAGGGATTCATCCCCACATCCAGCAGATCCCACTGTCGCTGAATGTGCTTCTCTGCAGAAAAAGGTCGTTTTTGGTCAAAATCAGGTGTTTTTGCTGAAACTACCCTAGGTTCTACTGCCAATATGTAAAAACACCAAAAAGCTAGAAACAAACTTTTTTTCTGATGAAAGAAGAGCGTCTAAAGTTTCTTTAGATAGTTTTAATGTTTTATGTACAGGTAGTCCTAAAATTCATTCTGTGGGTCTTGAAAGTTCAGCAAAAATGTGGCAGTATGGATTAATTTTTGAAAAATTGTAATAGAGTGAAGGAGCGATGAACGAACCGCAAAGTGGCAAGGGATGACTGTATAAAAGCAAATCTTTTGTTCTTGCTCCCATTTTATATAAGCTGAACTCAAAGATCTAAAACTTTTTCAGTGTCAAACAAAACATTGCCTGTCACCTGTCACCCTTTCCAGGGGACCCCCCCCAGCACAGGTGTTCTTTATCACTGGTCATTACTAATCTGCCCATGTCAGCACAGGTGTTCCTCATTACCGCTCATTGCCAAGTGTTTAGTGTGGTTAATTGGTTCACTAAGTTAATTTCTGCAAAGTAGGATTCCTTATTTTGTAAATGGAATATTTTTGTAGTTATAGCATGGAAAACCTGTTTACAATCTTCTAAATACGTTTTTTAACATTATTCGAGCCGTCTAGACATAAGATAACACCCCTATAGTCACCTTTACGCTCGTATTACCCAATATAGTAGACATAAAAGTAAATAAGCCATTTTAAGCCATAAATAAGACTTGTGTTCGTGTGTGTTGCTATAAACGCCTGCATACCCTGTAGTTTCTCAGTCTGTTGCCAGTTCGTTGTATGTTGTGTCACATCCCAGCATTCACAGTTCTTGCCTCGCCTTGTTATTGCCTCCAGCCTTTTTTTCGAGCTATGTCTTTCGCCTGCTGTTTTTGGGGACCTTTGCTTATTTGTACTGACTTTCTACTGTATGTACAACCTTTGCTGCAGTATGAAGACTTACCCAAGATTTGCCTTCCAACTCTGCCTTTGGATCCACTTCTCCATCATAAATCCTCACACAAAAGGCCTCTCTCTCTCTATCACATATCGTTCACAAATCTGTTTCAATCTGTGTTAGTAAGCATTCATTATTCAACTATCTCAGATGTGTGGCATATGAAGATGTGGATTAGACAGAATGATTACACAGGTGTGCCTTCGGGTTAGCTCATCAGAGCTAGCTGATGTGCTCTCTGACATATTTAACCCGTCGCTTGCACAAGCATCTGTACCGACCTGCTTTAAGTCCACCACCATAGTTCCCGTACCCAAGAAGAGCAACGTGACCTGCTTGAATGACTATCGCCCTATAGCACTCACTCCTATTGTTATGAAGTGCTTTGAAAGGATAGTTATGACCCACATCAAAAAGAGCATCCCGGCCACTGTGGACCCTCTACAGTTTGCATACTGCAAGAAACGGTCCACGGATGATGCAGTCAACACTGCCATCCACACAGCCCTTTCTCACCTACAGGGTCAGGACACATATGTCAGAATGCTATTTATAGACTATAGCTCTGCTTTTAATACAGTCAGCCCCCACAAACTCACAGATAAGCTCCTCACACTGTCACCCTCCCTCTGTAACTGGGTGTTTAACTTTCCCACAGGCAGGCCCCAGTCAGTCAGAGTCCACAATCGCACATCCAGCTCAAGAATTGTGAGCACTGGGACCCCACAGGGGTGTGTGCTGAGTCCGCTCCTCTACATGCTCTTCACCTATGATTGCGTGGCCTTCCAGAACAACACCAGCATCATTAAATTTGCAGATGACACTACAGTCATCGGCCTGATCACTGGTGGGGTTGAAAAATCATACAGAAGAGACGTGGCGGACCTCATAGCTTGGTGTCATGATAACAATCTCCATCTCAATACAGATAAGACCAAAGAGATGATCATTCCTCAGTTGCTTCTATAGATGCACTAAGTGCCCTTACCGCCTCTATCACTGTTTGGTACGGTAACTGTACAACACGTGATAGGAAGGCACTCCAGCGGGTGATTAAGACCTCACAGCACATTGTTGGGGCAGCCCTCCCCTCACTGCAAGACATTTATAAATCTCGAGTCCTGCGAAGAACAAACAACCTCATCAAGGACAGAGCACATCCACAACACTCATTATTCACACTCCTACCGTCAGGCAGACGCTACAGGAGTTTGAAGTCCAGGACCACAAGGCTGGCAAACAGCTTTTACTCACAGGCCATCAGGCTTCTCAACGAAGCACTCACACACGCCGCACGCAACACACACTCATAACACTTTATTTATTGGTATTAATGTCTCTTTTGTTGTTGTTGCTTAATTTATTGGTATTCATGTTTCTTTGCTCTTATTCATTTTCTTGTGTTTTCTTTCTTTTTTTGGGAGAATGAACAGAACAAGAATTTCATTGCATAGTATAAGTACCTGTTTTACTGTGCATATGACAATAAAACTCTTGAATCTACAATCTTGGGTTTGCCACAGTAATAGGACACTCCAAAATGTGCAGTGAAACTGTTTGTTGGGTGAGTATGCTGGCCCTGCAAGAACAGGGATGGTTTTAGCTACCAGGATTGGTGTACGATGGCCTAGTGGTTAGCATGTTGGCCACACAGTCAGGAGATCTGGGTTTGAATCTCCATTGGGCATGTCTGTGTGTTGTTCTCCCCGTGCGAGCGTGAGTTTTCTCCAGGTACTCCGGTTTCCTCCCACATTCCAAAAACATGCATGTTAGATTAATTGGTGACTCCAAATTGTCCATAGGTATGAATGTGAGTGTGAATGGTTGTTTGTCTATATGTGCCCCGCCTCTCGCCCAAAGCCAGCATACCCGCGACCCTAGTGAGGATAAGCGGCATAGAAGATGGATGGATGGAAAGGTGTAGAGATCCTTGCAACATGGAGCCGTGCATGTTATCCTATATCACTGAATGTATATAAAATGATAAAATGTTGTTGGAGGTTTTAATAGGTGTGTCCCATGACGTGCATTGTTAGCGCCCTCATGCTAACTGTTTTTCTTTCTTTAGAACGCACAGAAAAGGGAAAAACGTGTGCTCATGTTTGACATAAGAGTTGTAGATGATGGGCAAAATTCTAAAAAAAAAAGGACAGTTTTTCTTAAAAAAATACATGTGATTATACCTACTACAATGGGTAATGCAAATGTAAAGGTGATTATATAGATGTTATTTCATGCCTAGAGGGCTCTAATAATGTTAAAGACTGTATTGTCTTCATTGTGGTTAAAAGGCAACACTGCCAGTGGATGAGATCAAGCAGATGGAGTATTCCCTGCCCACAACATTTGCTGGCTCTGGAAACATTCACCTTTTCTAAACAGCTTGGCTCTAAAATCTACTACAGGCTTTCCTTACTTGGAATTAGGAATTAAATGTGCGTGCTGGTGTAGGGAGGTTTTTCTCAACAAGTGCAGCTTACCTTCAGGTTATTCTACGACTGAACAACCAAAACAGCAATCATGACCCTGTAACCATTGTTTTAGTTGGAATTACATATTTAATCATTAATGATATTTATTATATTTAAAACAATGTTGCACTGTAGCTCAGAATAATTATGCAAATAGGCAATGAATTTGACTGTCATGCTTGAATGGCTGCCTTATAGCTATGATACTTTTTCCTTTTTGGCTTCCCCCCGTCAGGGGTCAGTACATGTTTTAAATTACATAGTTTTGTAGCTCAGTTCCAACAGAATTGCCTTCCTGGTTTTCTGGGCTATGAAGGCACTGAACAGAAACCAAATCTGGGCCAGCTGCGTGAAAGGCAGCTTGTGTACCACAACGCTACTAATTAGGAGGGGGACTCGCAGAATGAGTCACAATACGATAATATTGCGATATGTTGACAGAGATAATTATGACCACAATGGATCTAAGCAATGCGAAGAAGGGAAAAGTTGTGAAAACAGTCTTCTCCACCTTTAACATTCAAATACTTTTCTCTTCGCCTGATTAATTACTGATATGCATTTGTTTTTCAGGAGCACATCTCTCATAAATACGCCACAAAATAATTGTTTATAGAAGAGCAGAACCTTCAAAGTTGTTCTCATTCCCAAACCATTTTCTATATAAAACAATATAAAGTTAATTCATTTGTTCCAGGGTGAAACTATCACAATCACATAACACATTTTAATACTGTAGGCAATGTTTTAGCATCTCTGTCATACGAGTATAAAGATATGATATACTATACAATAATACAACTTAATAAAACTAAAATACTTTAAACTCGCTCTTAAAGGATGCCTGACAGACACAAAAAGGAAAGGGAATAGGAAGGCATTTAGAGTGTGATACTGTTACCTAGTGACATTTTATAGGTGTTGATGGAATGAATAAGTTAATTGGCCTCAGAACCAACCGTGATGAATGAATTGCTGTGAAGTAGGATTCTTTATTTATAAATCAAATACTTTCATAGTTAGAGCATGGAAAACCTGTTTACGACCTTCTACATACAGATTTTGACTTTATTAGATAGAGCCCTCTAGACATGAAGTAACACCCCTATAGTCACTTTTACACTCATATTACCCAATATACGTTCGATATACGTTCGAACTGCAATATACGTTCGAACTGCAAAGAGGCGACAGAGGACTGTATTGCATGTCTGTCTGTTAGTAGGCAGCATGAAACCTCATTTTGAGTTTAGTGTACTGTGTAAAAAAATATATTTTGATGGCATTTGGCAGTGGTTTTTCGCAAATGTGAGGATGGCCTACTATGGGGTTTGCCAGAAGACACAGCAGCTTTAGAAAAGTAAAGAAAAATAACTTTTTGAAAACCTGCTGAGCAATTTTCTGTTATGTTTAAGGCAAAATCACTTTTTGGAGACTCACTGTGCCACACACTGAAAACCCTGGTATTTGTTATACATACAGTATGTATAGGGGATGTGTGTGGAATTGTGTATTAGCAGTGCATGTTTATTACCCTGCTCACTGTTTTTTAAAAATGTATGCTCTGTGCCTAATAAACTGCACGTTCCAGACTGTGCATTTAATGTTACCGGTCCGTGACACACCTGTTTAATATTCATGCTCTTTAACTAGCATCTCTATATGGTTCACCTTCCAGGTAGATGGATTACTATTGTTTTACTATGATGATCACTAATACCCGTCCATGTACAGTCGGGAAAAACAAAAATGTTTATAAAGCATATTCAAATTATTTTGTGCTTATCATAGAGGGGTTGTCGACATAAACGGGACATAGAATGTGTTCTACTGTATTACACCTACAAAAACTAAAGGAATATTGTTTGTTATGGGCATGGAAATGTATATTCTGAATATTTACTTTAAGCATCAGCAACCTCAGAGTCGTTTTTGCAATAACAGACCATTTCTGAATGTTATTTTTAACCCAAGTTTTTTTTTCCCCCCCAAACAGGATATTTCTAAAGTTCAGAGAATCATCGCCACCAGTAAAACCCCCATGAATATGGGAGTAATGAGGAGAGAAAGTGGTGGAGTTAAAGCGTGCCAGATGGAGGAGGTGAGCCTTAACAGTAATTAAAGTACGATGCGACCCAAGAGCCTGAATCCACCAGCAGCCCGTCAAAACCCTCAACAGGATGCAAAGAATACACTCTTTGTCTTAATTGCTAATTGCATTCACTTTCTAAAAACTTAGGACTAAATAAAGTTCCAATGAAGAAACATTATATATATATATGTTTTTCAATTTTACTGTTAAAATTTTTTTACCAAACATTTGTGTCAATATCAATTACATTAAATGGATAATGGTGTGTTCAAAGGCTGGAGTAAATAAACTCGCTCAATTCATTCATTTATTTATTCAATTTCTACTGGTTATCCTGTCTAGCGTCTCATGTGAGCTGGAAATTATTCCAGCTGACATTGTTCGAGAGTTGGGGTACAACCTGGACTGGTTCCCAGCCATTTACAGGGCACATATAGACACATATAGACATTCACACATATGGACAATGTAGAGTCTCCTATCAACATAGCATGCATGCTTTTGGACTGTCGGAAGAAAACGGAATACTCGTAAAACCCAACAGAGAGAACATGCAAACACACCACGGTTCAATGGATTCAAGATTCAAGAGAATCAAGCCAAGAACAACCCGGCTGTAACCGGCAACGACGTGCTGCACTAAGCTGCTAGCTTACTGATAATGTACATTTTTATTTTTGAGACTTTTCCTACATTGACTCATTCCAGGTCAGTGGTAAACTATCCTGCATGACAACGTCTCATGGGAAGTTTGTTCTCTGGTAGGCTCCAGCTCCCTCTGACCTTGGATTTAGACAATGAATGGGTGGAAGGCCGAGTTACATTAAGAATATAATTTTAAAAATTACACTGACAGCATAAAAAAAAACTCTTGATTCTCAAGTGCACTCTCCTGGTTTCCAAATAATTCTGCTTTGGGGCTTCATTTGAAAAATGTCAGTATAGCAGAGTGCTATGCTGTCAGTTTGAAAGCAGTTACTGTAGTGTGAGTGGGAAGAGAGAGTCAATCGTTGACCTCCACAATTCAGAGTTTTGGTGACTGTATTTGCTGCCTCGCTGTCACTGGCAAGCCTCTCTAGGATCCAGGCAACTGTGACATTCCAGCTGTCAGGGAGCCGCTGAATGAACCTCTCCAAACTTGTCAAAACCAAGAGGATTTGAAGAATCCAAAGGAGGCGAAACGAGACCATAAGGACTTTTGACAAGTGGCTATCAAGAAGTATTACAGATAAAAATTGATAGACACTGGAGTCAGGGGAGAATGGAGGGATGTCACCCAGAGAGGAAATTACCATTTGTGGAAAGTGTCTCATAGAGATCGTTCAGTAATGAAATTGTGCCAATAGCAATGTTCACTGGTGTCCCACAATTGATTATGTAATTTTGGCAAGGTTGTAAAACTCCTTCAGCGAGAGAGAGAAACAGATAAGACAAGACACAGGCCAATTTGAGAAAAAGACTTATATTGTGTTTGCTTGTGAAGGCTGCCATATCTCCTGCGGTGCTCCTGCAGGCTGGGGGAGTTGCGGAAGAAGGAGAGACAGTATATATGAGTTTGTATAACTTGCTGTCTCTGCTTCACTTTCGAAATGAAATGTGAACAAATGGTTTTCAGCAACCCAATGGATGTGTCAAGCCTGGAATATATATCTTATACAAAGTGCATTAGGGTTTCAGATGGTTCTAAAGCGTTTTAAGCTGGCAACAAACACGTCATAGACACGTCCCCCAAAAATTTACAACTCAGAATACATTTGAGAGAGGCGTTAATAATTGACTTCACACATTTGATGTATAAAGTTTTCTTCTGGCCACTGTGATTTGTGGTCTGGAAAAAAATTCAGCACAATTTGACTATGTTGGCTCAGAAATAAAGTTTTCAGATAAAGTGCTTGTGTCATGCTCGCATATTTATAGGTGTAGGAGATTGAAACTAAAGTCACTGATAGTGTAGTGTTCAGTTCCCACTCAGTGACAGTGTCACTGTGAGTGAATAGTTCTCTCTCTCTCCTTCGTCCTGTGTTATTGCCTGCTTCCAGTGAAAGCACGGTCCTCTTTGTGATTTAGGTACCTAAACGGCCCGGCTATATTTAGCGCATTTGCAGGAAGGTATAAAATCAGTGCTTGTCTAAATGCACAATGTCAGACAACCTGAAAAATGTTTTTTTTTAATTGCAAGTTATGTCACACTTATGTCTCTCATTGCATGAATTGAATTCATTAGACATGTTACTGTTAAATACAGTTTAAATATATGAGATAATATGACATGTAGGTGGTGAGAAAAGAGAAAAGCTTCAGGTGTAAGACCGTGTTGGACTATCTGACAAACTGCCTGAAAAAAAATCCTCGATAGGTGAAGTAACTTGGAACCTGTTTTCATATATTACATATTTCATGTTTCTCAATAAAAAATGAGATTTGTTACAGGTTCCCAGCTTGAAATTTGACCTTTTTTTCTCGTCCAATAGACAGGAGGAGATTGTTTCCAGAATCAGGCAGTGGAGTTAGTGAAAAAACTACCAGAACCACATCAGGTGAGATGATGGCCAATATACCAAAGTTCCATCCAATCCGTTTAACATATTTATTGTTGGTAAAAAAAAAAAAAAAAAAAGGTGGCAAAACAAATGCACATATTTTGTCCATTAACAGTCTATATACAGTGGAACAGCGGCTTTTGACATTAATCCCCTCAAAAAAATCAGACGACAGCGGAAATGTACTGTATATCTGCTGCAATGACATCAGCCATCCGCTGGGGTCTGGGCTCATCTGGCTCCCTTGGGTGGATAGAGGCAGCATTGCAGCGCCCTGGCAGCAATAACCAATGAAATGCTTTGCTTGGACAAAATGCATTATTAGATGAAATTCTTATTTTTAATTTTAAACTTGTATTGGAACTTGCTTTGTCTATTTCTTACCCAGCTTTGAGCGTTAAGTTGCAGTGTGATGATTTTAGTGTTCTTTGTAAGACGACACTGTGAGTTAGACTGTTATATTGAGTAATGACCTCCTGCGATTACTAATGTGTTGACAAGCTCGTCGTGGGTTCACTTATACCTTGTGATTAGCTTTTGCCAAACAGAAGCTACCATTTCCTCACTGAGTTGTGAGCAGGACAATATTGAAACGATTAGTAGTAGTTCTGAAATAAAGGACCTTGCACAAGATTAGAACATAGCAACAAATTAGCCGCACCGTTGCAGCGATCAAATATTAAGAAAAATGTAACGTCTTATACACCGGAAATTACGGTAGTTTGTTACGTACAATGTTGTACGGTAACCGAGACTCTATGAGGAAAAATGTTGGCAAAACAGAATCATACAAAAACTCGGGCATTGGGAAACCAATGTTTCACTGTACAGTCGTCCCTCGCTTCGTCGCAGAACATCACTCCCTCACTCTGTTGTTATTTTCAAACATTAATTAATTCATAAATGGCCGCTGTGTGGTGATTGACTATGGGCTATTATTAGTCAAAAAATATTGAAAGACAAGTTATATGTAGTTTTCTGGTCACTAGACATCAGTAATGTTACATAATGTGTTGTAATCAAAGAATGATGGGAGTGTAAAGGTTACTATGAGGTGTTATTTCATGCCTGTAGGGCTCTGATAATGGTAAAAAAAAAAAAAACATTTAGAAAGTCATAAACAGGTTTTCTATTCTCTAACTAGAAAAATATTTCATTTATTAATAGTGAACCCTACCCTCTGAATTGTCAGACGATCCATTAGTTCAAGTTTACTCTGTGGTCTGCAGATATTAGGCACAATCCTTATTTTTGTTTTTCATTTTTTCCTTGTGTCAATATGATATTGTGGATGGTGTCCTTGAAGGTAAATGGTCTTCACTTGTATAGCACTTTTCCACCTCCAAGGCACTCAAAGCGCTTTGACACTGCTAGCACATTTACTTACTGATGACGCAGCATCAGAAGCAACAGGGCGTTCCGTATCTTGCCCAAGGATACTTCGGCATGATCACAGTAGGATCGAATCTCCAACCTTAAGGTTGAGAGACGAGAGTCTCCCACCTGAGCCATATCGGCCCCTTACAGCCTTCTGCCCGCTATAGTGTTAAATTGAAATTATTGTGGATATACTGTATCTCTTTGGAGTGCAGATTGTGAATGTCCCATGTTGTTTCGGAATGCTTGACAGATCTAGTAACAGTAACTAAGAGAGGAGGGTCCAAGCGAAAGTCAATTAAGCACAACATCATCAGCCACGTGGGGAAAGAAGTAGCAACAAAAGGCAGGTATTTAAACAATTGTCCAATTAAAGCACAGCTGCAAGGCAAGACAAACAAAAAAAAGTGACATGATTCAGACTACTATCTATAAAAACACAGCCGTTTATAATCCTGGCGGCTATGCCAAAGCATAGCATTCTTTCCCATCATATCACTGAATTCAGTCACACCTGTTGGGAGGTGGCAGATGGTGCAGCAAAACCACACATCTCATTTAAATTCAGCGCAATACTGTCAAACTGAGGACTTGTCAGTCATTTCAAATGGTTCTATTCAACTTTTTGACACATGCTATTACAAGAATATGGGAATATGTTGAAAGAGAAAGGTATCACTGGTTTATTCTGTGTCAGAAAATTTTCACTGACTGAAGTATTGTTTCCTTTTTGCGCTTTTTGGTAAATTCAACCAATTGTTGCACTAATTCACGTCGGTGTTACGTATTTCAATCTAAATACTTCATACATTCATCCATTTTCTATGCCGCTTCTCCTCATTAGGGTATGCTGAGTATGCTGGAGCCTATCCCAGCTGACTTTGGGCAACAGGCAGGGTACACCCTGGACTGGTCGCCAGCCAATCGCAGGGCACATATAGACAAACAATATATACTTGGTCCACAACTTACGAACATCCTACTTGGGAACATTCAGAGATACGAATGCAAGCTGACTAGTCTATATTTTCATGTATTTTGGCTTGAAGTAACTCAATATTTATTATGCTTGACCAGTAGAGGGCACTGTGACACTGCTAATGGGACCAACAGGTCGAGGAAGACGGTGGGGAGAGTGTGTAAAGGAGAAATGCAAAGCTAAATTGTAGCTGTATGATACAACCCGGACAGAGCGTGTGATTAAAGTTTATGAAGAGTTAATAGGCCTGCTTAATTCTACACCACCAACAGAACACTACCTCTTTTAGAAGAGTCTAACGACGACAACGATTTGTCCTTTTTTCAATAACTCCTCCTCCTCCTCTACCACAACAACGTATGCTCAGCCACTCCTCTTCAAAGGTAAATAACATTTATCATTACATATTATTACATCATTTTTATTATTGTTTTTTTTCATTAATTATCCTCGTTTAATATTACTACTACATCCAAACTCATATTTACATACATACACATATACTGTATATGTATACACGTACATGTAGTACCTATATCATTGGTAATATTACCTTTTGTTGGACTTACGAACAAATCGACTTGCGAACGGTCGTCTAGAACCAATTGTGTTTGTAAGTTGAACCCACTTTCTTTTAAAAGCAGTTTAAGGTGTACTTAATTGGTTTACTTTGACAACACACTATAACAATATTATATAACAACAAATTGATTTGTTATCACATAATTTTTTTTTATAAATCCATAAATGTCATGTAAGAGGTTAAAATAATCTGTCTTTAATTATATCAAGGTGTAATAAAATGCTGCTTTATGTTAGTAGAGATTTTTGACATGTTCACATGAATATCATAATACATCATAAATGTCATCATTTAATAGGATCCATCTATCCATTTTGTATGCCGCTTACCCTAATTAGGGTGCTGGAGCGTATCCCAGCTGACTTAGGGCGAGATTGGGGGTACACCCTGGACTGGTCGCCAGCCACTATAGCAATCGACAATCATTCACACACACATTCATACCTATGGCCAATTAACGGAGTACCTGGAAAAAACCCACGCACGGGAAGAACATGCAAACTCCTCACTGAGATACCCAGCGGAGATTCGAACCCAGATCTTCCCAATCTCCTGACTGCGGCATCGTTTACTAGTGTAAAATGTGTCTTCAATGACAATATACACTACAATATTGGGTTATTTTGACTAAAGACGCTACTCTCCTTCACAAGGGACGCAGTTTGACGTTTCGAACACTGAGAACAGGTTTCCTTGTTATACTCATGCGCAGTCGTGCGAGGTGGCAAAAGTCAACGAGGGCACACATTTCGTCCTGGTCGTGCGAGGTGGCACAAGTCAACGAGGGCACACATTTCATCCTGGTTCTAAGCCAAACCACTTATGCGATTGACTTGCTGTGGAGACCCCTGACTGGATAAGCCAAAGGAGAAAAAAAATTGTTGTAAGCTTCGCCAGTGTGGCCTTTGCATCCCTTGATGAAGTGGATGGACTTAAATATATGTTCATTGCACTACTTAGATCTAGCGAGTCAAGCTAACTGGATAACTGCTGAAGCTCAAAGCGGTTGCCTAGCAACAATGCCTATCACACAGCAAAATGATAAAGGCCCTGGAATCACGGATTCAAAAGCAGAAATATGATCAGTCTGGCTGCCGGATGAGAAGGACGACGACGCCTAGAATGAAAAAACAGTTACAGAATTCGAAGATATTCTCGAGAGCAAAGATTTGATATTGTTACGAGCCTTGAGGAACGAGATCAATGAGATAGAAGAGCGTACAAACTGTGTGAGTAATTAGGTGTCTGCAATCACAAACACAGAAAGATTCTTCAAAAATAAGGGTAGATATTCCATGTCTGCAATCACAGATTCAGTTTCAGAACAAAAAACTTCCAAATGGTCATGGATGTCCATCATGATGTCATAAACCTTATAGAAGAAAAGAGAGCTTAGATAGCAAGGATACCAAGCACTAAGAGAAGAAATCAAGGAGTTGCGAGATGAAAATGCAGCCCTGTGCTCTGCTGAAGAAAACAGAGCATTATGCAATGATATCAAGGTTCTACAGGATGATATTAAAGAATTATTGGAAGACAATGCAGCCTTGCGTGCTGTTCATAAGGAAGCTAGAAACCCTATGGAAGAAAACAGGGCACTATGCAAGGATGTTAGGGTTCTACAAGATGATATCAAGGCATTATTGGAAGACAATGGTAGCTTGCATGCTGCTCTTAAGGAGGCTAGAAATCCTATGGAAGAAAATAAAGCATTATGCAATGATAAAAGATGATATCAAGGCACTATTGATATCTAAGGATAATGCTGCTTTGCGCGCCACTCTTGAGGAACAAAAAGCATAGGAAAATATCACTGAGTGAATGAGAAATATAATTGTTGAGATGGATCACAATGCGGGGCTGCACGGTGGCGGAGTCGTGCGGAGACCTGCGTTCAAATCTCTGCTTGGGCATCTCTGTGTGGAGTTTGCATGTTCTCCCAGTGCGTGGGTTTTCTCCGGGTACTCTGATTTCCTCCCACATTCCAAAAATATGCATGTCTATACAGTATGTGCCCTGCGATTGGCTCCTGCACACTTAAAAACATAGAACTGTTTATCTTAATTAACATAAAATATTGAACGTAATTAATTGGTTAATTCATTTAATACTAATTCTAGGTCAAAAATGTTGTATTTTGCATGGTCACATTTTGATAAGGTTTCACATGAGCGCTGATAAATAAATAAGTAATCATCCTAAATATATTTTATTCCAGTTTAATGTTTGCATCCATGAGTTCTATTTGAGATTCACTTTTTTGTCCACTCACTATAGTTTAAGTCTGCATATTAATTTAATACCAAATTGAAGGGGAACGTTTAACAATCATGATAAAGCAGCATCCAAAGTACAAAAATACATACAACCAACGATAAAGCATCGTTTTCGGGGGAACTCCCACTTAGGGTGACAGTTTTTCACTGCTGTGCCGTGCCGTGCGGGATTGTAAGACCAATATAAAAAAAATCTTCAAGATTAAACACTCTTCATGCACAAAATAATCATAAAACTTACTTATTTGTTCATATGATGCACACAGAGCAATGAACAACTTCATGCTCTGTCTCCTTTCTGCTCCATTCTCCTCGCACCATGAGGTGTTCAGGTGCACTCGTAATTGTGAGAATTAGGCGCTAAGTGTTTTTAATTTTTACTTGCGTACCCCACTTTGGGAACGTAGGGCCTACATTAACACTGCAGGGTATGATGCTCAATTGGGATGCTTTGTTAAAATCCAATTTTTTTATGTCGTCAAAAATGCAACAAATGTAAATGTAAACACACACAAAACACAACATCAGATGCTGTGCATTTTGTGCAACCGGAGTGGACATTTTCTAAGCCAAATAATGAATAATAATAATTAGTAATTAGTAATAATAATTAGTAATTAAAGAAGGAAGACTTTTGTTTATGGCAGTTTGTGGGGCACTTGCTGTGACATTTGTTCCAAGGAGTTGGATCCAGGAGTAGTGGGACATTGACATGAGCCGCTTCACTGACACAATGTTTAAAATAATTTGCGAATAAGAACTTTTCCCTACATCTGTGAGTACCTTTCCCCAACTCTCGCACGGCAAAACACACCTTTTGATGACGTATAGGTCAAATATATGCAACCCGAATGTTCAGACTGCAGTAGCATCGGTTACGTATTGGATTTATGTCCAAATATGGGTCGCATTTGAAAAAATCAGAAATGTACTGTTCACATTGACAAGAAAAAAATCAGGTCACATATGAGCTAAAAAAAACGGAATTGACCTGCAGTGTGAACGTAGCCTTGAAGAACATTTTGTTTGCAACATTCACCAGCTTTATATCCCTGCTGCTACTCGTCCCTTCTCCACACAGCAACATTCATGGTGTTGTAAACAGTTTGATTAGAAGTGATTTGCATTCCGCTCTCTGAGGACGAGTCTGCATTACAGCGCCCAATATTCCTGTCACATCTCTAGCTTCATTATGTGTTCTCATGTTCAGTCAGAACTTCAGTGACATCTCACCAGATGTGTAAATGTTTTTTTGGAAATACATGTTTCGTCTTTCGCCATCACAAAAAACAGCGTAGCATCTGGCCTTTGCGATATGTCCTCTACTATTCACACATGCCTTCCGGCAGGCTGATCACACATACTGGTTCTCACGGATGTGGCTTTAACATCACCATCTGATGGCTCAAGATACTCACAGAAGAGATTTCAGTCAGATTACCTAAAATGGCATCTGAAGTAAAGGAAGACAACACACTGTGACTTGGTGCAAACATTGTACATTACAAGGCCAAAATATACTTCAGAAAACTCTTGACTTGAAACCACACGGACGATTTTTTATTCACTCTGAGTGACATCATTACCGTTTGATTTTGATGCTCTTGAATTCATTATAAAGGCGCAAATGTTTATGGTTTAATTTCTTTGAACATGCATACAAGTTACATTGGAATACATCACATATTACAATTCAAGGTTCCATATGTCCAAAAGGAGTAGGAAGAAGCAAAGCTTATTTAATTCTACCCCCCGTCCATTTTACATCAATTGCTATACATTTGTTCACTCCCTATATTCCAAATGCACTCTTTGCTCGTTTAAATACATACAGTAGGAAAGCAGTAAGGTAATGTAATAATGTGATAAAATAGTAGTTAAAGTTCTAGTTACCGTAACTACGTCATATGACAATCATAATAAATAATAAGCATAAAATAGACATAACAGAACATAGTTGGATAACGGGTGAGTACAAACAATGAACTCAAAAGAATTAAGAGTTAATAGTGTGTGTTGTAGTGATTAGACATACTGGAGCGTTTTGTACAAAGTGGTTCAGGACTCTTCTTCCTTGTATTTTGCAAACATCAACTGTTTGTATTGTTTCTTGAACTCGCTCATGTTAGTGCATTGCTTCGTTTTGTGTTGTTCTCACGTATAAGTGTTTTAAGTTACATTTTTCCTCAAGGTCATATGTCTCCTCTCTTGTTGAGAAGAATTTGCTTAGACATTTTTGTTTGGCAGATTGTTTGTTTTATGCATAATTTTAGCTGTTTGAAAATGTACTAGATGTGGCAAATTTTAATAATTGTGGTTTTAGAAATAGAAGATGTGAATGTTCTCTACACGCGGCATTGCGGTCTTTCTTGCAGTACATTTAAGCGAGTGGAGTTTGCTTTTATAGTTACTTCCCCATATCTCCACACAATAAGATAAGTTAGATTTGGTAATACCAGAGAGAAATACAGTATGAAGTGATTTTTGATCGAGGACGAATTTTGCTTTATTCAATATTGATGTATTTCTCGCCACTTTATGTGAGATTTCCAGCTCATCCTTTTTTATGACCCACAAATGGAGGCACAGACTTTGAAAAATTGACTAAGTTTGCATGTGCATACTTTTAGGGTGTGTTCATACTTTTCTTACATTTGGTTCGGTTAATACGAACTCCAGTGTCGTGTTCCAATTGACAGGTTGGACTTTTGGGTTTGGTTTTCCTACGTTCCGCCTTCATTTCCTGTGTGCTGATTTAGTTTTGTATTTCTATTATCATCCTTTTTGGGTGTGTTCCCTTGGTGAGCTTTTACGTTGCCCTATGTGCTTCTAAGACGTTTTTTTTTGTGAGTTTTTGTGAGTTGTGCCTCTCCTTATGAGCTCCTCTTCAGTTTAAATACAGACTTTATTGATTGTATCAGACACCATGTCTTGGCATGGTGGCGTAACGCTACAACAAATAATAGCAGTGCTACGGTCATTCTACTGAAAGGATTACCAAAACCATGACATAGCAAGCAAATATTAAAGTTGCTATTTTCTAACCAGTTTTCATATTAAAATAAAGTAAAACTTGTTCTGTTTCAGTTTATGAAGAAAAACTTGCAAGAAAATATCACATTTGGGTATATTTTATGGCAGCAGGGCACTGCTTGGTGAAATCTCATTTGAAAGATTTCCATACAAATGCTCTAATTTATTTACTTATTTTTTTCAGGAATGCTTGATTTGCACTTTGTATTAGTAAATAAATTAGTCAAAGTTTTTTTTTTTTAAATTGTCTGACATTTTTACATGTCTGACATTTTCAGTGTGATTCAAAAGTGTCTCACGGTTTTTTTTAGTTTTTCTATGCATACACAAACAGTAATGGAAAAATGATAATGTGCACTTTTTTTATTAGAATTTATGATGGTAAGGCTTTTTCTGCGATTTTTTTTTTCACACCTTACTATTTTCGGTGTTGGGCTGACATGGACATGACATAATGGCAACATATATTTTACGTAACACAGCGCTAGTACGAGAGCACGTAACTCCATGCGAGACTCAAGCAGTGTTAATTAGCACAAGAGTAACACGCTTCACCTTCCGCAAAAACATGGTGTAAAGCAATAGTTCCCCAAAGTGTACTGATTAGAAAAAATAGTTCAGTAGAAAATTGCATCGTAACGCATATCATGGATATTATGTAATATTTCGGATTTTGAATCTGTGTCACTTTCTTTATTGTCTGAATACTGACGAAAAAATGGGGAAATTGCCCGCAAATACTCTGAAGTTCCTATTGTGTGTCAATGCAGACGTCAGTGCATTTGCATATAGTCTTCCTCGATTCAGTTTTAGTTACACTGTGTGCAGACTACGCTGTTTACGTTAACGAGTCATGACGTTTTCGCTGGGTTTGGTCAAAGTACATGTTTATTGTGCATTTTGCTGCATCCCAAGGTGTTATACTTCTAATCACAGGGGCTGAAACATAAGTTCCACCAAGGAAAAGGCTTCTTGAGACGTCATCTGTACTTCTGTGAAGAAAGTGTCGGACGTTTCGCTCCTCATCCGAAGAGCTTCGTCAGCGAACTAATAAGTGCTGGTAGCTTAGGCCTTAAATACCGTAAGAGTGGGCGGAATTGGTGTGCCAACACCCTCCTCCTATTGGTTCCTTACACTAAGCCTGGGCGGAGTAGTGGTATAATCCTATCCTGTTATTAACACCTCCGATAAAAGGGGAAGTGTCGCTCCCTGAATAGGGTATGAACGACTCTGATCCTGGCTCGTTAGCATCTATTGTTCTGGCTCGGCCCTGGCTTCACCTCATTTGCAAGACTAAGAGCTGTGGGTTTCGGTATCAGTAACCTGCTGAACACAGGGTCCAAATTAAACCTCAAACCACCATTACGATTCAATGATGGGTTCTGTTGTTTGACAAAAATGGCTTCCTTTACTCCTCTTTCAAACCATCTGGAGGAGTAAAGGAAGCCATTTTTATCCTGTTATTAACACCTCCGATAAAAGGGGATTCTGTTGTTTGACAAAAATGGCTTCCTTTAATCCTCCAGATGGTTTGAAAGAGGAGTAAAGGAAGCCATCCTCCAGATGGTTTGAAAGAGGAGTAAAGGAAGCCATTTTTGTCAAACAACAGAACCCATCATTGAATCGGAATGGTGGTTTGAGGTTTAATTTGGACCCTGTGTTCAGCAGGTTACTGAGACCGAAACCCACAGCTCTTAGTCTTGCAAATGAGGTGAAGCCAGGGCCGAGCCAGAACAATAGATGCTAACGAGCCAGGATCAGAGTCGTTCATACCCTATTCAGGGAGCGACACTTCCCCTTTTATCGGAGGTGTTAATAACAGGATAGGATTATACCACTACTCCGCCCAGGCTTAGTGTAACGAACCAATAGGAGGAGGGTGTTGGCACACCAATTCCGCCCACTCTTACGGTATTTAAGGCCTAAGCTACCAGCACTTATTAGTTCGCTGACGAAGCTCTTCGGATGAGGAGCGAAACGTCCGACACTTTCTTCACAGAAGTACAGATGACGTCTCAAGAAGCCTTTTCCTCGATGGACAACTCCTGTACGACTGAGAGCCTACACAGACATAAGTTCCACCATTTTGTATTATTTCTTTCATTGTCCAGGCGGTATCGTTTATCGCAGTTCATTGGTTCCAGACTCGATAAGTGAATTTCTGTACACATGAAATAACACCCCACTAGTCACCTTTACACTACTATTACTCTTCGTTTACATCACATTGCGCAGGCTACAGGATCACTGCAGGAACAAAACACACAGCTGCTGCTAGCATAGCAAGCTAGCGAGGGAACTAGTTAGCCTCTTTAATTTACTTGCTCTAAACTTAACATAGTGTTTCAAATGGAGTAGGGAAGAAGGACAAAGAAGCCAAAAACTTACCACACACGGAATGACAGAAGAACCTTTTTTATGGCATGTCTGACTCAGCCATGGCATGTCGGCTCGACTCTGCTGGCTCAGTACTGGCTACCTAGCCAGTCTCCATGCAGTGTGAAAGGTAACGTCATCTAACGTCATGTCTCATAACATTACTGTTGCCTAGTGACCAGAATACTACATATAAGTTGTCTTTCAATATTTTTTTGACTAATAATAGGCCATAATCAACCACGAAACAGCGATAAGTTATTCATTAATTATTTTTTTAATAAAGGCGATATACTAAGGGAGCGATATTCGATCATTGATATAGCGAGGGACAACTGTATTTGTAATAAACTTTTTATATCACAAAATGGCGATGCACAAATGGGCTGAAATTGACATCAGATTGTGTTTTATACACAACAGACCCAAAGAAAATATTTGACACTGTTTCCCCTGTTTACTCAATGTGTTTGCAATTTATTTGAATTTGGTTATAGCTTCAAATCACTGTTATCTGTGTGTCATGCCTAGGCCTGTCACGATAATCGATTAATCGAAGGATACAAAAACAAAGTCGATAATTTTGCCAGCTCGATAAATTGATGTGCATATATCCCTTTTTGTTGTCCTCGTCTCTCTGTACCACACAGGCTGGATGACAAGAGGGTTCACTCTGCATGTGTCTGTGTGCATTGGTTCTATAGTGGAACGAACGGAGAGGGTGAACCCTCCTGTCTGCTCCTTTGTCCCCCAGTACATGGAGGCGGGGCTACTCGTGAGTGGATACACAAACAAAGTGCTAGCAGTTAGCAAGTTAAGTTAGCAAGTTAGCAAGCACACACTAATATGAATGAAGGCACAAAAGTCATGGTTTCTAAGCTGAATGCCACAGCCCTCGTGTGGAGGTGGAGCACAGCCTTTGTTCCGACAGTCAACGGTTAGGCGTTTGATCGGCGAAGTAAGTGTAAAACGAAGCAGCGCAAAATGGTGCGCGCTCACAGACAGTGCCGCTTGCTACATTGGAAAAGACATGCAACCTTTCAGTAGGGTTGAAAAGACAACATTTTTGGAAATGTTATAAATGTTTGACAGACAGTACGAATTGCCTGGGAGAACGTACATGTACATGTCACAAATAGCAATTCCTGAACCGTATAACCGAGCAAAAGAGGACGTGTTGAAGGACATCAGAAACATTGCATTTTATTCCGCCACCACAGATATGTGTTTCTTTGACAGAGGCAGAGTCTATTTTTTACTTTTTTTAGGTTATTATTTGGATTTTTAATTAAGTGCAACTTTTGCTAAAAGAGAGTCCATTTTATTTTCATTGAGGGTTTTTTGTCCTTTTTAAAAAAAATGTATTATGTTTGTTTGATTTATTTCAAAGCTCTTGACATTCCAATTACAGTTAAATACTCTTGAGATAATGAAGTTTATTGCTTTTGACATGATGTATTCTCATTATTCCGCCGTATAATTAATGAAAAAATTGTCTCAACAAATGTTGTCAATAATATTGATTATTGAGAATAATTTGGGGCACAGTTATCATCCAGCAAAATCTGTTATCATGACAGTCATGCCCCTAGTCATTCCCCTCGAAGTGATGGACAATCACCCAGACGGTTTGCTTGGTCAAGTATGAACGCAATCATCCCAACAACATGGAGCTCCATGATATCAAACTGACACAGCAAAATAATACAAAACAAAGGTACGCTCCATACCTTGTACTGTGCGGAAGTAAAACCTGTCAAAGTGTGTGCGTGTCTGTGTAAGAGAGTACTTTAGGAACCTCCGTAAGCATCATTAATCTGTTCCTGAAGGCCCGACTGAAACCAAAACGTACTCTAATCGAATCAATTTCGCCCGTAAGAAATCATGCACATCCAGTTAATGCGTTCCAGACACCCAAAACGTTAACACATAACATGTTTTATAATTATAGTTTTAAGAGCAGAAAACAATTTGAAATGCATATAAATGATGAATGAAAGGGATAAAAAAATGAACATCTACGGTTACTTTTACTGGGAGGCAGGGAGAAGGAGGGGAGGAGATAATGAGCACCACCTTTGTGTTTTGTGATGAGTTATTTCTTGGATTCAGTAGTGTTTCTCATCTTCTTTATCAAAATGCTGGCACTTGCGACTTTCTTTGGTTACATTGTGGGTTATTTTGCAGCCGTGATCAATAAGAAAAGCAGAGACATGTGGCGTAACTGTGTTACTTATCAAAGAACTACAGAGTCAACTGCTGATGACATCCTCGACAGAGCTGGAGGACAATTTCGGTTCCAGTTTCTATGATAACACACTGCTAACGGATGTTTTGTGATAAAAATACGTTACGAACACAGTTGAGCTCACGCGGTGTATTATTAGCACAACAAGATGTTCTCGATATGGAACACTAACCAGGAGGAGGACACAAACCGAGGGGAAATTTTTGCCTCGATTTTCAACGTTAACCAAAAAATACACTCACGGGCGTTCGCTAACCTGAGATCCCACTTTGGATACTGGTTTATGAGGTTTCCCATTCAATGTGGTTTCTGATTTATGTGTAGACTTAAATCATAGTGATCGCAAATGGCCATGGAAAACAAAGCTAATGTTAAACCCGTTCAAACTAAAGTATCGCAGCATCAGACTGGAATAAAAATTATGTAGGACCATTACTTATCTATTTATCAGTGCTCATGTGTTGAGGTAAAATACCATTTTTGGACCTGTAATTACTTATCACATGAATTAACCAGTTAGTTAATCACTCTAAATTGATGATTGTTCCTGATCACAGCTTTTGTCTTACGCCAACGGTAAAACAATAGGGGTGACAGCATAATAGGACAAAAGTTATGTAACTTCCTTAATACCAACGTTACTGAGTTAGGTGTCAAATTAAAGGTCTTTTGATGATTTAATGCTCCACATTTTGTAACAAAGAGCGAAACTAACGTGCACAAATTACAGATCAAGAGTTCACCACATAATCATCTGATGATCAAGACAGAGGACAATACTACTAAAGAGCAGCACTGTTCCTGTAAAGCTGGGTGGTCTCTATTTACTATTACAATCATTAAAAAGCAACAACCCTAATTGATGCCACATTCAACAAAATGGAACGGAGCACCGGGAGTGTCACAGCTATGGGCAGACTCTGTTCTCTGATTGGAAAGTCTGCATTTCGGGAATTATCTTAGCAAAAGGTAAATTAAAATGCAATTTAGTTCGCCCTCCATTGATGAAGAAAGAATACAACGCAAGTACAACATAGTAAGCCACCATTAGCTATTTAGTTTTTAACAAAGCAATAAAAAACATATCCATTTCTTTCTAGCCTCAGAACAAATCCTATCCGGTCTCTTGGGTCATGCTAACAGTGTGTATGTACTCATGAACTACTGAAATGATAATGATGATGATAATGATAATGATGATAGAGTCGTCCCTCACCACTTTTTTTGTTATCACAGTTTTTCAAAAGTAAATAAATTAATAATGCATGCTGTTTTGTGGTTGAATATGGCCTATCATTAGTCAAAAAATGCATATTGAAGCAAATTGTACATTTTTATTGCCTAAATTAAGCATATTCAAGCATAAACTAAATGCAAAGCTAAATGAAGTAAAATACAAATATAGCGCATTCAGAAGATGCGTTCAAAGACGCTGTGAATGATATGTAGAATTCTACACTGGTCTCTAGGTGTCAGTGTGCTGTAATGTTCGGTGAGACACACAAACACCAGACTCGATCGTCGGAACAACAGGCTTTTATTGCAGGTTTGAATGATCTCACAACATGCACAACAATCTCTAATAAAAATCCCTAATAAAAACGCCAGCTACTGTGCGGCTGTAACCCAAACCAAGCTGAAACTCAACTCTGAACCCTGGTGTCACTTGCGGTCCTCCACTCACTCTGTTCCCCTAGGGAACACATATATTGCAACACACACAAGCAAGAGTCTTATTTATGTCTTAGATGGCTTATTTACTCGTATTATTTCTACTATATTGGGTAATACAAGTGTAAAGGTGACTATAGGGGTGTTAGTTCATGTGTAGAGGGCTGTAATGTCAAAAACTGTATTTAGAAGGTTATACTGTAACTATGAAAATATTCCATATATGTCATAAAAAACTGCTTTTCGGAAATGCACTTATCATGTTTGAGTCTAGAACCAATTAACCACGATAAATGAGAGATTACTGTAATGATAATGACTCTTTATGGATCGAAGTTCAACTTTACTGCAGGAATTGACAGGCCTGCTACGGACAGAATACAAAATTAAGTTTTCCATAACATAAATTTGAAATTAAAGCAATGCAATAACAGTTGAGATGTCAGTCAGATGATAAAGATGATAACACCCTTACTATGCTGAGCAGGGACAAGTATTATGGCATTCCGAAAAGTGATATTGGCTGGTGCTTTGCTCGGAAAATTGGTTTCTAGTTTGTGTGCACTATAGCGCTCAAATATGTCACGGTTGGGAAACGAACCAAAATATTCAGACTAACGATTACAATTGCATTTGAAAACAACAGGCAGAAACACCTCTTAGAATGCACACCTCTTTTCAAAGGGATTGTGCTGAACAGTGAACAGACCACTGTAACTGTCAGTGCGCTTCATCTAAGAATGGACGGGTTTTCATCCCGCAAGGTGGTTAATGGCATTCATTATGCAGTCCTCATTGTCTCTTTGTCTGTAATAAAAACCTGATGGATTGTAACACTGATAGGTCTGGGTCGTTTATCCACCAGCATTGTGACCATGTCACCTAGCAGCATTATCAAACTAAGCATTATCAGGTAAGCTGGACGCATTGGAAATAGCAGTGAATGTCCAGAATGACACAGTGCATCAAGTCTAATCAGCATATGAAATGGAGTGTAAGGTCACCTGACAACTGATGTACTGTATGTTAAGTGAACACTTCTGTTTTTAATAACATGAACTGGTCTCAGGCAATCACTCTGTGAACTCATAATTTCTTGGCAATCCGATATATTAGTGAGCATCACTCCCACCAATTAATCAAATTATATGCCACCATATTCTTGCAATGAAATGATGACTGTGTCTATCTCATTCATTAGTCATGTTTATCTCTTGAACCTCACAGCAGAGGAGCCAAGGACAGCTTGGAAACTCGGAAAGCACTGGAAAGCACTCGGATGACAGCGAGGACGAAGGGCGAAGCAGCAGCAAAAAGATAAAGCCTCAAAAACACAACTGAGCGCGCGGCGTATCATCAGAAATGTAGATCTGCATTCCTTTAAAACTTTGAAGAGCACACACCCGGTGCATTGTCACAAAGCTGTGTGTGCGTAGACATTCACACACACACACACACACACACATCTATGGACACAAAAACAATGTCAGCATTGCTTGCAAAAGCTGAGACACTGGAAATGTCAAATAACGACATGGCATGTATTCTAAAATTTGATTTTGGAGGTAGCAATGGCACTAGTAACTTGTTTCATGATTGTTCATTTGATGTTTATTATCTGAGTTTTATTCTTAGTGAGGACACTGCTTTCTAACGTGTGATCTTTCTAGAAAAATCCCTTTGCACTGTTAAGGTCTGACACAGTATCCTGTGATAGGTATACTCATTGGCTAAGACGAAAAGGAAAAAAAAAACTAAACAAAAACAAAAAAACAGTACTTCGATAACTACTACCAAACTTAGAATATTGTTTGTCACTCATTGTAGTAAGGTTAATTTACTTCTCCACATTTTGGAATATAGAGGCTCAAGTTGGCTGGCCAACTGTTCAACATTTAATATTTCTGAACTCTTAATGCCTTTATCACACCAGAGGCAACGAGCCGAAGACTCACAATGGGTCGTCTCCCCGAGAATGTGCCATGCACTGAGTAGTAACTCCTAGCTACATGTATCTGTGTTCTCTGACCTTTATGTGTACTTTAAATAAACTGTAATTTTCAGTAAATGTGAAGAATAAATGGTTATTTGTGGGAAAAATATGAGCCAGTATGTTTGTGATCATAAGAGCAAAGGTTTCTGAGGGTGCAAAACATTTCCTGTGAATATTTATTCAGTGTTGTCCATTTCCAAAAAGTTTGTAAACAAAAATATGTTAATTGTGAAAGTTTCATGCTCTCAAGATCAATCTTGGTGCTATTGTTTAAAATACCGCTATGTACAGACACATCCTACAAGCATGTGTCAAAATCTAAAAAAGAGTAAATGTAAATGTAAATCTGTCCAGTTACATACAAACAACGTAAACATCTTTCAGAACAATCACATGCCTGCGGGCCAAATCTTTTTACGAGGCCCACCACACATCACCCACATAATCTAAACCAGTGGTTCTCAATTATTTTCTGTCATGATTTGAATTATTACAGTATTAAGAACTGGATATTTATCTGTACAAACCACTGTTTGAGTTGCTGGCACCAGCATTGTTCAATTATGAATAAAGACACTAAAAGACCTGCAAACCTTGAACAACAAGTATCTTCCCCCTTACCTCTAAACACCCACCACCCCACCCCCAAGATGCCACCGCGCCCCCCAGGGGAGGCTCACCCCACTATTTGAGAAGCAATGATGTAAAGCTTACATTGCTTCAGTCCAGCTAGCGAAGTGCTCGTTCATTTAGTTCTTCATCCGCTTGGCAGGGGGCAACAGTTAGGCCTACGTGTCATCATGAAGCACAAGAAGAAGACTATGGCTTGCATTTAATTAAAGATGACACTATTAACTCAGAAAAAAAGTACACACTGAAAATTGGACTTTTATCAGCGACTGGAATATAAAATATGCATTTACTGAAAATGCAGTGGGGAAGCCGACGTTTACGTGAACACTGTTTCCAAGGAATATAATGGGTGTTCAGACTTTTTCCACCGAGGGCCACATATTGAAAAGTGAAAGGATGCGACTGGATGTTTTGTGGTGATATGGTAGGCTAAGCATAAAAAAGTTAGCGATTAAAAATGAGATGATAAATGATAAATAAACAGAAAGACGAGGAAAAACTAAGTGGATATTCTTGTCTGTCACTAACGAAAGTCTTACTGCGGAAGTACAATTTGCTGCATTTAAGCATGCTCTGAAATCCCAGAAAATACATGTACACTCACAATATGTGAATTCAACTTAAGTTACGCGGTGTCTTTGAACGCAACTACACATTACTCATAATAACAGGCTAACCTATGATTCAAACATTCTGCTACTCTTAAAGTGACTAGTGTTAGGCAAATTTTCAGTTTATTTGGAGCTGTAAAAACCGTAATTTCCAGACTATTGAGAGCATCGGTCTATCAGCTGCACGCACTAAATTTAAAAAGAAAAAAAGATTTGTACAAAATGTATATAGGCCACACCAGTCTATAAGCCACAAGTGTCCACGTCATAACGGGGGATATTTAGTACACAGAAGATGTTACAAAGATTTTGAAACGTTTAATTAAATACGTTTTTTTCCAAACAGTACGTCCAACATAACTGGTTAAACAGGAGCCAACAGAAATGTCATTCATCACTGTCCTCGTCCTCCTCGTGGGAACTAAAACCTCTAAAGGCGTCCTCTTCAAGTGTTGGAATCGAGTAGCCCCACAATTCCCTCAGCACACACACCGCCCGTCTCTCTCCTTCTTTGTTGTTGCTTTGAGCGCCACCCCCACCCCGAGGCAAATAAGCCCCCGAGCCTGTGTTGTCCTCCCCAGCACGTAGCAGTCCAGCCCCCCTAAACCTGCCTGCGACGGTGGATCTTGGTAGCACGGAGCGGTGTCGGGAGGTCCACTCTGGCAGACCCGAGCAAAAGCCACTGGATTGATCGCCTTCCACCTGAATGCCGCACATCACGTGCACCTCTCCATGATGAGTAGTGATGTGCGGATTGATACTGAAATATCGATTCCTCCGAGCCCAGATCTTTAAGCTCTAAAATTGACTCTTAAATCAAAATATTGATACTTTGATACTTAAGTAATTTGAGGTCATAATTAACAGGAACACATTTAAAAGTCACACAATGATTGAGACTTGTCTAAAGGACATAGCTACATAGTTCTATCAAATAAATGAATAAATTACTCTGATGTCTTATATTCTTGCTTTTATGAGCTCTGCTATTGGCTCGGTATTGCCAGTATCAGCCTGAGTTTTACTCGGAAAAGAAATCAGTGGTATCGCACATCACTAATCATGAGGGCATGCGCATGAAGTGCAAAATGTCTGCTCCGAAGCACGCCAGAGACCAGAACGCGACCACAAATTAGCCGCATTGCTGTATAAGCCACAGGATTCAAAGCATGGGAAAAAAGTTGCGGTTTATATAACGGAAATTACGGTACACACTTTTCATGTCTGGTCATATTTCACACATGCCTGCAAATGGCAATTAATCATGATTAATTAATTTGAAAACTGATTAATTTGATTTAAAAATGTAATCATTTAACAACGCTAATATACTGTAATATACACATTAAATATGCTCGATATTGACTTTTTACTGATATACGATACAGTGTACCAGCCAAAAAATGCCATGTTGACGCAAGCTTGATATTGGCTTTCTGATCAATATTTGACATACCGATATTATCCAGCACTTTATTACCGATACTAATACCAACTGATACCAATATGGGCAACAGCTCTATCCTCACACTACTGTCAGGTCACATCTTGTGTAATGAATGTAAAATAAGACAAATATTGCAATATGCAATGTCAGTTATAGAAAAAGTGGCATATTGATTTCATACATTTTGTCTCAACAAAATAGTCATTAAAAATCAAGACCAATAGTCAAGTAAAATAATATATTCTACTGTCAACAAGTAAGACAAGTTTGAGATTTGGAAAGCTGAACAACATAAAGTCTGGAGTAATTACCATCAGTGAAACAAACTGGGCTCATTCACCATGTCTCCGTTTGCTTGTTATTTTGCTGCAGGAACATGAGGGGCACGTGGCTTCGAGTGATTCTTCCTGAAGTGTGATATTGGATTTGAAGTATTGTAGCATCAGGATAAGAGTCACACAGAGTCTGACGCTCTTTTTAAGTTATATTGCCAACTGTAACGTCAAAAGTGGTGCTCAGTTCCAACACAGTGTGCAGCTCAGCTCACACACGTCTCCTCCTCACTCCCCACACTTCCTCCTTATGCACCAATAACATTCACAGCCAGATGCCTTCACAAACAAACATCAGTGTTCCAACGCCAACAGGTCATTACAGTATTAAAGACTTCTTCACCCACTCGTTTTACAATCATTGCAAATCTCATATTTACAATCCGAATGTGAGACCTCATAATTCCGATGTCAATATCAGCAAAAAAACTCTGATATTAGGGCTGAGCCAGGTACTCGTTTTAGACGAGTATCCTTTACATTTTTGCAGAGCACGAGCATGAAACGAGTACAAGTCGAAATTGTCCATAATAAAGTCTTACAGATCACTTCCACACCTCGCCCACTTTGGTTCATGCCCCCGCCAAGTACAGCTACGGATACAGATAATTTAGATGGGTGAACAGACACAGATAGTACTTGCTCATCCCTAATATCAATATGAACTGATATCTCATTTTTATGCCAATATTGGACAATATCATCCGACATCCCTAATATACAGTCATGGAAAATATTATTCGACCACCCTTGTTTCTTCAGTTTATTGATCCATTTTAATGCCTGGGACAACTAAAGGTACATTTGATTGGACAAATATAATGATGCTAACAAATATAGCTCATAAGAGTTGAATTTAAGAGCTGATATCTAGCTACTACCTGTATCCAAACAAAGGTACCTTTAGTTGTATCAGGCATTAAAACTGAACAAACAAGGGTGGTCTAATAATTTTTTCCATGACTGTATATCCATAGAAATCTTTAATCTTTTTTTTTAATGACACCATCTGGCCTTCACAGTGTCTGCTGAGAAAAATTTGGGCCCTTGGACCAACAAACCCCTGGAGTTTTCATGTGTTTTAAAGTAGCCCTCAAATCTTCTGTTACAGCAACCCCTCAGTGTGACATTTGCTGTGGTTTTGGAAATGTCAGAAGACAATGCTCACCACATTTTTTACGGCCGTACTCTTTTTCTTGGTTCCGGCAAAGCTCTTTGGTTCCCACAGGTTAGGTCAACATGTTGCCGTACCTAAAAGGCCCCCTAACCGGGTTTTGGAGACTTCTAAGCATCTGATAGCAGAGAGAAAATAGAGAGAATATTGAGAAAAATGATCACAAAGGCTTGGGGTTTCATCCAAGTGACTGTACGCCATTTGTATGCCGTTTTCATTTTACTAGCGTCACACCTGCTTACTGTGGAAATAATACATTTTTGGGATGCAGCTTGCCTGGCAAATGCAACGTGATTTACGTGATGTATGTGAAAACACACACATACAGTATTGAATGTGCAATATCTTATTTACTTAAATGTTCCCTTTCTTTGCTGATATAACATCATGGCAGCCAAGCACAAACAAATGCAATGCATAATATTGTAATTAGGGACCCTCTTTGGTATCGTTTAGAGATCTGATACCGGTACTTTGGAAAAGTTGCCGGTGCTTAAACGATGCACCAACCGGTACTTAAAAAAGGAAAACATGCAAATCTAGTCCAGTTTGTTTTGCATGCAAGTTTAACAGTCTAGCAATTGAAATACTTATACACTATTCAACAATATGCAAAACATTATAATTGAGTAATAAACTCACCAACATCAAACAAAATTCCCAAAAGATTTTACAGTACTTTAAAGCAGTGGTCCCCAACCCCCGGGTACCGGGCCGCACAGAAAGAAAAAAAAATCCATTATTATTATTTTTTTTTCCCACATAATTTGTAGTCTTCATGTTTTATTTTGAAAAGTGGCCGGATTCTCTCTGTTACAGCCGTCTCACTTGACACATGTCCATTGTGCGTGTGCTAACTTGCTCTCACGCCGATGATAGACTACTACTGTATTTTTACCATTTTTCTCTCACCTCAAATTTGGTGTCAAATGCTGATACTATGTGGGAATGCATAAAGATAAGTTTTGATGACTTATTGAGTGCTAATGTGCACATTTGTCAAGTAAATTCATACTAGCGCACTGCCTTTTACCACACACATCAAACAGCGATGTAATAATCTGTCTGGAAAAACTCCAGGCTTGAACTGGTGGATGGTGGGTCGGCATTCATTTTGTGCTTTTAATTTGATGTTGTTCATGTCTTAGTTTTACACAATACATAATAAATAAGATACATTAAATTTGATTACTATAATGTACCAGCCCCCTCGCCCCCCGGTCCATGGGTCAAAAAAGGTTGGGGACCACTGCTTTAAAGTACTTTTGCATACAATCCGAACAATTTTAGGTTTGACTACTGTTACAACAATGCTTGCTAATTAATCCAACATGCAAGAGTTGTGTATTAAATAAACTAAATGAAGTTAATTACAAGATGTTACTTGCACAATCACCTTCAAGCGCCTGAGTTTGCATATTTTGAGGTGAAGTACAACCAAACTTTCAAGTGTTTCTACTTCGATGCTCTCCGTCGTCTGTTTAAAAAAACTGACAACCACACTAACATGAAATGTAACACCATCACGATTGCTGACTCCAGAATTAGGCAGCAATAACTATACCTCATTTTATGCCTCCTTTTGTTTAATAGTAACGAGGGTTCTCTTAGAATAGTCGACTATTCAATTCGGAGCAGTATGATTCAGCAATCTTGCCATCAAATCATATGAAAATGTCATGTAATGAAGAGTGTACCATTCTGACTACATACAGTAGGGTTGCCCACGGCTGCTGCTGAGCGTACATTTTTACATAGAATGTCTTTGTTTTGTTATAAGTAACCTATTTTGATACAAATTCAACCTCTTCCGTTTAAAAAAAAGAATTGAAAATGATGTATGTGTTTAACAGAAGACCTATACATGCGCGTACACAGTGAAGTGTAGTTATTATTTTCATTTTGTTCTGGTTTAACATCTTACACTGGACAAGAGCTTTTGGATATTGGCGCTAATGTTTTTATCACCAGTCTGCGACTCGTCCCTGAGATGTTCAGAGTACCGGAGTCTACACACACCATCCAGCCGGACGGAAGAGCTCGAAAGCGGCTTGAGAACGTAAACAACGGCGAGGAAGGCGCTGAGGAATACGAGCAAAGCTGAAGCTAACACCGCACATTCTCCTTACAGAGGATTTTCCTCGCTAATGTGTGGTCTTTTTAATGTGTGGAATAAATGGACGAGTTACAACTCCGTATCACCCACAGTAAGAGACTTTTGGACTGCAACATCATCATTTTCACCGAGACACGAGACATGACTAAACAGGGTAGTACCGGACAATGTTATGAGCTAGCCGACCGCCACACACTTCAGGCTGATAGAACAGCGGCTGAAACCGGCAAGACCAGAGGCGGGGAGGACTGTGCATCTACTGTATGTGAACTGCTTTCTGTGTCACTAAGTAAATAAAGGTACTGTTGTTGCACATCGACGTTTCTTTGTTTATCTGAGTGTTTTAGCCTTTTTCTTTGAGGCGGAAAAAGTCACAAATGAGATGTTTATTTGTAGGGCTTGCCATTAGTGGTGCTCTTCAAACAACATCTATGGATAAAATCTCACAAATCAGATTTGACTATGAAAATCCTTAGTCGACAACCCTAATAGGAACTAGTAATATAGCACCAAAATGAGGCACTAATATCTGCTTAGTTTTTCTTTCTGATATAGGATGTCTTAGAATAGTCAACTTTTTGACGATTTCATTCGGAGGAGTCTGATTCGACTCTCAATCTGGTGTTATTGCGTGCGTGGTGGACCACAGAATGCGGAGGCAGGAGGAGCGAATGACAGTTCTTTAATGATGTCTCCACTCGGAGGTAGCCACAGGAGTGAACAAAAGGCGTTGGGGTCCGCAGCTTGCGGTGCCCCAGGAAAAAAGGTCACTAACACAACACTCACAAAAGGATAGGATAAGGGACAACTGGAACAACCCAGCTGTGGAGATGGCAAATCTGAAAGGGCGGAACAGGTTGACGAGCCGCAAGCACATTGTCTGAGTCGACATGGAAGGAACCGGCGTCTCACAGCTGCCCCTACTTCGTGTTAAGTAGGGGGATGGACCAATTAGTTGCAGGTGTGTCCAGTTGTCCCCGCTCCTGCTGCACGCCCAGCTGTTGGAGATATGAGAGAGAGAGAGAGAGAACAGGCGCAGCAGCAGGTGATCATCACATCTTGCTGTCGAATCGTATAAAAATGCCATGTGATCGCATTCTGACTACATGGGAGTGCCCACGGCTGCTGCTGAGTGTACATTTTTACAAAGAACGTCTTTGCTTTTCATATAAATAGCCTATTTTGATACAAAAACTACCTAATTTGTGCTAAATAAAGAACTGAAAATGACGTACGTGTTTAGCATTAGCACTGTACTTACCACCCATCAATAAAATCATCCGCTTCAGTGGCACAATCCAAAGGAGTTGAGGTGTGCTGTAGGATGACCTTCAACACTGATGGACTTATTGGCTCACAATGGCTTCTAAAAACAATCAAAGTGTGGAAGTATTTTGAAAAGGGTTACCGATGACTGGAGAAAGTGAAGTGCAGCTTTTACACATCAAGCAACAGCAACCAACATCATGAACATCACTGAATATCATGTAAAACAGATGAGGCTGTTAGGCTAACTTCATTTCATATCCCGACAGTGAATTCCAATGCTAGAAATTAGGCTGCTAACTGAGAGTTTTGGCACGTTGTTGTTCAAGCCATGTTGTTCTTATTCTACAGTATGTGCACCTTTTTGACGTGTGCTGATGGCGACCGTGTTCTGGTTTTGTTCATCTTGCTGTCAGTGTCACTAAATAAATTCAAGTACTGTTGTTACACACCTCCCATGTTTGTTTATTTGAGTCTTTTAGCCTGTTTCTTTGAGATGAAAAAAGTCGCAAGTGAGATCTGTTTATTTGTCGGGATCACCACGATCGCTGCTCTTAAAAAAAATCAAAATGCCGAAGTCAGCCCTGGTCTGGGTACTACCATTTACGTCGGCGCCGGTGCAATTATGGTCCCAAGTATTGATTACCTACTGTTTGCTGTACGGATCAGACAGCAGACTACACAAAATACCTACGAAGGCACACCAGAGTCATATTTGTTGAGGACTAAGCTCACATTATAGCAAGAGGATCCAGCATGTATTTCATGTATTTCCCAGTTGTTTGTACCTCAATAAGAAACATGGATCATCCCTAGGACCCAATTGTACCAAAACATATATAGTACTGCCATGACATTGGCATATATACTGTACGTTATGATGAATTCATGAACAGGAGCAGAGCAGGTGTGAAGATATCATTTTACTGTCACATTCGGCCACCCTAATAAAAACTCCCATTAAGTTTAGGGAAAGACTCTGACTATGTTTTTCTTTTTACACTTGAATGTTTTTCCAATGTTAAGGCTCATGTTAACAAACCTGACTGAAATTCTGCCCTTTTAAAAAAAAACGTGCAGATGTTGGATAATGAATGTTAATTTTACAAATACACAAGCCAGTCAGATCAAGCAGGTCATTTGCTCCTGGATCAACAGCACATAACAAATAACAAGCTAATAAGCTGAGTACATTGTTATAATGAGGCGCAGCTGATTTTCTATTCTATTCTATTGTGTTCTTTTATTATTTATAATTGTGAAGAGACTATGTATTGCATAGGACGTACAGTAGTTGATTGATTGTGTATCATGTACACACACACAAACATATGACTACAGAAATATATATAACAAATGCATCTTGTACCATTACATATTGCCTATATTATAATCACCCATGCTATAATGTATGGTCTGAATTTTATGTTAAGCTAAATGTAATGACGATAAAGATAAAGATGAGTCCAGTATGGATTGTATGCATTAATGTAACATAACAAAAATAGCCTGATATGTCAGTCAAACTATATGACTGACACACAACAAGGGAAATAACATTATTCAGCAATGTTCCATTTATGGTGATGGACTTGCAATGCAGAACTAAAAGAAAATTGAAAAGGATCAGTTTTATACAGTATGTTGGTTTTAGGGATAAAGAATAAGTGTCTTTAAAGTTTCACCAAAAAATAAGGAAAAATGATGAGACGGGAAGGCAAATTAAAGCCCATCCATCAAGCATCCCTTCTTGCTGACCTGCCTGCTTTTTCTGACCTTGCTCCAGGATGTCTTCTCAATCCATCTCGAACGGCTTGCATTTTTGCGGGGGGCTGGTGTCTGCAAATGTCAGCAACTTTGCTTTCCCCTGGTTAACATGTGCAGTAGATCCTTGCTATTTGCAGCGGTTAGTGTCCTAGACCACCCGCGAATGGCGAAAAATCACGAGTAATTGAGACGCCCATAAAAATGTCTATTTTTGACACTCTGATCACGCCTGGGTTATGCTGCTGCGAGTAGGTGCCAGCCTGAGCTACACAGCATAGCGCCTCTCCCTCCAAAACCTCCCGCTAGCTTGAGGTTGACTTCTCCTCTGACTGTTATTAATTACAATAATCCTCCCCGTCTCTTTAATCGCCGTTGTTCACTTGCGACAATCCAACACTTACAGTTTAAGCACAGTAATATGCCTCATGCACTTATTAAACACATTTGGAATGGTAAAGTACAGTATATAGGTACTCACCACTGATAAACAATAATGAGCGATGATGATGATGATGAAATGTGTTGTACAGTTTGACGTGTAATGAAGACATGTACAGCATAGAGTCAGATGATGTTTTAAACTTGAAAAACTTCCTGTTCTGATTTCCTCCCTTCATTTAATCCATTATGGTGATTTCAACCTTCTCCTGCAGCGTCATTACCTTTTTCTGGCGCTACATTTCTGTGGGTGTGGTCCCAACAACAAAAAATACAAGGTAGCATGTCGGGGAAGTGTGCTTGTGGGCTTCCCAGCATGCCTTGTGTTTGTGTTCATCGCATCGTGCTTGAGATAGTGGTTCAAGTTGAAGACCCTCTATTCTTTGGTGCTGTGTGAGTGAGTGTTTGCTACCCTACTATTAGCAAATAAAACAGTACTTTAAAGGAAAACTGCACTTTTATAAAAATGTTGCCCATCATCCACAATCCTTGTATGAAACATGAGCACACGTCTGACCCTTTTCCGTGCGTTCTAAAGAGAGAAAAACAGTTAGCCTGAGGGAGCTAACATTGCACGTCATGCAACACACACATTTCAACTATAAAGCCCTCTAAAATACCTCCAACAACCTTTTGTTGTTCTATCTACATACTGTGACCGTGCACTAATAGGCACATTCATGATAATATGCAATACTTACTAGGTATGAGCCGGATACTCTTTTTAATGCATTTTTGCCGATTACAAGCATGAAACGAGTACAGCTCATCATTATCCGTAATCGTGATGAAGGGAAATCCCCATTGGGTAACTACTTATGTATTCACTCTTCACGCTTTGTGACTGACCAGTCACACGCAGCGACCGCCCCTCCCTAGACAGACTCGCTACAGCCAGAGAGAGGAGTCACGCCTTGTTTCGTTACATACGTGGTGCATTTGACAAGACATTTTGCCGTATTTGGATCATTTTAAACATTACCGGAACTTCTTTCCTGGCCGCCACTACCGACTACTTTTGGACAAATGAGGATCCAGAACCTTATCTCTTTAAGCCTGAATATACGGCTGTTTTAGAAGCTGAACCCGCAAGAAGAGAAACTTCTTGTAGCAGATGGGGGGCAAGTCATTACACCAGCACGACTCGGTGGTGTAAATGTGGAGCTTGTTAAGCCAGGCCGCCACAAGTGTGGCATCCAGTGTTACCATTGACGGAAAGCCTTCGTATTTATGGCGAGGACGACATTGCTCCAAGAGATTGCATCACAACGAATGAAGAATTGTTAGCGCTAACAAACGGTAGCAGTGATGGAAACTTTCTTCCACCTACCTAAAATAAACTGGAAAAGATGCCCCAGACTAGTTGGACCAGACGGACAACTGACTGATTTAAAAAAAAAAAAACCATTGAAAAGCATAATAGTGAATTCTCACCTGTATTGCCTTCTTCCAAAGAAACAATGGTATTAATCTTTGGCAGAATATACCCCGACAGAAATAAACATGGCATTTGTCAAGAAGTATGAAGTAATTTCTCCCCCTGCCTGCTGGGAGTTATAGTAAGGCTGCCGGTAGAAGTGTGACAGAATGTACATTAGCCAGTCTATGTATTATTGTACTTGCACTGGTTACTTGCCATATGTCAAGATGACAAATAATTTATAGATGTGATAAAAGATGAAAAGGGTCCCGATTTGGGATGAGGATACCCTTGAATCCACCGCTGTCAATGATGAAGTACGGGGACCTTGCATGAGAGCGTTGTGTTATTGACCTTATTTAGAGAACGAGCCATCGCAACATTGACAGGTTTGTGGTGCAGCCTTTATCAAATAAGCTGTTTCAAGGTTTTACTGCCTCTGAGAACAAAATTACGTAGAGTGTGTAATGTTGTTAATCAATACCAATGAGACGAATAATACAGTATATGGAATCATGTATAGTGTATGGGTCACATTCTTTATAGGAACATGCATGTGGTCTGTCTGAAACTGTCATTGTGTAAAGGCTGTATTTCCCCAGAATTCTGAATCAACAGTCTGAAATACATAGCTACAGTAATCCATCATTTATCGTGGCTAATTGGTTTTAGACCAGCTCGTGTAAATTTCTGCGAAGTAGGACTCCTCAATGGAATATTTTCATAGTTAGAGCACAGAAAACCTGCTTACGACCTTCTAAATATGTTTTTAACATTATTAGAGCCCTCGAGACATGAATTAACACTCCTATAGTCACCTTTACACTAATATTACCTAAAATAGTAGAAATAAAAATAGTAAATAAGCCGTTTAAGACATAAATAAGACTTGTGCTTGTGTGTGTTGAGATCAGTGTGTTCCCTTGGGGAGCAGGCTGACTGACGTTTCAGACTTGAGTTTTAGCTTGGCTTGGGTTCCATCCGCAACAGTATCCTATGCTTTTATTAGGGATTTGTATTAGGTATTACTATGCCTGTTAATTCAAACCTGCAATAAATGCCTGTTATTCTGGAGCTCAAGTCTAATATATTTTTGAAAAACCATGATAAAGTGAATCTGCGAAATTTGAACCCATATCCACCTCATATTAATCTTTTTTATGTGTGAACGTAGGGTTGCCATTCTTTGAATTTGAACGATTCTGGTTCTAATTCCTCGTTTCGGTTCTGGTTGCTGGATTCCGATGCTTTTAAGAGGCAGGGTCATAAAAGTTTGCATGATTTAAATGAGGGTGCTAACCAGAATGTTTTTTGGATGAAATGTCCAAATTTCCCCATGATTTTTTTTTATGATAATAACTTTTTATCAACGTTAGTATGAATTTAAATCAAATCAAATCAATTCAAAGGTTATTTGTACAGCACCTTACAACATCCCAATGGTGCCAAAGGTGCTCCACAAGAGTAAAAACAGGTTATAGCAAATGAAAACAGGGTAAGATCGAATAAGATAGAATAAAAACAACTAAAACAAAAAAATAAAAATAAAAATACAGGCACAGAATCACAACTAAAATACATATAATCATTATGTGTCAGAAGCCAGTCTGAGCCAGTTTTTAAAAGAGATTTAAAAACTGTTTTTTTAAAAGAGATTTCAAAAATGATAACTCTGTAGCACATCGTAGTGCAGGTAGAAGAGAGTTCCAAAGTGTGGCGGCAAACGCAGCAAAAGCACAACCCCTCCATTTTTTGTATTTCATCCTTGGGACTTCTAATGTTGTTTGTTGAGAACAGCGCAGGGCCCTGCAGTGGTGACGGACAGTTAAAAGCTCAGCCAAGTATACTGGAGCAAGGCCATTAATGGCCGTGAACACAAATAAAAGGACTTTAAAATGCATTCTAGACTGTACCAGGGGCCAATGGAGAGAACGGAGAACTGGAGTGATATGGGAGTATTTTGGAGCATTAGTAAGGAGGCGAGTAGCTGCGTTTGGTACCAACTGGAGCCTGCGGAGGAGGGACTGATTTACTCCAGTGTAGAGGGCATTACAATAATCTAGCCTCGAGTTGATGAAAGCATGAATCGCTTTTTCAAGATCTGTACTAGACAAAAAGGGCTTTACCTTTGCCAGGAGCCTGACGTGGAAGAAACTTGCTCTGACCACAGAACTAATTTGCTTATCGAACTTTAGACTGTTGTCAAAAAACACCAAGGTTTTTAACGGCAGGAACAAAAAGAGGGGTGGAGGTGTTAAAATTGGTTTCACTGTGCGGTGAATCGGGGGTAAAAACAATGTACTCTGTTTTTCCTTCATTTAAATGAAGGAAATTCTGAGACAGCCATTGTTTGATGTCATGAAGGCAGCTATGGAGAGGATCTAGTGCGTTCTTGTCAGTGAGCATTACTGGTAGGTAGAGCTGTACGTCATCGGCATAAAAATGAAAATGGATATTGTGTCTGGAGATGATTGGTCCTAATGGTAGCATGTATAGTGAAAATAAGGTAGGCCCAAGGATGGAACCCTGGGGCACACCAGAAGAGAGGGAAGCGGGTGTTGAGGTTAAGTCATTAATCATTACTGAAAAAGTCCTGTTGGTGAGATATGACATGAACCATTTAAGCACAGAGCCACGTAGGCCAACACAGTGTTCTAGGCGGGAAATGAGGACTGAGTGGTCTACAGTATCAAAAGCAGCTGTAAGGTCTAAAAGTATCAGCACAACAGAGTTTTTAGCGTCAAGGGCTGTGAGGATGTCATTGTGTACTTTAAATAAGCGGATTCTGTGCTATGATAGGTTCCAAAGCCAGATTGAAATTTGTTAGCAATATTATGGATAGACAGATATGACTGGAGTTGTGAGAAGACAAGTTTCTCCATGACCTTGGACAGAAAGGGCAGATGTGAAATTGGACGGAAGTTGGATTTATCGCAGATCTGTTTCCACAGGAGTACACTTTTACAAAAGATGTTTACTTTTGAAGACACATTTCTACATGTGCTGTTGTGTATGTGTTAGTGAGTGTGTGATGCTGCAGTCACTTAAACATGCACTAACCTGGGTGCAGATTATCAAACAACTTGTGAAAGGTTTGTCTATGAGCTATGAGTCTTGTGCCACAATATTAGCACTATTATACTTTGCTGCCTGAATACTGGTGTAAGCTACTGTATTTTTATGACACCTTTATTTTGTTAGCACAAGTAAACAGGATGTAGTGCAAAGCGCTCTTATTTTGAAGGCCAGAAGTGTGTTGTGTGGGTTGAAAAGGCTTTTTGACTTTTGCTAAAAGAGACACAAACAAACGGAATAAACTAGCATCCTGCAGCCGTAGTTCCTGTGCTTTATTTACATCAGAGGGCATCCCGAAACCCTCGGTTACACTGACATGAGACAGACGTTTATTGTTTGACTCCCGTGATTTTTACTGCTTAGAGGAAGTCTGACATCGTCCATCAAAGACGGAGGAACTCTGTTATTTCTAAACAAATCTAGAGGTGTTTAATCATGTTAGTTGTGCACCCTATTTTGCATACCATTGTGTTGGAAATGTTGCACTGAGCCAAACTTTGTAGCCGGTTTGTCTTCGTTGGTGCTCGCCAACTTCTTTGTTGGTGTTGGCGGCTATTTCTTCCTGTCGGCGGACCGAGCGTCAAAACTACGAATCAAAATTTAAAAATTTGAAAAGTCTCGTGAGAATCGGAATGTTAGTCCTAGTTCCCATCTATGCTCGAGACTCTATGCCCAGCCCTATGTGAAAGGTTGTCGGTCTCTATGTGTCGGCCCCGTTGCTGAGTGACTGTTGATCAGTTTGCCCTCAGTAGGCGGGTGTACCCTAACCTAAGTCAGCAAAGACAGGCTCCAGCTACCCTGTGACCCTAAACAGAATAAACAGCATAGAAAATGGATGGCTATGAATTCCCTATTTATGGTCAGTTTTCTACATCCAATGGCCTCGGCATTTCATTGTCAAAAGAAAGCACCATTCGGTGAGTTCAGAGTTCAGCATCACTTCCAATTTCTTCAGCCTCATTGAGTGTGACCTAACCTGAAAGCAGAATACAAACACTGGAAATCAAAGGCCACAAATCCACAACCAAAAAAAGGCAACATATCTGAAATCCTGTGAGATTACTATAGTGAACATTTTATGTGAAAGCTATTTTTCATCAGTTTGGGGCATTAGGCATCTTCATCACCACATCAAAAAATGGGTCACAGTTCAGTTAACTCAAATCTCCTCTGTTATTACATACGACCAGTCGAAAATACATTTTCACTCAGCAAGATATTGTGACTTTCGACTTTTCTGGTATGATTGTGAAGGTCTGTTTATAATAACATGTATACTGGACAATTTTCTCATTTCTGTTTGCTTACTACACTTTTGGAAATATGTGAATAATTGGGGTGGAAAACTCACAGTGTGTGTCTTTGATAGAGAGGTTCACCGGATATTCTCATTACAGGCCACTCTTGCTTGTTAAGACCATGCTACACGAGATGGACACCGAGCCCCAGAGTGCTTTTACGACTGAGGGGTCATTGAAAGTGGAGGACCTCTCTCCTGAATAATCTGCTATATCGGATATTGAAGCAGACAAACGATAACATCTAAATGTGGATTATCTTCACCTGCAAGCCCTCAGGTTGATGGCTGAGCTTTCAGAGAATGACACTCGGGTGACGTGGCCCAGGAGGTTGAGCAAGTCAACCAGCTTTCCATCCATCCCGCTTTCTCCATCTCAGTCACTGCTGTTGTGTTCTTGGGCAAGACACTTCCCCTACTTTGCCCTCAGGGTCGCCCACTGCCTAAGATGCTGACCTACGACCTGGATCCAGTACCTGCCACCACACAGGGCCTGCCCACTGCTCCTCAAGAGGATGGTTAAATGCAGAGACAAATTTCCCTGTACGTTCCATATGTGATAAACAAAGTTATATTATTATTTTCCCTGTTGGTGTTTCTAGGTTTCATGGCAGAGGACACGGCCAGGTTTGTGCCAGGAAGGGCAAAAACTAAGCCTAAATAAAAAAATATACACTGTGGTGTCCATATTTGTCACACTCAAATGTTTCAGAGCATCAAACTAATTTAAATTTTATTCAATGACAACACAACTAAACACAAAATGCACTTTTGTGTTTGAAGTTTTTTTCATTATTAAGGGAGAAAAAACAACCTACATAGCCCTGTGTGAAAAAGTAATTGCCCCCTGTTAAAACATAATTGTGGTTTATCACACCTGAGTTCAAGTGCAAAAGGTTAAAAAGCCATTTCAAAAGCTTTGGGACTCCAGTGCACCACAGTGAGTGCCATTATCCACAAATGGCGAAAACATGGAACAGTGGTAAACCTTCCCAGGAGTGGCCGACCAACCAAAATTACCCCAAGAGTGCAGCCACGACTCATCCAAGAAGCCACAAACGACCTCACAATAACATCCAAAGAACTGCAGGCCTCTCTTGCCTCAATTAAGGTCAGTGTTCATGACTCCACCACAAGAAAGACACTGGGCAAAAACTTCCTGCATGGCAGATTTACAAGACGAAAACCACTGCTAAACAAAAAGAACATTAAGGCAATTTTGCCAGAACACAAACAAACCAAACATGATCCCCTTTGGGAAAATACTCTGTGGTCTGACGAGACAAAAGCATAACTTTTTGGAAGGAGTCCCATTACATCTGGTGTAAAAGTAACACCATAAAAAAACAACCATCGTACCAACAGTAAAAAATGGTGCTGGTAGTGTGATGGTCTGGGGCTGTTTTGCTGCTTCATGACCTGGAAGACTTGCTGTAATAAATGGAACCATGAAGTCTGCTGTCTACCAAAAAATCCTGAAGGACAATGTCCGGCCATGTCCATGACTTTGGAGTGTCCTAGTCAAAGTCCTGACCTGACCCTTTTTTGATGATCTGAAACATTTAAGTGTGGCAAAAAAATAAGAAATCAGGAAGGGGGCAAAGCTAGTCTCTATCTATCTATCTATCTATCTATCTATCTATCTATCTATCTATCTATCTATCTATCTATCTATCTATCTATCTATCTATCTATCTATCTATCTATCTATCTATCTATCTGTCTGTCTGTCTGTCTGTCTGTCTGTCTGTCTGTCTGTCTGTCTGTCTGTCTGTCTATTTCTCTATCTGCAACTCTTAATTACCAATATGTGTAACGTATCTCCTGTTATGCAATTAACACCGTCGCCATTGTTTATTCAAGCACATTTTTACATCCCATGAGAGTGATGTCCTGCATCGGTGTGATTCCCTGTCTACCCATTGATATGGAGGCGGCAGAGCTGGGGCTAAGACAAAAGTCAAGTGGCTAGCATGGAAAAGGGGATTCAAGCCTTCGGTACCTTCTATTGGAAACATGAATTCACTCCCGAGATTGACGAGCTGGCAAGAACATCAAGACCTTCAAGGAGTGCAGGTTATTTGTGCTTCACTTGATGGCTAACAGCTAGTGTCCCAGATGCTAACATGGAGAGTTAGCGGGCAGGAGCACAAGAGCCTGTGGAAAGCGCAAAGGAGGTGGGCTTGCTGTATGTTAACAAACTGTGGCGTCATCCTGGCCATGTGAACGTTAAATTCATCATCCGGAAAAAACCTGATACCGATATATACTGATATCACATTTTTATGCCAATATCGGGCTGATAATATCGGTGGGCCAATATGATCAGACATCCTTAATATATATATATTACAAGAATTTACGTTGCACTGTTGGATCTTAAGGAGCTTGTAAGTCGCGCTTAAAAATGCTATAAGAACAAATGGGAGTGAGATTGTAATGTAAGCAATTTATTGCAAACAACCACTAAACTGAAACAGGCTGATCAAAAGGTTTAGACCATAGCCAAGAAATCCCCAAAACACCCCGTAAATAGAAATAAAATGTTCAAAAAATGATGAAAATGAATGTAATTTACTGAGCAGTGACTTTATTACCAGGACAAACTAACAGGAAGAAAGCCATCAAACTTGATATCGAAAGAAATGTGACATGTGATCCAAGTGTGGTGACATATGCATTCAAAACGTATTTTATTGATAAAGTTAAAAAAATGACCAACTGTGATTCAAATGCCACGGAAACGCCACTAAATACTCATGACCCAATTTTAGCTTTTAATGATGTGACTCATACTAAAATAGAGTCATTTATTTCCAATGTTAAATCATCACATGGGATTGATACTGTTTTATTTAAAACCCATAAAAGCCTCTTATCCCAGCTGTTTATAAAATCATCAACTGGTCAGTCAATGGAGGAGTGTCCCCAAGCGCTGTAAAACTTTTGTAATAACACCAATTTTTAAAGCAGGTAATCATCTAGATGTGTCCAATTACAAACTCATTAGTAATATTACGGCAGTGATTACAGTAATTGAAAAAGTTGTCTCGGAGCAAATCACATTACACTTGAATTCCATAACAAACACATTGCATTCTATGCAGTTTTGCTTTGGGGAAAATCATTCCACAGGGACTTCAAATAATTTGTTACTGGAAAACATCCGACTTACACTCGATAAAGGGGGTTTAGTGGGGGCTGTTTACCTCAATCTCAAAAAAGCGTTCGATACAGTCAAACATGTATTAAAACATAACATATATTTTGATTCATAAATTGTGTACATATAATTTATCAGCAACTCTCTCACAATGTTTGAATTTAATGACATCATGTTGGTGTATGCGATTCCTCATGGGATGGCTCCACCTCCTCTGCAAGAATACATCCATCTGAAAAATACTTTGGGCACTCCAACCGAGAGCGGTTTTGGGCAGCTGTCTTTTTCTGTTAGAGCATCACACACATGGAATACCGTACCCACAGAACTCACAGACATTTGATCAGGAAAAAACGTCTCTAAAGTCGTCAATAGGTGGCTCCTGTATGATAAAATATGCACACATAACCCCATTTAGTGTTTTATCAACATTTTATTAAGTATGTGTTGACCGTGTACTGTGTACACATGCCATGGCTGGCTCCATGCAGTATTAAGGTAAGGTAATATAATGCCATTCTCATCAATGTAACATTACTGACACCTAGTGACCAGAATACTACATACTGTATAACTTCTCTTTCAATATTTTTTGTGTAATAGTTGGCCATAGTCAACCATGAAACAGCGATCATTTATTCATTAATTTTTGAAAAACCACGATAGAGTGAGGGAGCGATGTTCGAACCGCAAGTATTTTTTAATTGCACGTTTTTTAATGTCTTGCATACTGTATATGTTGTGCTGTTATGCCTTTACATCAACCTGTCATGGGACTGTAGATGAAAATGAGCTTTTGTGGCTACATGTGCCATATTTACATGTTGAACTGTTGAAATATGCTCATGTCAATGAATATGCATTGTCCCATTTTAAATACATAAATAACAAATAACAAGTTCAAAACGTGGGAAAAAAAAGTAGTCCAGAATTTACAGTAATAGTTTTAAAAATATGAAAATAATGTGGTTTATTTCTTTTATTAGTAAAATGCAATCCCTTAATTTTACTCTTTCGTCACCTATGGGTTAAAGTTGGTTGCGGATGCAATTACTAGTTCTGGCCAGAGCGTTCATGAAGAGACGGATACATTCGGATTTCTCACTGATGAAAAACCTTTCCAGGCCAATGAGGATGATGGGGAGACAAGAAAGCAAAATTCATCTGAAATTATGACAGTAACTACATTAAATAAGCTTTTGCCGCTTCCGGGCATGCTAATGCACCAAATCCCTTGTGTGTTGTGTGTGGGGAAAAGTTCGGTGTTACGTCATTTTGGATTAAAGTTAAAAGTAACTATAAAGAACTTTCCACAATGGCTTTGAAGAGGTTTTGCCATTACTATCCAATTACTTGTGTAAGACTGGATTCTCTGCGCCGTTGCTTGTGTCCCTGCAGTGATCCCGTAGCCTGCGTGTTAACAATGTGCTGTAAACAAAGAATAATAGCAGGAATAATAGTAATAACAGGAGTGTAAAGGTGACTATAGGGTTACTGTATTTCATGTCTAGAGGGCTCTAATAATGATAAAGAGCATCTTTAGAAAGTCAGAAACATATTTTCAATGCTCTAATTATGAAAATATCCATCCATTCATCTTGTATGCCACTTATCCTCACTGGGGTCACTGTGAAAATATTCCCTTTTGTATAAAATAGGAGTCCTACGTTGCGGAAATGTACTTATCTCAGTTGGGTCTGGAACCAAATTACCGTGATGAACAAGGGATGACTGTACTTTTTAAGAAATGGCATTCACACTAATTCACACAAGGAATGTACTTGATTATGTTTTGATTAAGCAAAAATACTTGGCAATTCATATTCTGTGAATGTGCCTAATACGCTAGCATTTTAAATATACTGTATTTATACAAATTGTGGCCAGGGCTATGTTGCTCCTAATGCTCCTCAGTTCCAGTTCCAGTTTGCTGCACATCATCTGACAACTGTGTTAAACATATTATACAGTATCATTGTGTTTTGTATGAAAAATATTTTTTTCTTCATTGGAGGAACAAAGTGTGAAAAGTGGGTATTTTGGCTACAGCAGGGTGTAAATGAGAGAGTTATTGAAAGGTCCTATATCATCGTTAAGCCCTTTTTGACTGCTTAATGTGCACCCTTGGACAAGTGCTTTTTCTCTGTTCCTGAAATAATGAGATTCCATGTGTCTCTAGCAGCTCATCTTGTTTCCATTTTGAACTCACTTTGAATTCAGTTTTGGTCATTTCATCAGAATTACTTAAAAAAAAAAAAACTTTGGAAGCTAAAGTCACTGTGTTGTACACTATTCAGTATTGGTCCTATTCTCCCATGTGCGTAAAGGAGAAACCTCCACATAAAGCGATGTTTACACTTGCACGCATTTTGCATCAGCATTGTTCCGCTGTGGCAATGGATGTCATAGACGGCACGCCTGAAAAGGTTGAAGACTATTTTAAGCACTGTTTGCACACAGTTTACGCACTTGACACAGTTCGTAATGAAAATGGTGCGCATTGGCACGAAACTCCACCCTCCCGCGCAACTTATTTACACCTAAGTCAAGTATTGTTTACGTCTAGTGTACGAAATCATACACAGTATTGTTCCCGCATGGGTATGCATTGTCACCACCACTTCCTGCATCCGTGAAGCAGTCGTGGCATTATTTGGTTCCGCTTTGTCCCGCCTGAAGCCACGCAACAGCAGGCATCACCCCTAGCATTAATTCCTCTATTTGCAAGGGACTTACAAGGCATTTACATCAGTAGATACGTAGCTATAATGTTAAAGCAGCGGCTGTCTGTTGGCAGGCTACGGGATCTCCCCTCAGAAATCCCGTAACCTGCGCATAAGCGGTGTGCAATGTGATGTAAACAAAGCTAGCAGTATTGTCGGATTGTACGTACAGTATATGTATGGCAGATTAATGTTAAACTGGCTGTGCTGTTTATCAATCAAATTACAAATGTCATAGTAAAGATGGATGATAGGCTGATGTTGATTTTTTTTAATGCCATGAGACACAATACATTCGAGTTACACTCCTGATCAAAATTTTAAGACCAGTTGAAAAATTGCTAGAATTTGCATTTATCACATTTGGATCTTAATGAGGTTTTAAGTAGAGCTACAATATGCAAAAACAAGAGTGGGGGAGTGAGACAAAAAGCACTTTGAAAAAGTAATTTATTGAAAACAACAATTAAACTGAAATAGGCTGTTTATCAGCTGATCAAAAGTTTAAGACCATCGCTCAAAAAATAACAAAAAACTCTTCAAACCAGAACAAAAAATGTTCTCAGTAGGACTCAGTAATGAGTAGCTCCACCGTTCTTGTTAATCACTTCAAAATTGGTTTGGGCATGCTTGGAGCAATGTTCCCATTAGGCTCCTGGAAACACTGGCATCAAGTGGTGAAGATGGCTTCACGAAGAGCATCAACTGTCTGGAACTGATTGCCATTTTTATAAACTTCCCTTGCCATCCATCCCCAAATGTTTTCTATGGGATTTAAATGAGGGGAACATGCAGGATGGTCCAAAAGAGTGATGTTATTCTCCCTGAAGAAGTCCTTGGTCAAGTGAGCATTGTGAACTGCAGCGTTGTCCTGTTGAAAAACCCAGCTGTTACCACACAGACGAGGGCCCTCAGTCATGAAGGATGCCCGCTGCAACATCTGCACGTAAGCATCTTCCGTTTGATGACCCTGCACCACCTGAAGCTCCAGTGTTCCACTGAATGAAAAAGCACCCCAGATCATGATGGACCCCCCTCCACTGTGCCGGGTAGAAAACATCTCAGGTGGGATCTCCTTGTCATGCCAGTAATGTTGGAAGCCATCTGGACCGTCAAGGTCACATTTTATCTCATCAGAGAATAAAACTTTTTTCCACCTTTCAATGTCCCATGTTTGATGCTCCCTGGCAAAGTCTAAACGGGCAGTTTTGTGGCGTTGAAGAAGACGAGGTCTTTGAATTCGTTTTTTGAACCCTTTTCCCCTTTTGCGCTGCTGTCGGCACCAATAAGGGCCTTAATGTGGGTGGAAGACCGCCCTGTGTCTTGATGGACAGCCAATTGGATCCTCCGGCTCAGCGCAGATGTGATTTTTTTTGGGTCTACCACTTGACTTTTTTGTTCCATAATGCTCAGGATCTTTCAAAAAATGTAGAATAACTCTTTTACTGCACCCAACCTCAGCAGCAATGGCACACTGTGAGAGGCCTTGCTAATGCAGCGTGACAATCCGACCACGTTCAAAAAGAGAAGGCTTCTTAGCTTTAGCCATCAACAGGGCATGACAGTGTGAATGCCGGAAAGAAAATGACCATTTTTAGCAGATTTTGGCTTTTATAGTCTGTGGTCTTAAACTTTTGATCAGCTGATAAACAAACTAATTCAGTTTAATTGTTGTTTTCAATAAATGACTTTTTCAAAATGCTTTTTGTCTCACCCCCTCTTCTTGCTTTTGCATATTGTGGCTCTACTTAAAACCTCAGTAAGATCCAAATGTGCAAAATGCAAATTCTAGCAATTTTTCAACTGGTCTTCAGATTTTGATCAGCAGTGTACTACAACAAGGAACTTTCCCAATGCTAATGGTGAGTTATCATGTGTTATTATTGCTTATCATGTCTACTATACCAGGTAATACGAGTATAAAGTTGAATATAGTGGTGTTATTTCATGTTATTTCATTTCACAGAGCTCTAATAATCTTAAAAAATGTTTTTAGAATAAACAGGTTTCCTATGCTATAAATATGAAAATATTGAATTTATTAATATTGAATCCTATCCATCCATCCATTTTCTATACCGCTTCATCCTCATTAGGGTCGCGGGGGTATGCTGGAGCCTATCCCAGCTGACTTCGGGCGACAGGCGGGGTACACCCTGGACTGGTCGCCAGCCAATCGCAGGGCACATATAGACAAACAACCATTCACACTCACAGTCATACCTATGGACAACCTCATCTGCATGTTTTTTTTTGGGAATGTGGGAGGAAGCCGGAGTACCCGGAGAAAACCCACGCGCACACGGGGAGAACATGCAAACTCCACACAGAAATGCCCAGGGGAGAATCGAACCCAGGTCTTCCCGATCTCCAGGCTGTTACTGTGTTGGCCAACGTGCTAACCACTAGACCGGCGGCCATATTGAATCCTATATTGCGGAAATTCTATTCATTGGCACGCAAAATTGCATACCACTGCGGGGACTAAATGCGTGCAATTGTGAACTAGCCTTAAGTTTGTCAGTACACACCTTCATTCAAGGTAGGTGTGTAGATCAACACTAAAATGCAGGATTCCCTGTCAAATCTGGCCTTGCGTGAATTTTCCCATCAACGTAAGTACTTTTGCCCTTCTGCGCTTCTGAGGCTGCATGCAATAAGTCAGCTCCCGAGGAAGGTGAAACTTTATTTTGCACTTTCTTACAATCGGCAGCTCACATACTAATAATATGGTAAAAGAAACTTACTTCGAAACGTTTTTTTCATTTTATTTTCTTTCTTTCTTCCTTTTGGTGGACAATGTTTAATTTAGAACCCATATTTACAAGGTTGTAAACAGGTTTTCTATGCTGTTACGTGTGGGTAGGCGCTGGACCCCAGATGCAGAGGCAGGAGGCAGGTGTGCAGGTAAGCAAGTCTTTTAATAATGTCTTTAAATGGAACAAAAGGCGATGGTGCACGAGAAAAAGGCAGAACACAAAAGCACCATGAAGACCTGACTTGAAGGAGGCCTGGGGTTTCCTTCTGGAGAGCCAGGAGCACTGGCCGCCGCACACTCTGGGAGACGCCGGGACTACTTTAGTCCACAGGAGGGAAAGAATAGTTCCACTAAACTGCAGAGAAGATGTACAGGGTAAAAGCCAGAACAGAGCTGTCCGTAAGTGCGGTCTGTCTGTTTGTTTTTCCTGCTGCTTTTTCCTCAAGCCTGCTTGTGTGTGCAACCCATCGCCTGCTCAGCGTCAACACACATGCCACCACACATAAAAATAACAATTTCAATCAGTCATCCATTGCGTCCGTGCCTTTATGCTATGCATCCCTTACCCTAAACCCTAAGTTTCCTAAGTGGGATATACAGTACAGTACGTACTTCTACGGGTACACCAAATGTCATAGGGATTACGTGAATAAAACTTTAAAACTGCATTAAAAACAGTAACATTGTTTTTGCTGATTATTCTTTGTATGCCATGTTGCTGCAGAGCAAAGGCGCATAAAAATCACAGTTCACCACATCGTATCACAGCTTGTCACTACTTGGTATAAGTATGTTTTAAAACAGCTACTACAGCACATACGAGCCAGTGCGTTTTACACCTGGAACATCTCCTGGTGTGTGTGCACACATTCATGAAGGAGCAATAAAGGAGGACATGCTCAACTGTAAAGATTTCCTTTATACAGTCATGGATTATACAGTGGAACCTTGGTTAGCTTCATTAATCCATTCCAGAAGGTCTGACTCTTAACGGATGCTATCCAAATCAATCATCATCAAATTGTTAACACAAACACATTTTTAAAGTTTTGCAATTATAGCTTTACATGCAGAAAACAATTCAAAATGCATATAAATACAAATAAATGATGAATGGAAGGAATATATAAACATTTAAGGTTACTTTTAGCTTATTTGAAGAGGTGATTGTTTTATGACTGTTCCCAAAGACATGATGTGGCAGCAAGATCAACAAGGACGCTACCTTCCTGTTTTGCCATGAGTTATTTCCCGAATCGGCAGGAGCTCGGCATGCCCACATCACGTGAGCATGCCGAGCTCCTGCCGCCCTCCTCATCCTCTCCCTTCTTGCTCCCAGTGCAAAGCCAAGAGGAGGGCGTGTTCCAATCCCCGTGCCAAGGAGTTTTAAGCTCCCGCCACCCTCCTCATCCTCTCCCGTATTGCCACCAGTGCAAAGCCAAGAGGAGGGCCACATTCCAATTCCCCTACCAAGGCGCTCTAAGCTCCTGCTGTCTCCCACCTTTGAATCCATGTTGTCCCCAGCGCAACTTCAAGTAGCCAGTCAACCTCCGATACCCACATCTCAGCTTGTCAAGCCACAGATGTCCCCAAAGCCCTCCACCACGTCTCCTCAAGCCCGTCCTGGGACCACGCCGCAAGCCACCGGTTCTTCTGGCCGGTAGGAATCATTGGTCCTCCTCCAAGCTAACTCAGGTCTCATCTCTCTCATCCTGGGGTCGCCGTCACTACGCCAACATGCCAAGACGTGACATTATCCATGTAAAACTATATATGTAAAAAGGTGTTTTGTGTTAGCATTTTTGAGAGTCAACTGCTGACGACATCATAGACAGTTGACACAGCTGACTTCCGTTTTTTGTTTCCATGTAGTGGCAAGCTAATATATTTTGTCATTAAAAATACATTAAGAACACAATTGGACTCACGCAGTGTATTAATAGCACAGCAAGATGTGTGCCATATTGTATGCTAACCGGAAAGATGGCGTCAATTGACGTCAACCGAAAAAGACGCTAACAAGGGCGGACACTAACCAAGGTTCTACTGTGTAATCATATGATAATTAATGAAATATGTCAAACTAAGATGTTAACTAAGTATGGAAGAGTAGGGGGCACACAACTTCAGGTCAATGTCTGAAAGGGTACGGGACTGTGAAAAGTTTGCAACCACTGCCCTAGACGATTGCCACAGGGACCGTAGCTAAAATAATAGCACAGGCAACACAGTAGAGGTGCATGTTTTGCGAAATTGTCAACATTTTGTGTGTAGCAGTTCAGGGGTAGAAGACCTACACCATGGGATGTCCTAACTTATTTCCTGCTATGCTCAGCGTCTTGTCATTATTTTCACCCGCTTTCATTTGTGGAACAGCTACAACTTTTTACTTATCATGCTATCATGTACTCTATCTTGTTATCAGCTGTTGATGAATGAGTATTTTGTTGTTTTCGTTTTTGCAAAGCTGCACTTGTCTGTTGTGTTCAGTTGTGTTTTGCATTCAGGTTCAGCTGACCTTACTTTACTTGCCTTACTTAATTCTTTACTTTATATGACATCTGTAAACCTTAGTGGCATAACTTTTGAAATGAAAAAATGGTGAATCACTAACCTATTCGGTAGGGTAAATACTAATAAAACTGCAGGATGTCATTAATCCTTAAACTCTGGACAAAATAATACACAAGAAAGGTCCCTGTGTTGCTACAGTTGCAATCAAAACACTTGTAAGGACAAATAAACCCTCAGTGTCTAACCAATAGATGTTATAGCTATTCTGTTGTATTATTAGAGAAACCTGGTCACTCCCTAATGAGACCAGGAAGCAGTAGTAGTTTCAGAGGTAGCATCAGGGATACTGTACCCATTTGTAGAAAGGGAGTCAACTCATATTTTTTAAATGCCTTCAAATGCCTTATAAAGATCATATCCCGCATCATACACTCCAAATGTACAGTATAATCCTGATATGATATATGATATAGTTCCAGTGACGTGCGGTCAGGGGAGGCAGGTGAGGCAGAGCGAACGAATAATAACAAAATAAATATTAATATTTGTCCATTGAACTGTATTATACTGTAAATGTATATTCTCTATGATTCCAATCGTGAACATTTTCATAAGTAAAAATCGCTGACTTTGCAGATTTGCTGATCAAATACAGGGAAGAAACCTAAGGTGAGGCCACTGTGGAAGTGGCATTTCAGCTTAGTGCGCAAACCCCACCTACCATACGAGTGCACATTGAGTTGCCCTATTCTTTTTGTCAGCATGCCGCCAATAAATTAAAGAAACATTTATTATACATCACAACCTTCTACTGCCTATACAATGTTTTAAAGCTAAGTGTGATGTCATTCTTCTTGCTAATCAGACAATACAATACAGTAGAGTGGAAAGTGTTTGCCCCTTTCCAGATTTTTTTTTTTTTTTTTTTTGCATATTTGTCACACTTAAATGTTTCAAATCATCAAACAAATTTAAATATTAGTCAATGACAACAAAACTAAAAACAATATGCAGTTTTTAAATTAAACTTTTTTATTATTAAGGGAGAAAAAAAAAACCCTGAAAAAAAATCCTGAAGGAGTGTCCGGCCATTTGTTCGTGACCTCAAGTTGAAACCAACTTGGGTTCTGCAGCAGGACAATGATCCAAAACACACCAGCAAGACCACCTCTGATTGGCTGAAGAAAAACAAAATGAAGACTTTGGAGTGGCCTAGTGAAAGTAGTAACCTGAATCCTACTGAGATGCTGTGACATGACCTTAAAAAGGCGGTTCATGCTGGAAAACCCTCCAATGTGGCTGAATTACAACAATTCTGCAAAGATGAATGAATGGGACAATATTCCCCCACAGCGCTGTAAGAGACTCATTGCAAGTTAGAGCTAAAGCTTGATTGTAATTGTTGCTGCTAAGCGTGGCCCAACCATTTATTAGGTTTACGAGGCAATCACTTTTTCACACAGAAAAACATGTAGGTTTGGATTTTTTCTCTTTTAATAATAAAAAAAAATCATTTAAAAACTGCATTTTGTGTTCAGTTGTGTTGTCATTGACTACTGTAATATTTACATTTGTTTGATGATCTGAAACATTAAGTGTGACAAACATGCAAAAAGTGAAGAAATGAGGAAGGGGGCAAACACTTTTTCACACCACTATACAGTAGTACCTCGCATAACATAAACCTCCTTTTACATAAATTCCACTGAACATAAAGAATTTATGGAAAGTTTTTGCTTCGTATTACAGAAGAAATTCCATAAAACATAAAGCGTCAAGTCAGTGCAAGTCTTTTTTTTTTCAATCAACTTTATTAATGCCTCAAGTCGGTGCAAGTTCAGACTAAAACTTGGTGACGCCTTCTGACGCTTCATGCTCTCATTGGCTGATTTTCGGGGCACCGCCTCCGCTCTCATCTCATTGGCTGATTATCGGGGCACCGCCTATGCTCTCATCTCATTGGCTGAGTTATGCAGCACGTACGTGAGTTTGTGTGAGAGACAGGCTTGTCCCTTCAAACTCCTTTCTCTTTGTAGTCGCCCTTACACCAACCTAAACAATTAAGTTACAAATTAAAATTTTGCACACAGCATTATCGTGTAGTGCGTGTGCGTTTGTCTGTGAGACCAGCTGACTCTTAGACTCTTTGAGTCGCGTTTCGACTCAAGCTAGTCCTCCTCCTCCTTCTTCTGGCTCCACTTGCGCTCCTGATCAAGACATCTCGTGAACGGTAGGATTGTTTTTGTTTTTCAGTTTTATTCATTTACAGTAATCTTATTTATTACCTTATTTTATATTGAAATGTTATTCTATTATGTTTACGCTAATGTTTTCTTATATTTTCCCACCATATTTGGTGGACTTTGAATATTTTGAAGGGCCAAAGGGGTGAGTTTGGGAAGATCTTGGAACGGATTAGGCTATTTACATGTATTTTACGCTTCGTATAACATAAAAACCCTATAACATAAAGGTTCTCGGAACAGATTATTTACATTGTAGGGGCGTCTGCTGTATATAGAAATGTCATAGGAGGCACTTGCGGTACCGCTGCAGCCTTAAGGGGTGGGGGCGTGCGTGAGCTGTGAGGTGCTTGTCACTGACTCCTTCTACAGAGGAAAAGCTAGCATTTTTGTTCTGATTTTTTTCAAATCATTAAGTCCATGAGTCAAATGCATTGAATATATTTTGATGCTTTTATGCTGAATGAATTTGACTGCCTAGATGGAGGATTACATACACAAACTCACCAGGTGGTGATCAGACTTTTGCAGCAAAGTATCAGATGTTTTCCTGAAGAAGGAATGGCTGCAAGTCACACTGCATACACAAATAAAAGGTTTTTCAGTTTATAAACACATGGGTTTCGGAAGTGTCTGAAACATTTTGAAAACATGTTTTTAACCAAAGTGAATTATTCCCCTCTTTTTTTTGCTTATCTTCTGAATGAGCATCCAGTATTAACATAAAAAAACTCCAGAGGAGTCAGTGTCTCGCCACACATGAACCTCACCGCACGTCACTGTATAGTTCCTACCGTACAGATGCATATTAGTGGGAATTGTTGCAGTTTTCAGCATTACATGACCAACCATAAACATCATCAACAATGTTTAGAACACAAAGCTTGCAATGGGAGTTGGTGTAAAAAATGCTTGTTTTACAAGTAAGTGAACAAACATAGAAGGAAGTTTCAATTTAGATTCATTTTATTGTCCTAATCCAATTGCAGTCATCCCTCGCTACTTTGCGTTTTGAACATTGCTCCCTTGCTCTATTATGGTTTTTCAATAATTCATAAGTGATCGCTGTTTTGTGTTTGACTGTGGCCTATTGTTAGTCAAACAATACTGAAAGACAAGTTCTATGTAGTATGGTCAATAGTCAATAGAATGGTCAGTAGTCTGGTCACTAGGTGTCAGTAGTGACACAAAACATTGATGAGACATGACATGACATTACATTACCTTAACACTGCATGTACAGTAGTCATCCATGGCATGTGCAACATGATAGAGTGAAAAAAAAGTTCTCCTCCCATCCCATGTGGAAGTGGTAAGTTTTTTGCTTCTGACTTTATGCTTCTTCAAATAAATAAATTGGAGGCTAACTAGTTAGCTTGTTGGCATGCTATGCTTAAAGCCGTGGCCGTCTCTTGTGTCCCTGCACATTAGCCTGCGCTTTAGCAACGTGGTGTAAACAATGAATAATAGCAGTGTAAAGGTGACTGTGGCTCTAATAATGACAAAAATCGTATTTTGAAAGTCATAAACAGGTTTCCTATGCTTTAACTAAGAAAATATTCCATATATTAATATTGAATCCTACTTTGCGAAAATTCACTTATCGCGGTCGGGTCTGGAAACAATTAACTGTGATAAACGAGAGATGACTCTACTGTCAACTTTGGATGTGAGGTCAAACAACAATAACATCTCCATTTTCCTCCACTTATCCGGGTTTGGGTTGCACATGTAGACTAGTTGGGCAAACTCCCAAGTACCCTTGAGTACACTTCCAAGGGTGTAGAGCTGGTCTAGTGTTCCGCGACTGGGACATAAATTACATTGCACCTCCTGTAGCCAAAGTTCAACTAACGGTCGTACTCTTCTCTCCAGCACCCCAGAATAAACTTTCCCAGGGAGACTGAGGAGTGTGGTCCCGCTATACTTGGAACACACCCTCCGGTCACCCTTCTTGAAAAGGGGCATCATCACCCCGGTGTGCCAATCCAGAGGTACTGTTCCACGCAATGTTGAAGAGACGTGTCAGCCAAGACAGTCCCTCAACATACAGACCCTTGAGGTGGCTTTGCCACTAGGCAGTGTTTCGACTACCCCAGATACCTCCGCCATGGTGATGGAACTGTCCGCGTTCGTGTCCTTACACTCTGCTTCCTCTATGGAAGGTATGCCAGTGAGATTGAGAAGGGCCTCAAAGTATTCCTTCTACCGTCCAACTATATCCTCAGTCGAGATCAGCAGGCCTCCATCCCCACTGGAAATAGTGTGGGCCAGCCTCTGTTTCCCCTTTCTGAGGTGTCGGACGGTTTGCCAGAACCTCTTTGAGGCCGATCAAAAGTCGTGCTCCGCTCCATTCTCTCACCGAACTCCTCCCACACTGTAGTTTTTGCCTTGACCACCGCGAGGCTTGCCGCTTGCCTTGTCAGCTGCTTCAGGAGTCCCACAAGCCACCCATGCTTGATAGGACTCCTTCAGCTTAACGGCAGCCCTGACCTCTGGTGTCCACCATCGGGTTCGGGGCTTGTACACAACAACAACATGTATATATGTAAATATAACCACACATAGTTATATATTTTGTTGCTTTGTTTTGAGAGAATAGCTTGAAATGTATTTTGAAGCAGAGAATAAACCAAGACAATATAATAAGTAAGACATTTTTCTGAATGTGTTGCATGCGCATAATACATTCTGCACATAATGTAAATGTCCATACAGTATGTTGTAATCATGTATGATGGTTTTATACCACTTTGGTACCACCTCACTTGTCCTTTTTTTTTTTTTTCATGAAAGCTGGAAGCAGAGCCAAACTGCACGCACAGTGCTAATTTGCATTTATACAGTCCTGTTTGTGTAAAGACCAAACTTTTGATTAAAATTTACTTTTGAGACCTGAGTCAATACCTGAGCTTCCTCCCAAGTTGTCTTCTCTTTGGGAAAACATTCTGAAAGTCAGCTACACAAATGCAACCTCTTCTTTCTTGAGATGTTTCTGTGGGTGGGTTAGTTTTTTTGATAACCTCTCTTCAGTAAATGAAATGGATGCTGTGATATGTTATAGAGTCTAATAGCTGAGTGCATTGTCAGTCTAATAACTTCTCATAGGACATTCAGGACACACAGACATTTACCTTCCATGATGCACACACACACACACACACACACACACACACACACACACACTCACACACACACACACACACACACGCTCATTCACCGAGCACAATCTGAGTTGCCCAACACACAAGATGTAACTCATGGAAAATTACTGGGAGACACGCAATGGATGTATTGTTCTTGCTCACACTAGCTCACTTTTACACAAACTTGGAGACTTGGCTTTCGCTTTCTGGGCACACAGGTTTAGGTTTCACCTTTATAGTGAAACTAGAAAACTTCGAGTGCAGCGTGTTTTTTAGTTAACGTCAAAAATTTACGACAGTTTTGCCTTGGTTTGCCTGCATTGTCCGGTTAGCGTACAATATGGACCGCGTCTTGTGGTGTTATTAATACACTGTGTACGTCCAACTGAGTTCTTAATGTATTTTTTATCACCAAAACGTTGTTCCTTGTTAGCATCTAATTAGCTAGCCAACAAAATGGCAACCAGAAGTCAGCTACATTACGTCGCCTGTCTAGGATGTCTTCAGCTGTTGACTCTCACAAACAATTTTTATAGATTTAAAATCAGTGCCGAATAGTGCATGTAACATACAGTAGATAATAATTGCCTTCCCTCTTTCGTGTCAGAATTGAACAGCGTCCTACTTCCTTCGCCACACACGTTGTTGGCTCTCTCTTTCTTTCGGTGTGCTCTGAGTCCTCCTTCAACTGGCAGCAGTCCTAGGCAAAGCAGTCATGTTTCCTGGTCTTGACAGCCAAATCCATTGCCATCCATCGATCCATCCATCTTCTGTGCTGCTTATCTTCAAATCCATTGCCTTTAACTTGAAAGACGCATCGTTATTCATTTCTTTGTGTATTTTCTATGACGGAAGCGTGTCACTACCGGGTTGTCAATGCAAATGTGCACAACACGTACATTCCCCTACAGTAGGTGGCGGTATGCGCCGAAACGTTGGTTGCGACCCGCCACAAACAAAAAGAAGAAAAATGTATGTCCGGTTGCCTCTTTCCGGCAGTTAGTGTTAGATGGTTCATTTTCTTTGACGCTTGTTTTCTCCAGAGTCGCGGGGGTATGCTGGAGCCTATGCCAGCTGACTTTGGGCGAGAGGCAGGGTACACTCTGGACTGGTCGTCATCCAATTGCAGCTCCAAGAGAACAAAACATGTTTTATATGCTTTGTTGTATCTGTATTAGTAGCCTATTTATTGATGTATAGCATACGTGAGCGGATATGACGTTTACACCTGTACGCGTAAGATTTACGTAGGATCACTTGAGAAATTGCTGGATGTTACACATTATTTCTGCTGGAGTTATCCTCTGGACTTCATGAGAAGCACTGTACAGTGACACGTCTGTGACCGCCATTGGGTCATCATAGTGCGTGGATTGTCCTGGATGCAGGTACGTCCCCCGCTTTTATATGTTACATTTCCTTTTTGTTTTCATTCAACATAACAGGCTTTGCAATCTTGGCGCTATACTTATGGTGTTCATTGAATAATTCCAAATCCAACAATGGTATACATTTTGTTTGAGTATAAACTGTGCTTGTTGTTGCTCACGCAAGTGTGTGCATGTACATCGGCTCCACTCAATGAGAAAGACAGGTTTAGCAAACGCAGAGATGGTCTCTGCGTTTTTTTTGGTTGTTTCTTTAACTTTTTTTTTGGCGTTATGATGGACTATCTTAGTCATAGCGTTTTCCATATTTAAACAATTAGTCGTAGTTCTAAAGTGTAGGAGATGTCAAAAGCGATGTCACACCAAGCATGATGGGAGATATAGATTTAGCCATAAATTAGCCGCACCAATGTGTAAGCCACAGGGTTTAAAGTTTTAGAAAAAAGTAGCGCCTTATACACCGGAATTTACAGTATTTACTTGAAATCAATAGTGTTTACCACCTTGGTTTCAGGCGTGTGTCCATGACCATGATTACATCTGATTGCTATGCTAACGAACCGAAACAACCATTGTTGGCTGGCAGAGGCCCCATTCTATTGTCCGCAATTTGGCACCACAAAAGAGCAAAAACATTTCTGTCTGGACATGCTTCTCTCCTTTAAAGGATAAATACATTGGCTCTTGCATCAAGTTCTCAGACTAGAGCTGTCCTTTCTAGTTTGACTAGTGCTTGTCCCACTCAGTCATTGAGCATGAACTGATGAAGCCTGCCCGGATGAGAAGCGAAACGTCTCCTATGACAACCTGAACAGTTTCAATGCCCTGAGAACACAATGCTCTGGATGAATGAGAATATTCACAGGCCTACTTAAGCTGAAAGTTTACACATCTTTAGAGAGTCTGAAAATGATGTAAGTTTAGAGATATTATGCATCATATTAACTCTTCTGAGGTTTGTCTTCTAGATCAAAGCGCCCACTCTTGAAATCCGAAATAATGAGGAGCAAAAAAAAAAAAAAAAAAGAACAAGAATTTGCCGGATATGCCAGGCTTCACATGAATGCATCAGCTGTCACCATCTTTTTTAAATGTTATCTGTTGCTGAAAATATGGATTACATGCTGAGATGAAGGCCAACATAAAATCCACCTGGGACTTGATAGAAAAGGTATGAAATCCTAGTATGAGGCCAATTACATAGGGAAAAATAACATGCGGTCAAATAATTTGGCATCGTGATTTCACCTTTAGCTTCTTCATTGTGGCATCCCCTTTTGCACAGTCTCTTGGTTTCCATGGAAACAAGGAGCCTACTCTTTCTGCCTCCTTTCAAAGTGCTGCAGCCTCCCAGCAGTTTGAACCAGCCCTTGCCACACTTTTCTTAGAATGTACCACTGTCACACTAACTTCGTATTTTTGCATATGCTTGAAGTGGCTCTTTCTGGCATATACCTGTACAGTAATAAATATAGAACAGAAGAATCACTGCTAGTTTGAATACTACTGTAAATGCATGCTCTTGTTCCCATGGAACTGTTCACATTCCCCAAATACAATCTGTCCACACTAAGCTATGTCTGTGATGTTACATTGTTTTATGTCTAAAATAACAAATAAAGATTTGATGAACTGTGTTGAAATCACACATTTTTTGTCCTTTTTTAGATGGAATAGTTGTTCTATTTACGACTATTGTATAACACTCCCTCGACTTTGATTATTTCACCGGACGCCCAGCATGCCTCAAATGCATGCAACACAATAACGCGTATTGGTGAAAAAAACAGTTTGCACTTTTAAAAATGTATTTTTAGGCCAAGTAAGAAATGGACTAAAACCTAACATTTAGTAAACTTCCATTCTTCAAATTAGAGTTCCAGGAAAGAAAAATGAAAGAAAAATGTTATTAAAGTGTAATTAGAGGACTGTGTCATCTTGAAACTCTTTCATTGCAGTAATTCCTTGTTTATGGTGGTAAACTGGTTCCAGACCCAACCATGATAAAGTATGATTCTATAAAAATAAACTGAATATTTTCATAGTTAGAGCATAGAAAACCTGTTCATAACTTTAAAATAGCTTTTAACATTATTAGAGCCCTGTACACATGAAATAACACCCCTATAATCACCTTTACACTCCTATTATTCATTGTTTACAACACATTGCACAGGCTTCGGGATCACTGCAGGGATATAAGAGACGTTCGCCGCTAGCATAGCAAGTTACAGCGCTAACTAGTGAGCTTCTCCTATATAGTTATTCTAAACTTCAGAAAGTGTTTCAAACAAAGCGGGGAACGAGGACAACGTAAGAAGCCAAAAACTTACCACTTCCACCCAGAATGTGAGGAAGAACCTTTTTTTTTCACTCATGCACATGCCAAGGCTGACTCCATGCAGGGTGAAAGTAATGTAATGTAACGTCATGTCTCATCAATATAACATTACTGTCACCTACCGACCAGAATACTGCATATAACTTACCGCATAGGTGATAGTCAACTATGATACAGCGCTCATTTATTGATTAATACATTTTTGAAAAACCTCGATAGTGCGAGGGAGCGCTCTTCAAACCATGATGTAGTGAGAGACGACTGAATTAATTTTTTTGTGTTTAATTCTGCCGAGTTATCTCAGTAGGTTTTTGTACTGGCATGTAGCTTTTTGCCTTTGTGCATGCGGGGTTAATTCAGCTGCTTAGCAAATGTAAACACAGCGATACCAGATTTTGGATGTACAGATACTGAACTGGAACTGGGCCTCTCCTGTTCTCCTGAGGAAAAAAAAAAAACTAATACAGTGGATCCCCGCACCTTCACAATTCACCATTCTCACTATTATTATATACTATATTATATTCACCCTGCAAATGTTCTTTTTATTTTCTCAAAGAAAACACATCTCATTCACCATAAGTCGGTAGTGATAAGACAGGTACAATATACACCGTACATGTACCATTGTTAAAAAAAAGCCCACAATTTTCCGTATGTCTTTATGCTTCACTAACAATGTTTTTTCGTCAAGTGTTGAGATTTCGCACTTTGTTCGGCGGTGCTGTGACGATCTACACAGTGACTCCGATTTCATCATTCATCTTACATCATTCATTAATGAGCACGTCTACATTTGATTCTAAATGCGTTTAATAACTGTGTGAGGCATATTTAGGGCTTCAACCTGGATTGTCTCGCAAGTGAACAACAGCAATTGAATAAAGAAGGGGAGGGTTCTGGAGCTGAGTCTAAGTTAATAATGACAACAGTCACTGTTATTGCAAATGTTGACCTGAAAGCACAGTATGTCAAAAACAGAGAGGTATTAACTACTGTATATGATGTTAAAAGATGCAAAGCACACTTTCAGTCACTTTCAACTGTGCAAACCCAACAATGCTAGCATTGCAACTGAGTCTCAGTTAACACTCTGCCCCTGTAGCACCGAACGAGAATAACTCCCAGAGGCATTGTGAATGCTGGTAAACAATTGGCTTTATTGGAAAAGGACAGAAGAACAGCTACGCTTGATGCTTTAAAACAGCTCTTTCAACATTTATTGAACCACACTGTATTGAAGCACTACTATGCAAAGTGGTCTCACTATGACCTGGAGAGGATCCCAGATTCAGCTGTGACACCCAATTTAAGAAATATTAATGAGATATTCTTGCATCATCCATCTTCAGTGATCAGCTGCTTTTCTCATTTGTTCCTGCAACCATCACCGAGCTTTTATGTAACCCTTGTCCAGCCATCTCTGACTTACTCTGTGTGCTGTGTGTGGGAGGTTGGGCAAACACAACATCAAGTATTCACAGGGGATTTTCCAGTGCTCAACACTTGCTGCTGAGCTCCGGCTGCTAGTGTATATTAGCTTTCATATACATTTCCCAAAAGAGAAAGTATTCTGAGATAATACCATATACTGTATATGTGAAAGGGAAGAAAGCTAAATGAGGCTGAACCTGCCTTGTGTCCCGGGAGCAGTTTAAAGACATACTTTTATGAATTTGTCGACTTTTGAGATATGCCTGTAATAATAAGTATGCTGCAACATATTATTTCATAATAATTTTGACACAGTGTGTTGCTGAAAAACATATTTAAATATGTGGGAGCAAACCAATTTGACAAAACTAATTAATAAAAAAAAAACAATGAACATGCAACAATTACAGTGTTTACATGGCACCATATTATATTTCAGCACTATTTACTGCAATCATAAATTTGGCTTAGTGGGTTGGATAAATCTCTGTATTCTTCTGCCCCATAATTAACTGCAAGGTTCATTTTTAACACGCCATTAAGTTAAAAAAAGATTCCTCTCCTGATAAAAAGGTAGAGGAAGAGTAGGAACAGGGGAGTTTGTGGGCGGTTCCTTCTTCTTTTTAATGATGGTGCATCAAAAATAACCATTCTGCTAGCATGTGGGCAGGCTGATGAAACCAAGATTAAATTACGCATCAGACGTGACGATTTTACCAAATGCAACAGTATTCTTCACCCATAGTGTTATTTGTATTTTATATTGTACTCCTCCCTTTACCCAGCTGGATATTTTTTGTAATATCCCCTCTAGCAGTACCAGTTAGTATGCATGATGTTGTGATTGACTGGGTATCAGTCCAGCCCCCCATCTGCTGGCTTAGGCTCCAGCTTCCCAGTGCTCCTGAACAGGATAAGCAGTATACTGTATATGCTCAGTTTCTAATATCCACACAAGTTTGTTTGATAATATTGGCACAAAATTGAGATATCACTTCATATTAGTATCCGTTTTTCTGCCGAGAATGATATCAGCACACGAATAATGACATGCTCCACACAGTAACAAGCTTGCTAGTATGTCTGCGGTCTGGAATTGTTTCCAAGTTCCACCTACAGATTGTAAATATGCAATTTGCAAAGAGTGTAAAGCGCTTGTTATGTGAGAGGGGACGAAGGCATCTTCCTTTTATACTTCTAATCTGTTCTGTTCATGCTGTGTTTATGTTCTCCTGACATGCTGAATGAGTCTGAGACGAGTCTACAATTTCACTGATTGTACTATTCCAGAGTTTCATACCTTGCACTTTACTTTGTTCTTCTACGAATGCTTGTGCCACATAGAAGTATGCAGCTTTCAAAATTGTGTCATTATCAGCATTATTTCATTGGATTCTTATTTATTTTAAGACTACTGTCTTACTTGTTGGCAGTAGGAGAACATTTTATTTTAGTTGACCAGTGGTCATGAATTTTTAAATGAATATTTTGTTGATACAAAATGGCAAAAATAAATATGGCCTATTTTCTATAACTTGTACTGCATATTGCAGAATTTTATCTTATTTTTCACAAACAGTGTTTTTTTTTGTGAAATGCATCTCGTGGCATCAAATTAAAAGAAGCATAATGTTTTTATTCATTACACAAGATGTGACCTGACATTAGTTTGAGTGAGGAGGTGCTGCCTTTATCAGTATCGGAAATTAGCCCCGCAAAAGGGTGAATGGAGACAACTGGACTCTTCTGTTGGTGAAAGACATTTCATTTGACTGCGTCTTTCATTAAATTAGCCGTTTTTATGCTTAATTTAGCAAAAAATATGTACGTAACATTTGCTTAAATATGCATATGTTTGACTAAACTAATAATAGGCTGTATATTCAACCACAAAACAGCATGATTTATTTAATATATTTATGACAAACCATGATAGAGTGAAGGCACGAACTTCAAAGTGCAAAGTGGCGAGGTATTACTGTACTTCAGTATCAATTTAATATTTTGAATGTATATTAATACAGTTTTGCTTTTTTTAATGAATATAGATGTTCACATAGTAGATGTACTTATACTCATTGTCATCCCAGCACTTTGCTTGAGCTCTCAGAGAGAACACATTCACAGCAACACACAAGAGAGCCTTCTTCATGTCTTAAAATAGCTTGTTTACTCTTATTATGTCTACTATATTGGGTAGTATGTGTGTAAAAGTAACTATAGGGGTGTTATTTCACGTCTAGAGGGCGATCATAATATTAAAACCAGTATTCGAAAGGTCATAATCAGGTTCGGTATGCTCTAACTATGAAAATATTCCATGCATAAATAAGGATTCCTGCATGTCGCTGCGAACCTAGTGAGGACAAGCTGCATAGAAAATGGATGGATGAATGAATGCGGAAATTCACTTATCACAGTCGGGTCTAGAACCAATTAACTGCAATAAACAAGAAATTTGAGTAGTTCATTTTGTTCCACAGAGGGTAACAGAAGAGCTTCTCATATTGTTTGTCTATAAATGAACAACATTATCCATGCAATTGGATAGCACAACTTCAGGCAGTATTTAGTGTCAACAGTGACAACAGTTCTTTTACATGAAATGCTTCTTCAGGGCAAGCTAGCTGAACTTCATCTTGACAGAGCAATTACTTCCATTAGGGACACACAGTCAGACTTTTTCAGCGATTAGATGTTAGAGTTTGTAGAAGGGAACCTTGACACTTTTGCCGCTTAAAGAGGTATCATTTGTTTGGGTTTCAGTAGAAATGTGGGCAATCTATTCAATTTAAGAACAAATTGAATGGTTGCCACTCTATGCACAAACCCAGCAAACCCGCTCCAAAGAAATCCATCTGTAACAACTGTAACTAATAATAATGTCCGATATTGGCTTTTTTGCCAATACTCGATATGCCGATATTGTCCAACTCTAAATTTCCGATTCCAATATCAATCGATACAGATATGTGTAATGTCACATATCTCCTGTCGTGGAATTAACACATATCTGTTGTGAAACGAATGGATACATCATCAGCAATTAGCTTCTCGACGTGGCTGGAAACAACATCTCGCAAACTACCGCGTCTGCCTGCCGCTATTTTACCTTATATTTTACATTCCCGCATGTAGTAATTCCGGGTAAAAAAAAACCAAACCATCAAATTTTAATGACATTTCATCTTCAGGTAGATAATAAAGTGAACTCATATCGTCCATACCTTTTATCTTGTCCTGAAACTCCAATCCATGAGTTTGAAAGGCTTAAAGTTGGACTTAACATTCAAAGCCGTCATATGAAATTGATGTGGTTCAACACTCAATATAAATCCGATACAAAATTGAGGAGGAAGAAGTAATCTACCTAACAAACATGCATACGAATGAAAATACACTCGATATCTTATGAAAAAATAGCATTTTTAAGGTCTTCACGGACTCTCCAAATCGAGTGCGCATGCAGTGTCAGATTTTTGCATCTCTAACATTGCTAGTCTGTGGGCCAAATATTATCAAAGGAAATCTTAAGTCTTACCTGTGAAATGTTATTCCCTGGGATTTGGTTTGATTTGCTTTGCAGCACATGAATGAGGCATCTTCTCCGCTACGGCGTCCGATATGGCGACATCCGATATGGCGGCGACGTTGGCGTACGGCTCATAATACATCTACATATATAGATCTATGAGCTACCCCGCTCACCATTACCATTAGCGGTGTATTGACAGCCCACCATGTCCTGCCACGTCCTGCCACCCCGAACACAGTTAAACAAAAGCATCGGCTCAAGTATATGCTGCGTGCTGACTGTTACGGCGAAAGCAATGTTGCTTGTGGCGCTTAAAGGGCCATATTGGCTTTTGTTATAGGGAAAAAAAAACGATACCGATATTGACCGATATTACATTTTTAGGCCAATATCGGGCCGATCGGACATCCCTAATAATAATAATAATAATCATAATAGTAATCATACAACCTAACTAAATTCAGTTTTCATCATAGCATTGATGAATTGGCTGTTTTTTTAGGCTACTTCAATTTCAGACCAAGATATAATTCTTGGCCTGTATGACTTTTCAACTTTACCGCGTTTTTCTCCATACTTAATGTCAGTTTCCTCTTTCTTTTTTTTTTTTTTACCTCTGTCCTGTCCAGCCTGTAAAGCAGATAGAATTGTAGATCTAAATGCCCTCAAGTGCTCACAACAGATTTACTCTGCCAGGGAGAAGTGTGATATACAATTCCCCTGTTATACAGAATTTATTTGACTTAGATGCTGGTTATTAAGCAAATTTGGAGCGACCGGACCGGAGCAGGAGGGGACAGAGAAGAAGAGAAAAGAAAACGGGGGGGATAAGAGGAGGACAAAAAAAGATAGAGACAAGGACAACAGCAGCAACAACAATTGTGACAACACGAACAAAACAAGAGAAACATCCAGAACTACATCAGCAAATAAATGTCTGTGACGACTACAAAGACCCTGACGGAAAGGACAAAATAATATCAACAACCACAATGATAATACTGCATTGAAACAGTCACACATCATAGTAGTCATGAAATGATGAACTATGATACTGATCAGAAGGACAATACTGCATTGAAACAGTCACTCATAATAGTAGTCATCAAATGATGAAATATGATAGCAGTTTCCTCTTTCTGATTCATAAAAAGAAGGTTCTCGCAGAGCTGTGCCCTCACATGTCACTAATTCCTGGTGTCAGACATTTTTCTCTCAGCCTACTGCTATAATGCACTGTGGGCGAACAGAAAGGAACAAAGGAGGGAGATCAATGAATTTGGTGACAGTATTCTCAAAGTTCTCAACCTTTGCCAATGGGAGAGAGCTTAACAATTTAGTTTTGATCATTACAAGAAGAGAGTATCAAAGTTGGAGGGACACCTTGGTGTTACGCTCGTGTTTTGTCCTCTCTAATCTTTCCAACATTCAGCGTGTACTTATGGAACTTTCATTGTCAGTAGTGGCAGAACGAATACATGTACAACGGCATGAATGCCCTGTTTTACATGCGTTGACTTGCAATGTTTACTAATGCATAGTCATGCTATTAGTTCAACCTGTCACTGCTCTGTGGGGTCTATCCCTGCGGCATCATTTGCACACTAATAGAGGTCGCTGACATCAGCCAATCAATTCGACAGTCAACACTGCAAATATTTTAAAACCTGCCATAGTTTCTGTGACAAAACATCTAAAAAGCTTATTCCCAAATGCCAAACCATCTATAAGTGCTAAATAATTTTAAGTAATGGTAATTTAGTACCCCTCCAGCATTCATAAGCACTTAATATTTATCCTTAATGATGGTCGTGACAGTCTAAAACAGACGGCCAGTATTGGTGGGTGTGTCTTTCCTCTCTGAGTGAGCTTTTTATGATGTTCCTTTTCACTGTGATGGCTTTCCTTTTCTTTGGCGCACTGCTCGTGACATGAGCCGCACGGTGGCCTAGTGGTTAACATGTTGGCCACACAGTCAGGAGATCGCGAGGATCTGTGTTTGAATCTCCGTTGGGCATCTCTGTGTGGAGTCCAAGTACTCCGGGGTGTACCCTGCCTCTCGCCCAAAGTCAGCTGGGATAGGCTCCAGCATGCACACGACCCTAGCGAGGATAAGCGGCATAGAAGATGGATGCTCGTGACATAATGACGTGTGAAAAGTTAACTAATTAGGAATGTTATTCTTCTTCATTGTGGGTGAAAAGCAGTGCATGCTTTTTCACCCACCACGAGCGAGTCTCGTGTTTGCAGACCAAAATTACGTTTTTAATAGGTCTGTCAAAAATAGCGTGGTGACGGCGGTAAAGAGTTTATTTCATTAAATACATTAAACGTTTTAGTGTAATTAATGCATGTGCATCATGTCAAGCCACACCTCTCTGCTATGACCGCAGATACAGTATATAACTTCATTCTGACCTGAACACATCAACAGCAGTGCAATTCCAACACCATATATGTATCTCCAACTCACAAAACACGTCTCTAGTCCTCCTCGGACCGACACTTCCTCATTGTCATTACTGCGAGGTGTATTCATGGACACTCCGAACATCACAACAATGTATTTATCATGCATGTATGTGTGGTCTAAATAAACAGAAAGACAAAGAAAAACAATTCATGGCTATTCTTATCACTCACGAACGTAACTCTTACTGCGGAAATACAATTTGCTGCATTTAAGTATGCTCGGAAAGCCCAGAAAATACATCTACACTTAGAACATGTGAATTCAGTTATGTGGCGTATTTAAACGCAACTCTCATTTCTCATAATAACACAGTTAAAGTGTGATTTAAATGATCTGTTAATATTAAAGGGACGAGTGTTAGGCAAATACATTTTCAGACGTGTGGTATCTTTTATCTTATTTACATGTTCACTTCATTTGGAGCAGTTAATACATACAAATAGTATATGATTGTGTCCTGTCATTTACCTTTCTGTTCATAAAATACAGTAAAAAATGGGCATCTTTCACACATATTCTAGGTATGAATATTCACACATTTAATTCAAATTGTTAATCATCTTAATTAATTTATAGGTGCGCATTCGGAACCACGGACCACCTGTATATGTCTAGCCGCTCATACAGACATGCTGCAGTCAAATAACTTATTAGCCACATGTCACACGGGACTCAGTGAAGCAGAAAACTAAAAGAAGAGCTAAGCTCACCTTAAGGCAACACGGGATCCCGCTAAACGATAATTAGATCCACTCTATCTGATATGACATAAAATACTTGTTGGACAGTAACAACTGCTTTCAACACAATGGGGGAAGAGGAGTACGGGGTTACACATCGCACACCCCGAATTCTGCTATTTCCTGTCAGCTTGGTCCCCATTCTGATACTACCTCACTAAGTCACAGGTCAGCTTTGACCTCCTATTTCATGTCAAAACAGCTTATAAGGGTACTGTGAAAGGGGCTACTGTCTGTCTGCACTCAGCATAATAACTGGGGGTGCGTCCTGAAACTTGTTATCATAATGGCACCAGTGCGGACGTAAACAGTCGTAACTGGAAGTAGCCATCGGTGCCTCGCTTTGGTGCTAAATGAATGTAGACTCAGCCACCTGTAACAAGTGCTTGAAGGTAATATTGTGTAAGTAACTTCTTGTAACTCATGTAGCAAACTTTATGGCTGACCTTAACACGTCAGCAGCAGTGCTCAGTTCCAAACTCGCACACACACGTTTCTCCGTCATCTTCCACACCAGCGACTTCCTCATCGTCTATCACGCTTACACCGAGCAAGGTGCATTCATAAACACTGGAATTCTGAACATCAACATTATAACATGAACAGGTCGTTACACAAACTTCATGTTGCTCAATTAGTACACTTTTGCGTGCAGGTTTAACTAGCAAACACCGTTGTTACAGTACTCAATTATCATCAACAAGTAACAGTTATCAATTTCTTTTAGGGCAATTTGTCGTGGATTAGTTATTGTATTTATATTGTTGAAGTATTTAAATTAATATTCTGTTCAACAAAAAATTCCGTAAAAAGGCAGTTTTGGCCCTACGGTGGTCTCGTGATTAGCATGTTGGCCACACAGTCAGAGTCTGGAGATCGGGTAGACCTGGGTTTGAATCTCCGTTGGGCATTTCTGTGTGGAGTTTGCATGTTCTGTCCGTGCGTGTGTGGGTTTTCTCCGGTTTCCTCCCACATTCCAAAAACATGCATGTTAGGTTAATTGGAGACTCTAAATTGTCCATAGGTATGAATGTGAGTGGGAATGGTTGTTTGTCTATAAAGCTGTATGTGCCCTGTGATTGGCTGGCGACCAGTCCAGGGTGTACCCTGCCTGTCGCCCTGAGTCAGCTGGGATAGGCTCCAGCATACCCCTGGAACCCTAATGAGGATAAGTGGATGGATGGAAAAAGGCAGTGTTTGAACACAATATGTATGTTTTTTTCTTTTTTGAAGTACCGGTTTGGGCACCGTGAAAGCATCGGCACCATTTCAAAAGTACCAATTTGTCATTGCATAATTTGTAAACGACACCCAAGCCGAGCTTTTGTGGTTTTTCCTGTGAATTTTGTGGTTTTTGGGTTGATTTGACTTTAAAAAAAAGCTTTAAAAATGTTGAATGGACGTTTTGTTTGACTGTAGAGGCATAGTTTCAGAAAATTGTACTCCAAACTTTCCCACTAGGTTTCACAGTAGTGTTTTTGTTAGCGTGTTTTATATGGGTTTGCTCCAACCTTTTTTCTCTTTCATCATCAGATTATGCTCATCCAATATTCTTGTAGTGTGCTTTTTCCTTATTGTGGTGATATGATGTCACCTTGACATGAAGGTAGAAACATCTCGAATTTCTGCTGCCGTTCTATTTATGGACTGACCTACAGGTCACAAGAAATTCTCAACGGAGATGGACTCGCAGCAGAGCGTCTACCTTTATCTAATTATGTGACAACTTCAAGGGAGGGAGTGCTGTGCCTCCGCGATCCCGTCATGGTGCCTAATATCCCATTCCTTTTCATATTGAATCTTTTTGTTCAAAGCAGTTCTTTAATGGCAATGGCAAAGAAGGACAAAGCAGAAAGGGGTTCAAGTAGTAGAAGATGAGAGTAGTAATGGAGGATGTGAATGATTGCTCAAAAATACTACAGTACTGATGCTACTGATGCATCCGATTAAAATTAGGATCTATGGGAGTAATTTACATTTAAAATATCATCATTTTCTGTATGTATGCCATAACCAGCAACAGTAAAACATAATAAAACTAATTATGCAGGAGGGTTTACAGTGAACCCTCTTTCAAAAAAGTTGCAGGTTATATATTTTATGGACTAGCCAGCACGGTTTCTTATTATTATTATCATTATTATTATTATTATTATTATTATTATTGTTACTTCAGGTCATATTCATTCGGTTGTAGGGCAGGCTTGTGCAAAATTCCAAACTGAATTGATAAAGTCTCCCACATTCCAATTAAATTCCATGAATTTGAATTACGCTTGCAAACAGGAAGTAGAATTGCAATTCAAATTCGAATTGAAGGAAGTAGAATTGAATTTCATAAAATTATTATAATGAACCTCGTATGCACATTATTTTAATTACAGCAAATGTTTTTCATCGACAATTTAGAATACTAGCATCTTCTATAAAACAGATACAGTGGAACCTAAGTTAGCATCATTAGTCCGTTCCAGGTCCGACTAACGTACTCCAAGCAAATACAGTTTTTTCATAAGATCTAATGTAAATCCAGTTAACCTGTTCCAGAAAAATAAAAATGTTAACACAAAACAGTTATAGTTTTACATGCATAAAACAATGAATGACGTATATAAATACAAATCAATGATGAACGAATGGGATAAATGAACATTTAAAGTTACTTCTACCTTCACTGAAGATGTGGTTGTTTACAAAGACACAGCAAGATCAACACGGACACCACCTACGTGTTTCGCCATGAGTTATTTCTTCAATTCAATAGTTTTCTCAACTTAAGGCTGAATCCCAATTCTACCCTTTACCCCTCATCTTACCCCTTCCCCCTGGGTTTTGCGCGTTCACAAGAATCCAATGGTGTCCCGATTGTTTTTAAACCCAGGGGTAGTGCTAAGGGGTACACACCCCTTGAAAGCACGTGTGGTTGCTGACCACACTTGAAACAAAGGGGTAGGCGGAGCTACAACACCCGCTGAGAAGATGGAAGCGCAGAGACCGAAAGAAACATATAAATGTAAGTAATTACGCATAATTATAGAGTTTCACAGTAACGTCACTCATGGTTTATTATATATAATTTGCTACTCCACATGTTCGCCATGTTTTGAATTGTTGGTTTTATAACTAGCCGGTTAACGCCGATATCTGACTTCACAGAGCGAACAGTAACGTTGGCGTTTTCTAATCTAATCATCCAACGCAGCACATCGTATTGAGGTCTGTTTGCCGTGAATTATAGCCACCATAGTCCACCAGATAAGTTTATTGTATTCAGCATACAGTATGGATGGTCTGGAAGTGAGCTCCAGTAAATAAAACATGTAAACAACATGGCCGTATGTGGACAGCACACCACATCCTCAAACTTTATTCAACTTTTGGAATCTACCGTAGTCCCATCTATTTTTTTTTACCATCACTCTATATTTGTTTTCAGCGCACTATTACTATACTACCAGTACTATTATTATTGTTTTACAATGAGTTAATAGTTGTAGCCCATCATTCATGAACATGTGGCATTCCTGCAGGAGATGCTGAGCCAAGTGAAGTCAGCTGCTACAAAATACAGCACTCCAGGACCTTCCAAAAGCTACAATCTCAGTATGGAAAAGTGAAATACACCAAAATGCAATTATGGACTTTCTTACAAAACAATCAGAGAGAACATCAACGACACGAGGAGAGCGAGGCCAAAACAGGGAGGTTTTTAAACCTTGAAATGATGCATGATAAGGTTCATACATTTGTTTATGACGTTTGTTATATTGACATTTCATATGTATATTTGCTGCATTTTCTATTTTTGTACATGTTGTTACAGTGCTTGTTATAAGCTGTTTATTACATGTGTTTGTTGTTTTGAAATAAATGTCACAGTTTGTACAAATGTGTGCCTTTTATTAAAAAAGTTGTTGTGAGGTAGGCTATATAACATTGAAATACTGCAGACATGTATGCACCTTACTTTATGGTAGGAAACATTTATTATAAAGCATTTAATTATCTCATCTGCCTATGTCACAGCCAGCGAGCGGTGAAGGGTGATGACGTAATAAGAATCAAGTGGTGTCCCATTCCCACTAGGGGAAAGGCTAAGACAACGGGTAAGACGAAGGGGAAGGGCTAAGGGGTAGAATTGGGATTCAGCCTAAGTCTGTGTTTTCTTTTGATAACAGCTGCAAAATAACCCAAAATGGAGCCAAAGAAAGTTGCAAGTGCCAGCATTTTTTAATTCAAGAAATAACTCATAGCAAAACAGGAAAGTGGTGTCCAGTGGTGGTGGCGGTTGGAGTACAATTTTCTGGAACTATGCCTCTACAATCAAACAAAATGTCCATTCAACATTTTTTAAGCTTTTTTAAAGGCAAATCAACCCAAAAAACACAAAATTCACTGGAAAATAGGCCTAATAAAAAGTCAAACAAAAAGTTGGAGCTTGGAAGCTTTGGTGTATCTCTACTAAGCTGAATCACTAAAACAGTCCATACCGAAGAAGCAACCACAAAAGCTCGGCTTGGGTGTCGTTTACAAATTATGCAGTGACAAATTGGTACTTTTGAAATGGTGCCGATGCTTTCACAGTGCCCAAACCGGTACTTAAAAAAAGAAAAGAACATACAGACCCTTTCCAAAAAATTTGAATGTCATGGAAAAGTTGTTTAATTTCCATAATTCCATTCAAAAAGTTAAACTTTCATAGATTATAGATTCAGGGCCCACAATTTAAACGATTTCAAGTATTTATTTGTTTATTTTTACATAATTTGGGCTTCCAGCTCATTAAACCCACGAAAACAGGAATTCAAAAAAATAGAATACTGTGAAGAAATCAGTCCAAATTTTGCAGGGCATGAATGTTTTAAACTGAGTGTCACACACTAATCATCTACTAACCTCAAATCACCTGCACAGGCTTCCCCAGGTGTCATTAAATTGCTTCAGTTTGATTCAATTGTCTCAGTTGGGTTCAATATGGGGAAGACTGCAGACATGACAACTGGCCAGAAGACCATCATTGATACCCTCCATAGGATGGGTAAGCCACAAAAGGTCATAGCTAAGGAGGCTGGTTGTTCACAGAGTGCTGTGTCCAAGCATATCAATGGAAAGTCTAGAGGAAGGGCAAAATGTGGCAGGAGAAGATGCACCAGCAAAAGAGATGACCGTGGGCTTCAGCGGATTATCAAACAGGGAAGATTCAAGAATCTGGCAGAGATCCAGAAAGAGTGGAATGAGGCGGGAGTCACAGCTTCAAAAACCACCACATTCAGACGCATCCGGGAGATGGGCTACAACTGTCGGGTTCCTCGGGTCAAGCCACTTCTGAACCTGAGCCAACGTAGGAAGCGTCTCCACTGGGCCAAGGAGAAGAAGGACTGGACTTCTGGCCAGTGGTCCAAGGTCCTCTTTTCCGATGAAAGTAAAGTGTGCCTTTCATTTGGGAATCAAGGTCCAAGGGTTTGGAGGAAGACGGGTGAGAAACAGAACCAAAGCTGCCTGAGGTCCAGTGTGAAATATCCACAGTCCGTCATGATTTGGGGTACAATGTCCGGTGCAGGTGTTGGTAAACTCTGCTTTCTTAAATCCAAGGTCACCGCAACAGTCTACCAGAATGTTTTAGAGGATCTGTATGGAGATGCAGATTTCATCTTCCAGCAGGACCTGGCCCCTGCCCATACCGCCAGAAGCACCAAAACCTGGTTTGATGCCCATGCCATCACAGTGCTTGACTGGCCAGCCAACTCACCGGACCTAAACCCCATTGAGAATCTATGGGGTATTCTCAAGAGGAAAATGAGGGGCACCAGACCCAACAACAAAGAAGAGCTGACAGCAAGCATCAAGGAAATCTGGGCTTCCATAACTCCCAGGCAATGCCACAGGCTGATTGCTTCAATGCCACGTGGCATCGAGGCGGTGATTAAGGCAAAGGGATTCCCAACCAAGTATTGAAGATTGACATATCGTTTTGAAAGTACCATATTTTGATTGATTTGATGTGATCCTAATTTCTTTCTTTTTTTTTCCTGCAAAAACTGAGAAGTAAATGGTGATTTCTTCACAGTATGCTAATTTTTTGAATTCCTGTTTTCGTGGGTTTTATAAGCTGGAAGCCCAAATTACGTAAAAATAAACAAATAAACACTTGAAATCGTTTAAATTGTGGGCCCTGAATCTATAATCTATGAAAGTTTAACTTTTTGAATGGAATTATGGAAATTAAACAACTTTTCCATGACATTCTAATTTTTTGGAAAGGGTCTGTACATGGCCGTGTTGATCTCGCGCCGCCAGATTATATCTTTGTCTCATGTCTTCAATGAAGGTAAAAGTAACCTTAAATGTTAATTTATTCATTTTATTTTTCATTTCTATGCATTTAGAATTGTTTTATGCTCGTAAAACCATAGTTGAAAAACTATTTTAAATATGTGTTAACATTTTTGAGCCTTGTGACATTACTGTGTTAATTAGCAAAGAACTACAGCGTCAACCACCAATAACATCATAGACGGGCGATGGAGCTGACTTCCGGTTCCTGTTTCCATGTGTTAGCAAGCTGCTAACATGGATGTTTTGTGATAAAATGTACATTAAGAACACAGTTGGACTCACGCAGTGTATTAACAACACAAGACACGTGCCATATTGTACGGTAACATGAAAATGTATGCAAAGCGGGGCAAAATGTTTCATTTTTTAGCTCATTAACTGAAAAACACGTTCACCGGGTGGTATACTAACCGCGGTTCCACTCAAATTTAATGTGATTTATTGTAACTTTCAAATTTTGGAAAAAGGTGGGAGAATACTCAATTTCCCAGAATGCTTTACTGTATACAAGTATTCAAAATGAAGGCAATGTGTTCATAATTTTAGTGTTTGTAAAATATTTGTCGTATTTAAGCCAAGAATGTGATAAATTCTGCCTGTTACCAGGCTATGAGGAATTTCTCTGAATTGCAATGGATTTAATTGCACTTCCTGTATTTCCAATTCAACATCCTGTGGGGTGGAGCCAATTCAATTCAAATTCCAATTCTTCAAATGAGTTAAATTGAAATTCCACATTTGTTGCCTGTTGTAGGGATGTTCATTGAGATGCCGGCATGCCCAGAAACCTTTTTTCCATTTTTGCATTAACATTTCACCCCTGAAAGTCTGCAATTGTAGCATTGCTATCAATATATGGGTTCACTGACTTAAAGCAGGGTCTAAAAAGCAGTGAGTGAAGAGGCTCCTGGCTATTCTTCTGTTAATTTCAATATGATATAAGTATTTCTCCCACAACAAGACCTGCCAAAAACCCCTCCAATGGGGGCAATGCTGCAAAAAGCTCAGGTGTCGGCTATTATTGGCTGGCATGAAGAGAAGAGGAGAGAGTGTGCATATTGTTATCATGCTCCTGTGGACAATCACACCATGCACCTGAGCAGGAATGACTTAATACAGATGCTTATATTGTTGGAACAGAGGGTTGTTTTTTTTTTAGCACTGTGTAGAAAGGAGTACAATACATCAATCTGGGGCTTACATTTTAAGCGTGTTGAAATTTCTGGATTTGACGCAGCTATTGCTCTCAACATACTGTAGCAAAAAACTTCCTTTTATGTGTTTGTCTTTTTTTTTCTTCTTTGCAGCTCTCCAGGTACGCATTTTGTTGCGGGTTTCAGTTTTGAGTTTCATCAACGTGCACCTCCGAAAAAAATCATCTGTGGAGACAATTAAGGCTGTGATTGGTTGGCTCGTAGTAGATTATATTATTATAGTATTATCCATGCCATACAATGTCCTAAATAATTCATGCTATTTTTCAATACAGACATAATTTATAGCTGATTGGAATTGTGCAAAATTGTGTTTCCTCAAAACCTGATGAATAATTTTGGTGTCACTAAATACAATGATTTTAATCAGGACAAACAAATGAACACCATTGTAAAATGTAGTTTTTATCACATTCGACTTTTATCTAAAGTCAAATGGACTACTGTGATGCACTTTACACTGGAATAAGTCACAATGCACTTTCACGCTTACACTTATTCCAAAACTCTGCGGCATGGCTTTTAGCAGGAACCGAAAAAAGGGAGCACATCATCCCTATTCTTGCCTCCCTGCACTGGCTTTGCACTGGCTTTCTGTTCATTTTAGCATTGATGGTTTGTTTTTAAAGCTCTGAATGGACTGCCCCCATAGGACGTCATCACGGACCTCTTCCTATGGTGAGTCCCAAAACGAGGCTTTAAACCAGGGGTGACCAGGCCTTTTCTGTGGTCGGCCCTCTGACCCTTGATGTCAGAATGGCCCCCACACTTGAATGCTTTAATTCTAATTGTAAAAGCATGTTTATTCTCTGGCTTTGACTCAGCGTGATAGAATTGCTTGTTTATTCAGCCATCATGCATCACACACCCAACACCAACTCTCCCGATACACAACATTATGGTATCCTGTTATTCCTTTGGAAAACTCTAAAGAGCATGTTACACAAACTAGTATCGTTCCACTGAATGGAATGCCCAAATAAAGAATCCCCCACGTTGGGGACTCAGTATTGTCGTATTTTTAATACTCAGCGTTGGTAACGTGCCTGGTAGCTGTCTTCCAGCTCCGCTGCCCCTTTGATGTCATCAACGGTTGACTCTGTAGTTCTTCGCTAACTAAGTCTCTGCTTTTTTTAATCCATTAGGGCGGCAATATAACCCACTATGCTGCCAATGACAGTCACAAGCGCCAGCACTTTGATAAGGAACATGAGAAACATTGAATTCAAGAAAGAAGTTGTCGCAAAACACAAAGGTGGTGTCTATGTGGCTTTCCCATCCTCCCTCTCCACTCATCGCTGCCATTGCCAGCAAGAGTCAGCAAGGTAAAAGTGATGTTAAATGTTCATGTATCCATTTTATTCCATTTATACATATTTTGCATTGTTTTCTGCATGTAAAACTATAGTTATTCTATATGTGAATGTGTTTTGTGTTAATATGTTTGGGTCTCTGTTGGATTTACATTGTTTTGTTGGCGAAAATGGATTAGTTTTCCACTACATACCCCTATGTACCAAGAGTTAATGATGAAAACCAAGTTACCACTGTACTCGGGTGTGCTATACAGTAATAGCTGTAATAGAATGAACTATTACACTCTCTGCCATATAGTGAAATCACATCCAAGTGTAAAAAGGTTAACAAACACATTTAGTGAGGTTTCTTTGCCAAAGATAAACTTTTTTTTTTTAAGTTGAGTGAGGCAAAAAAATGTAGAGTGTGTTATAGAGGATGATTTTTAACATACTCAACTGGGTCAGATTGTGGCAGGGCAAAGAACATAACAGCTCCGCTCCTATATGCTGTATTATCTGGATAAAAAGCAACCTGGCACTGGAGGGCCTTCTTCAAGCTTTGAGTCAAGGATGAAACTGTCTGCAGAAAGGGAGAAAAGCAGGGAGAAGCGACTGCCTCAGTCAAGAATACCAAATGCGTTTCTCCAGTTGGCTTGAGAAAGCAGTGCCAAATTCCTAAAAACATAAGTAGCAACAAGTCTTGGACCTGCCATCTATTTTATTGCTGTCTGATGCATACTCACAACCAGCTAATGACATTTAGACAAATACAGATTGTAGACAGTTGATTAAACCCATCTGAGACCACCATGGTCATCAATTCAGTTAAAAACAAATCAGTAGCCATCAAAAACTCAGATGCTGCATAATCTTTTAATTATCAGAGGCGAGCCGTGGACCAAACATGAGACTCAGGGGGACTGTTGTTTTTCTATCTAGGACATCCAAGCGCTTAAAGAGAAAGGCATACAATTCCTCTCAAAGTGGAGTTTTAGAGCACAGTGTATAACAGAATAACTTGTTCAAATGTACTTCGGGTCAGGACTGCCGCAAGAGAGAACAATTCTCCGAGTTCCTTGTCACTGTCACTATTTATAGCCCTCTAGACGGGCATTGTGTAGCTGCGGCGGTGTCAGGAATGGGGCCATGTGAATGCAGGGAATGAACCTGGGCCAACTGCGAAGAGACTCACTCCCTTTGCATATTCATTGTCCAAAATATTACATCTGGGGCATTTCTCTGTCAACCTGATTTCCACACTGACTTCAATGTTCCACTGCAATCAAATGATTTGCTCGTCTTGTGTGCCTATGAACTACTATCTGAAAAGGTCAAGTGACACATTAAGGAAATGCCAGGGTAATTCATCTGATCTTAACAATGTGTGCATGTCAATGTTTAAAGATGAAGTAATTAAAAACACAACTGTTGTTGTAGTTTAGTTTGCTGTGAGTGCTATCTAGCAATCTGCTCTATCACTTTTGAGTAACGTTTTTATGGCGGCTGAAATGGCTAGCATTTGATTGGTTTATAGCTCTAAAGCCCTATAGCACTATTACAACCAAATATTAAACTGCATGTAAAAAATTTCACAATGTAGTGACCGATACAAACTCATTTTACAACACGCCATGATGTGACTTCCCGTCTTGTTTTATTTCAAGCATTATCGTTCACAATTGTGTGCAGTGCTTGTATAATGTTTGTATATGCTTGTGTAATTTTAAACCTATTTTATTAGGCCATAGTGTAGTGAGACCTCTATTTCCATCATGAATTCGTTCAGTAAGGCCCACCGACAACCGTAAAATACTTCTGTAGGAAGTATTGTAAATCCAATTAATTTGTTCCAGACAACAAAACAAAAACACCAAACATACTTATTGGAGAGTCGTTATAGTTCTACATGCAGAAAAGAATGCAAAATAAGTATACATGAAGAATTAAATGAATAAATGAACATCCCTTTTACCTTTTTTGAAGACTCTTGTTGGTGAACATGGTGATGAGTGGGGGGGGGGGGACGGAAAAGCCAAGAGTTCTAAATTTAACTTTAAAGAGTGTACAATTAGAACTGTATACTTGCTCACTTGAACTTTATTGTAAACTTCAGCAGCAGATACAATCAACATTACACACACTGGCATGACTCACTATCTGTTGTGTGTTTCCCTTACACCGTTCCCCCTGCAACCTGTGTTAAAGGTTTCTACCTTTACCTTACAATCCTATCCTAACAGACACTACCTTTGTACTTTGCACAAGCTCTTTCTTGAATTCAATTTCTCACCTTCTTTATCAGAGTTATGGCATTTGCAACTTTCTTCGGCGGGTTATTTTGCAGCTGTAATAAAGAAAGCACACAGAACACTGAAATACGCATTGCGCTTAAATGCCTCATCAGCACAACAAGGGAGGAAGGCAACAGAAACGCAGTTGTTCATCGTTCTGTGTGCGTTCTATGAACAAATAACCCCCCCCACACACATAATGAAGATGATTGAAGGATTCCCTGTCTGGAATATGTCGAAAGTGGCCCAACTCTAACAGAACCACTAACCATTCTTCACCAACACGTGGATGCGTTGTTGGGCACCGTTTGGCCGTACGATAACCGAGACAGTGTACAAAAACCGAGACATATTTTTGGCAATCATTTTCTCAAAATCCGAATCTTATGATAACCGAGGCATGCGAAAACTGAGGTCAAGCATGTCATTAGTCAGTTGCAGTTACAGTTGCAAGCCCTTTACATAAGCAGGAATTTGCAAACACTTCATGCACGCTAAGAATATGTCGAGGTTCACATAATATCATACCCCATGAAAACTTGCAATGAAGTTATCCACAAAAAGTAGCAGTTGAGAAATTGACTTTTTTCACATTCATAACCTGTAAAGTAGTGGCTTCTCATAAGCCAAATTTCGCTCATAAAGTTAAAGTGCTCATGACACCAATTTTTATTTAAAAACATTTATTTCAAAAAACAAAAAAAACGATATACCATAAACACAAACACTCTTCAAACCAGAATGTCCCTGCCCCTTTTTTTCCACCCCAAATTCATGTTAACCTTTTTATTTTTGCTGTGCAAAATAACATTGAAAGGCATATTTCCAGTGTTGGATGTGTGCTTGAATATTGACATATTTACCCTTTTTCAGATTTTTACCACTGAAAAACAATCTTGTCAGAGACTGAAGGATGAATTTACATCATTTCAATAACCCTCCCTCTCGAAACTACGCAAAGAATACATTGGTTTTATATTGTTATCGTGCATTTTTTGTTGATTTTCTGTTGTTGAATTTTTTAATATTTCAACATTTGCTTGAACACAGAGTACAACTGTTCACATTTCCAAATGACGCCATTTGCTGCATTCTTCGGTATTATGTTTGGCGCATTTCAAGGACAGTTGTTTTGATGCTGTGCCTCAGATAAAGGAAAGTTCGGGCCTGAATGTGTATTACCACAGGGTGCTAACATCAATTGTCCTCGATTCAGACTGGGATCTGCAACTGAAAACACAATAGAAGAAGTTCAACTGTAGAAAAGCAAGCCAAGGTGGAAGTATAGTCTACTAATTTTAGAATAATAATATGGGTTTTCATGCCAAATTTCAAGGCTAGCTAAACAGAGACTGTTGGTCACTCATCTTGTATCTTGCAGTGTCTGCATAGATCTGTCAGTGTCAATCACTGACAGTCAAACAACATACTTGTTGTGGCCGATTTTTTTGTGTGGTCTATCAGCTACCCAAGAACTGCTTTGTCAACAAGCAGAAACAGTTCTGGCTTCCAAAACTGAAATAGTGCCAGCCGACAGTACCTAGCCTGTAAATGTTGAAAAGCTGCATTCCCCTTGTATTTTATAGTTATTTAATGCCGGATGACAGCAGTACAACAAAAACGCTTTATCAAGTAAAGACTCTAATTTTTTAAAATTGCATTTTTCAGTCATTTTTTGGTGTCATGAGCACTTTAAAGTTTCAGACAGTGATAGCAAGCACCTTATAGACCCTGTGAAAAGGGAAAAGAACACTGGTAGCGCCACCTCAAATACCCTGCAGCTCTAATCTGATTGCAGCAGTAACTGCATACAGATAACTGTATCCAGCCAACTATAGAATTTCCATCCATGTCCGTGAAGGAAATGAGCAAATCTCCAGTACACTGCAGTTGCTTTCTGACAGACAGAGGGAACTCTCATACACCGCTGTGTCTTTTAAACGATTTTACTATTAATGATTCATGTTTCATTCCATACATATTCTATTGCTGTTCAGGCTCACGGTACAAACAAATGTAATGTGGCGTATTAAAGGCACTGAAACAGACTTCCACAACCCAATGGGCAACTGCTACACTTCTTGTACAACACTGTATTATCCATCCATCCATTTTCTATGCTGCTTATCCTCATTAGGGTCGCGGGGTATGCTGGAGTCTATCCCAGCTGACTTCGGGCAAGAAGCGGGTACACCCTGAACTGATCGCCAGCCAATCGCAGGGCACATATAGACAAACAACCATTCACACTCACATTCATTCCTATGGACAATTTAGAGTCTCCAATTAACCTAACATGCATGTTTTTGGAATGTGGGAGGAAACCGGAGTACCCGGAGAAAATCCACGCACACATGCATGCAAACATGCAAACTCCACAAAGAGATGCCCAACGGAGATTTGAACCGAGATCGGGAGATCTCCTGACTATGTGGCCAACATGCTAACCACTAGACCACTCGGTATTATGTTAAACAATAATAAATAAGCTGATTATATGAATGCTTTGTAAGGAAAAAAAAAAACAACTGAATGCAGTATGACCAAACAAAAATAAGTGTCCACCCATTGGTGATTTACTCACTTAGCAGAATAAAAAAGTGAGATTGTATGAAGCCAACCCATATGGAAAAGAAAAAGAAAAACCTTATAAAGAAATGTAAACTTTCAGTTACCCTCAGTTTGTTTTTTTTATGTTGTGCGTCTTATAAGGCTTACTCTTGAAAGTGGTCACTTTTGCATTTTTTTCCACACAAGATAATAATTTGTCATACTGTGTATTGTTGTGGTAAGTACCCAAATCATACAAGTTTCATTTTGTACAATAAGGATCTTATACCTGGTTTCACTGTCTGATGCATTACATACGTACAAGTTTCAAACAAAAGAGATACAAACTTATAAAATGTATGTATATGTTTCCTTTATAAGAAATGCCAATGTATGGATCAAAGAATACAAAAAAAACAACTTTCCGTATTGTAGACGACAACATCGGGTTGTGGTAAGACAACAAAACAGCTCGTCCAATCTCCAACTCAGAACTTGTCACATTCCTGTTTAAGCGCTATACCAGGACCAGGTCTAGCGAGTCAGGCAAATTATGATCCTGCCTCATTTCCAATAGTTTGGGCTACTTAATCCATGCTATTCCATATCCGAATGTATTCCGTATATATCCGAAGCCGTATCGAGACTTGCTGAGCCACAGCGAAGATCAAAGCTAAGCGGCTAGCAAGAAAATCGAGATTCAAGCCGGCGGTACCTTCTATGATCATGGGAAACGTGAATTCGCTACCCAACAAGATCGACAACCTGGCTGCTGACGGAGAACATCAAGACCTTCAGGGAGTGTAGCCTTTGTGCTTTACTCAAATGTGTCATCACCGAAATCAACTGAGTCACACAAAAGAGTCACAGATCTTCACATCTCTTTCAGTTTAGAAGCTGTGGCAATTACATTCATCACGGGTGCTCGATAAAGACTCAAGTTTCACTGACTCATGGGTGCCCGACGAACACTCGAGTTTCACTGACTCGCAGGTGCCCGCCGGGCATCTACAGCTCAGTTGCCGAACTTGTTGTGCATGTACAAGATTCTGCGCACGTGCGAGTTTCTGCGCATGCGCTCTGTGATGGGTGATGTTCAGTTGGAAAGCAATCAAATTTCCATCATAATAATGCGAATGCTGTCAGTTGGCCCTTGTTTTATTTGAAATGTGTCGGCATTTTCTACCAACATAGAAGTAAAATATAAAAATATTGTGCTTGCACAATTATACAGTATGCTTCCACTCTTCTTATGTAAAATGAACAGTGAACATATTGCAGTTGCCTTAAATAAAAACCAAATCCAAGTTCCCTGCTGGGACAGATGCTATACTTGTACATACAGCTGCCCGTGATGACCACTTGGCTAGTTTTAACAAACGTAGTGGAGCTGTCTTAATGGCGATGAGAAATATGTCAATCACATGCAAGAGCTGAATACAAACCAGATACCAGAGTGTGACTTCACAGTGATTTAAGGATGATAAATTCATGTTTTGCTTTTGTCAAGAGAATTGTTTTGTTCTCTTTGTAATACTAGACTTCCTTTAAGGTTAGTTCAAAAGAGATGCTTGAAAAACTGTTGTTTTTTTTCCCTGACAGTTCTTCGATTGCTTATATCAAATGATTCCCATGTAGTTGCGGTATATTATGTTCTTGTCTTTTCATCCTCTTTCCTTTTTTAGACGTTCCTCCGTCACACCACACACTATCGCTTGCACTTGTTTTGTTTTGATGCTGCCCCGAGTTATGCGCTTTATAACATCCTTTAATATCCAACACACCACCTTACCCATTCTGCCCCTAGCTTTTTGCTTTAAAGCCCCTCCAGTCCTTTTTGACAAGCTGCTCTGTCTACTCCCTTTTGTCAGTAGCCCCAGGCCGTAATATTTCTCCACACTGGCCCATCGATGGCTACTCTCAATGGCTCTCCAGGTGCAGCTTTTTTGGCCATTCCTGATTTGCTATGTTTCGCTAGTGAGTACACTGATGTGTATGTGAAGTTCTCATGACATGCTAATGGATGTAAGGTTCCCTTTGTGGCTTTGTTTGTCGTACACTGTTTCTTTTTTATCTCGACCTTCAAGTTCTTTCCAAACACCCTAAAAGTGAGGGATTTAAGGCCTTCTGGTACTTCAGCCACATAGTTATTCCATTGATTTCATATTTTGTGGCCATATTTATTCCATCTGCAGTCACCCTCCAAACCATATTTCTATGTAAGAGCATTTGCTGCATATTGATGTCTCTTGTGAGACCATTACTTTCCCAGCTGGGTTTTTTCTTTACCGTCAGCTATTACAATTGTTTTTGAGTTGTCTTCCAGCAGCTGTCAGCAGTAATAATCACAGCAGTCATTACACTGATCTCACGGAGACATTTTTTTTACTACATCGGAAGTGAATAAATGTCATATTTTCTATGTTTGGAGATTGCAGGACTGAATTCGAGAATGGATAATACCAGAGAGACAGAATGTAGATAAAATGAGATCATAACAGGGAAAATATAAATTTCCACAGGAAAGGCTGCAGCATTTATACTAAATTGTGAGAGTCAAAGTTGTGCTGGGTTGCACATGACGTCCCGACCAGTTGCTGTCGTCAGTTGTCATCAAACAAAGGGGGGCAAACAAGCGATTAAGAAAACACACAAGTTCACCTGTTTAAAAAATAGATCTATAGAAATAAACCGGTGTTCTGGCAAAGCGATACAATCAAGTACCAAATATGGGCCACCCGTGTCAACTGCAGGCTTCTGGGAAGGAATTGAACAGGGTTGTGATCGTATTGTTCTTAACAAATTACTGTTTATATGCTAAAACCCCATGGAAAAACAGCACAGCGAAATGAAGACATACAAGAATGTATTCATGCAGACTGACTTGGTCCAAGAACACAGAACATGTTAGAAGCGCTATTTTCCATCTGCTACATTCATTATGTCTGATGCGGAAGATAAGCTTGCATTGTTGTTTGATCACCTTGTTTTCAACTATTTCACATCTCTATGCAACACACCATGCACACTCACACAACTGGAGCAAATAATTACAACGGAATGCACCGTTACATATTTTAATCTGCCAAACATTGTACAAAGATACTGAGTTTGCATGTGGGGATATTCAATATGTGCCCCTCAAGCATCGGACTGAAAGTGATGCGGATGCCGCTACGTCACATGGTTGCAACCCCGCAATCGACAGTTAGATGTATTGCAATGTAGATGGATAGATTTGGTTGGATTCTTAGTCAGGACACAGACAGCAGATTCAAAATTGCTCCAATTAGCCTATTTCAGGCACGTCCGCTCAGTTGTTTAAATAGCAACTCCAACAATCTCCTGGACAGAGAGCAGACAAACACTCATTTCGGAAATACCACTACTGCATGTAAGGCATGTCTCCCAGAGGCCATGTATGTTTGCCCTCGAGAGCCTTTGCTCGGAGGCCCTCATGCCTCAGACTGTACACCTGGGGTCTGCATCTCCAAAGTGTGCTGCCCTGCTATTCTGAAGCATCGCGCCATCTGTCTGACATGACGTACAGTAGTCAGCTCTTAGCTGGTTTTACTGCTGAACATGTTGTGTCTAGCTTCAAATGATCTACTGCTACATTAATTGTCCATTTTATTAGACATGACAACTTGTTACAACAAAGTGCAAGAAAAGAGCCCCCAGCTCGTTGACAAGACACAAAAACACTTTTTCTGGCAGGGGTGCATGTGCCCTTTCATCGATACCACCCTGGGCACTTGTACATAACGCTCATTCCAGAAACCGCCACTGGTTATATTGCATTAGCTACCCAGTAGCATTAGCTTAGTTTATCCCATCCATTCCATAATATGGTATATATAAAGTGATGACATAGCTCCATACCTTTATCTTTCTCTCCTTTCTACTCTTCTTCTTTCCTCTTTTTTTTTTTTAATTGTGCACCTGATAGATTTGACTTTCTATTTTTCATGATGTTTTGTTGACAATTAAATGAACTTTGCAGTCAAGGCTAAACCAACTCATACTGACTCACAGTTCGCTCATTTATTGTCTTGAAATTACATGTTCGAGTCTCTTGCAGGCCATGATATATTTACTTAATATTTACAATAATAAGAATGAAATTAGTTTTAATTTTAAGCAATTTCTGTTATAATTGACTTTTTTACCTTCTAAATAACCTGAGGGCTGAGATTCAGTGGCCAGCTCACCCCCCTCTTTACTTGGTAGTTTGAAAATAAAATATTAAATCCAGATCATGTCTCTACAATTCCAATCAGCATTCCCACCACGATGTATACTCTTTTGTATCCTATGAGTGTCCGGTCTCTACCGCTTTATTGTTGACAAGACTCAATACAATAACAAAATGAACCTGACTGAAAAGATGCTGCAAATCACCCAAAATATGACATAAAGAGTAACAGTGAAGTTATTATTGGCAGAAGATTTATGAGGATTTATTGCCACTCTGGCTCACAAATTATAGTGTGCCCCATTCTTTAGGTGGTATAGCATCTTGTGGGCAGCATGGCAGAAGGGAATAGAACGGCCGTCAACACTGATATCTTTAAGGAATATACTGGACCTTCTGGTTGTGCCTGGTGCTATACTGTGTTGTGGGACAAGAACTGAATATATTTGAATGTATAGCTTCATGAGTAGAGGTTTTTCAGGGGCCCATGACTGAGATGTGCGCTCGAGAGCCTTAGTATTACTGTAAAGGTTACATAAGGCAAAGGACTGAAAGGAGCAAGAAGCTTGGCATAGTCTATTGGGAAGGATACATTATTTGGGTTTGCAGGTACATTGCCAAAGAATTACGTACTGAAGTGAAGCATGGGGCAGGGGTGTTTCGCATGATACATAATAATAATATATAATAATTCCTGATACTTGCGTTTTGTAGCGTCTCAAAGCTTACAATAATCAGCTTCGCAAACAACAGGTTTAACTTTTGTCACATATTGATAAAACAACAAATATGGAAATCATTTGATATAAGCAATAAATAATAGACAATAAAAATAAAGAAAGCGTTGAACGCACTTACTGAATCACTGACATAATATTAGGAAATAGAGCGAGCTGAAATACTACACATGATTTCCTTTTCTCCTTGAACTAAAATCTTGCCTGAGGCGTTGTGCAAAACATCAAAGATAAACTTGTGTGTCACTACAGAACAATTGGATGCAGCACAAATGTATAATAGAATAATGTTATCACAATGTAAAAACATCAGATTCCATGTTCTTTAATTTATGAATACATTGTTTTATAAGACTTGATCATATAATTGACTAAAACATGTTCAGGCACATTGTTACATTATGTTACAAATCCGTTTACATGACAAACAATGTTTGATGTTGGTCTTGACTGAGGCCTGCATGTTCAATTTTGGTGCCAGGTGGGAAATTAATTTAAGTATCAAACTGGGAGCTCAGAAGCACATATTTTATGGGGAATTATCATACAAGGCTAAGATGTCATAAAATATTTCTTTATTTGAAACGTAACACAATGTACACATTTTTGTTATGAATTCCTTTTGTCAGTAGTTATATTTGAATTTTCTCATCTTATTCTTAAGATACCAGTCTATTTCTGTTGTTCTGGAGATCCATGCAAGATTTCACCTTGTGGGGTAAGGACGATTCTGAGAAAGGTGAGAGATCAGCGTAGTATTTTACTGGAGGAGCTTGTGAATGACCTCAAGGGGCTTGGACTACAGTCACCAAGAACAGATTGCGATCCTGCAGTGCCCACAAGGTCCCTCTACTCAAGAAGGCACATGTACAAGCTCATCTGAAGTATGCTAGTGTAATGACTGTTACTTCTCTTTTAGCCTTTCTTCCTAGTTCTTTGGACCGTGTTGCTATCGAAGAAGTAGTCAATGATCACACTTGTTTTTTTAAAAGGTTGTCGAATTGTATTAAAAAAACAAAAGAGTAATATATTTAGTCACAACGCTGGACTCCTTAATCGTTAATGAGGAAGGTCAATGAAAGTACTGTACGCCGAGTCTATATAGTAGCAGTCGCCGCACCCCTCTAGAAAGTGAAACTTAAGCTTGTGTGCCTAGAAAGTGAAAGCTACGTTTGTGTGAGAGACTGGCTCTAAGCTGGTTCTAACTATGCTGATAGCGTGTCAGGTTACTATCTACACCGCTCAGTAATTTCCATGCTGTGTTATCTGTGTGTGTTGTGCTATGCTATGTGAGTGTGTATGTGTCAAGAAGGCCTTCTATGAGAAGGTATTAGACTGAAAATGCACTGTGCTAATAGACTGAATCTAATGGTGTAATAATAATATCTAACGCCAATGAATGATTAAGAGAATGGATGATTCAGTAAAGGCTCGGGAAAATGTGACACGGTCAGATGAGATTAAAACGTTGCTCTTTGGCATCAACTCGACTCGCCATGTTTGGAGGCAGAGTAATGTTGAATATGACCCCAAGAACACCATCCCGACTGTCAAACATGTAGGTAGAAACGTTCTACTTGGGGCGATTTCTCTGCTTAGGGTACAAGTGACTTCACTGCTTTGAGGAGGCTGATAAACAGGAGGAGAACCTCCTGGCCCAAGCCAGAAAACTAAAGATGATCACCCAAAATAGCCAAGGCTACAACAAAGTGAAGAAGCACATTAAGATTCTAGAGTGGCCTAGCCAGGTTCCTGACTTGGAAACCTGAAACCTGAAGTTACCAACCTTCTGGTTGGACGGTGTCTGTAAAGAATAGTGGACACAAATCCGTCCTGAGATGTGCACAGCCCTGTGGCCTCATTTATCAACAGTGTGTATGCATAGATGTGTGCGTAATGAGTGCTTCAGAACATTCCCATGCAAAGTATGTCATTTATCACCTCGTACTTGTGTGTAGGAACATGCGTAAATTTAAGCACAACTCTTACGTATGCGTACAGAAGTCACAGTCACAGTGTTCAACAATCTCATACGTCTCACATTCTCTTTCTTTCCTCTAATTAAAAAAAAAATCAAATTAATAAATTAGTACACAATTTCAATAATTGGTGTAACAGGGGATAAAAGACAGCTGAGACGGGACAACCTGAAAAGAAAACTTGAAATGAACGTGCCATGGAGAACCATGTACTCCACAGGGAGCGCGTTTTCAAAGAGCGTGCTGATCTGTTCAGTGAGAGCACAGAGTGGCTTCTCAGCAGGTGCCGCTTCTGCAGAATGATATTGATGGGATTTATGGCATGATTTGCAGTCTATGTTGGAGTGAGAGACAAAATGCATTAAAGCCATCCCAGTGCACATTGAGGTCTTGTGTACCCTGGGTTTTTCAATCACTGGAACATTTCAGTGAGAGACTGGAGACATATGTGGCATTTCGCAGCCGTAACTAAGAGGAATGATGCCAACAGTGTTGAATGCAATAATTTCTTTGGCCACAATTTACATCCAGTTCCCATACAGACATCACCAACGATCCGAAATTAGGATTTCACGCCATGACTGTATTCCCAAACAAAACTGCACCAATAGATTCTACCCGCATCTCAATAAACGCACCATCACACAAGGAATTCAGCGACATAAACAGGAAAGGACGTCATCCAATCGATCCACAAATCTACATATGTCTCTGCTAAACGCTGCCTGTTGCTGGCAAAAAAACAGAATATATTTTAAAAATACGGGTATTCATTGGTGAAAACTGAGTTGTTTGCCGTTCTCCAGTTCCAGATAATTCGTGTCCGTGGGCCATGGCATGTTTTTTGGCACTGACTTTGATGTCAAACCATTTCTTTTTAATTCTGAGACTGCTCTTTCCTCTGATCCAGCAGAATTAACTGCAGCTGTTACCTTCTCCCAAGTAATTTTTTTTGTGTTTGTCACACCTGCATTAAGTGTTCCAAACAGTATTTTTTGGTTTGTTTTCTACTTCTCCTACAAGTACCTCAATCTCCGTGTCATAGAAATTTCTACTCTTCACCATCTTTGCAATGATTTCGGAGAGGAAAAATTCCATTCATGCATTCTCAAAGGGATTTCTGCTACTATTGAAGGGAAGTTTGGATCTTTTTATAGAATTGGCTCTTTAAGCTCGGCTCGGCTTCCTAAACAAAGCTGGCTCTTTTGGCTCCCAAATGGCTCCTCTGATTTTTTTGTTGCTTAAGTTGATTTCGTTTCTCTGACGCCAATATCCTGTCCCCACCCTCAATGGCCAAGCACCGTACCTGGGGTGACAGAGCCGTTAGTCTCGCTGCCCCCTCCCTCTGGAACTCCCTCCCTGCACCCGCCCATAATTGCACTGACCTGTCCACTTTTAAGTCTCATGTTAAAACCCATCTCTTCAAACTTGCTAATAATGTTTAATCCCATTTTTGCTTAGTTATTCTCACTTTAACTGTATAACTGTCTTGTATTATTCTGTTTTATGATTTTATGGTATTGATTGCGTTGCTTGCACTATTGTTTTAGAAAGGGCTTCAAAATAAAATGTATTATTATTATTATTATCAAAATACGTGTAAAATGAATTTTTAATGTAAAAATGTTTATTGCTTATATAGTTTAATTTATATGTTCCAAAGGGAACAGATTGCAACAAAAAACTAAACTATTTACAGTGAAATGATGCAACATCAACAAAACATCCACCCATCCAAACATCTCCTCATTAGGGTCGCGGGGGTATGCTGCAACCTATCCCAGACTTCAGGCAATAGGTGGGCTACACCCTGGACTGGTCGCCAGCCAATCGCAGGGCACATATAGACAAACAACCATTCACACTCACAGTCACAGTCATACACAGTCAATTTAGAGTCGCCAATTAACCTCACCTGCACGGAGTACTCGGAGAAAACCCACACGCACACGGGGAGAACATGCAAACTCCACACAGAAATGCCCAGGAGAGAATCGAACCCAGATCTCCAGGGTGTTCCTGTATTGGCCAACGTGCTAACCACTAGACCACCATGCGGCCCCAACAAAACAAAACGTTAATCAACCAAATATGATTAAGATGTACACAACTAAAAGAAAAAGGTAACATTTTTTGTTAGTCTTTAGTGAAGATTGGCATTCAGAATCACAAAGTGCCTCAGTTTGTGTTTCCTGCTGCTCATATTCCTCACCCAGCTTGCGTGCGAGTGTAAGTAACCCCTTCTGCTCAGAGTCGACGCATACGGCATCACACATTTTGATCAACCATGTGCAGCTTTAATAGAAAAAAAAGACAAGAAAAAAAAAAACGATAGCTCGTTCATTGCAAAGAGCCAGCTTTAAGAGCTGCTTTGTTTGAGACCGAGACGCCACTAGCCGATACCATATATGGTCAACTGGAGGCGTTTCTGAATGCAAATGAGCTTACACGTGCACAAGCATGGCAGTTGGGACGTGGGATTTATCAAAATATTACTTACCAGTGTGTGTATGACTGGTGTCCTCACGTTTGATAAGTACTTTTTTTTCTGTACTTGTACTTTTGTACTTTGTACACATTCTAAATGTCAGTCCTACAAAAGAATTTAGAATATTTTCTACACACTAATTAATAAATGGGGGCCGCAGCATTTGTTGGCCACACAGTCAGGAGATCTCCCCATCTTGCATGTTCTCCCTGTGCGGGTACTCCAGTTTGCTCCCACATTCCAAAAACATGCATGTTAGCATGTTGGAGACTCTAAATGTCCATAGGTATGAATGTGAGTGTGAATGGTTGTTTGTCTATATGTGCCCTGCGATTGGCTGGCAACCAGTCCAGGGTGTACCCCGCCTCTTGCTCAAAGTCAGCTGGGATAGGATCCAGCATACCCGCGACCCTAGTGAGGATAAACGGCATAGAAGATGGATGGATGGAAGTTGATAAATGACCAATGACCAACTATAAAAAAAATTATGGAAACTGTGCTTGCAAACAAGAGTTCAAGAGTTTTTCCACCAAGTAGTAAGTCACATTTTCCTTGGGAATCAAGGGGGTGATGTTGTCCCAAATTCAGGGATCTTTCTACCCACCTTCACTTAGCAATAAACAATATGTGACGATGTTTTAATGTACTGTATGCAGCCATAAAAGAAGCCTAAAAAAGTCATGACTACATGCTAATAGCATCAACAGTCACGTTGGACGCATACTAGTACATTGGAACCTCGGTTAGTGTATGCAGTGGTAAACGTGTTTTTCAGTTCATGTTAAAAATTTACGCCACAATGTTGTAGCTTGCTAATGCATGGAAACAGGAACCAGAAGTCAGATCCGTAGCCCGGCTAGTATGTCATCAGCGGTTGACTCTGTAGGCCTAGTTGTGTCACGCGTGGTGTGTGAAGTCTGGTGCAGAATCCCCGGATGCAGTGGCGAGACAACTCCAGGTGGGAAAAGGTCTTTATTACTAGGAACTATGTAGCAAAAAATAGGAAGAACAAAAAATGACGGTGCGAACAGTCCGACGCACCGCGGAAAAGAAGGGTAGAACCAATTCCAAACAGGAAACAAAAAACTACGTGAGATACAGGCAGGCTGCAGATTGAGCAGGCAGGAAGGCAAAAAGGCACTTATCAAGATACAGTAATTATGTCTGGTGAGACAAGGAGAAACGACGCGTAGTATGATAAATCCAAACCGAGGAATAATCCCACGCCTTCCAGAAGCAGCTGCGGGGATTAAGTAGGTGAGAAGATGAAATGCAGCTGTGCTCATCCGGCAGCTCCGCCCATCTCAGGAGGACCAGCGAGTAGGATTAGAAAAAAGGGTCTACTACAAATGCAACACGAAGTATCCGAGATGTCACAGCAGAGCGTGACAAGTTGTTCCATAACTAACACAGTTAGGCCCAACATAAAACACATTTTATAGTTTTACAATTTGAGTTTTACATGGATGACAATTACAAATGCATATAAATGACAAACATTTAAGGTTACTTTGACCTTCATTTAACATGTGATGATGTGTTGACAAAGACACAACGTGGCAGTAAGATCAACATAGAGTACGTTTACATGCAGTCAAATAACCCCATCATAACCGGAATATTAGCAAAAACCCGGTTGCGCATGGCTATGTAAACACCAATAACCCTTTTGAAAAAACGGAATATGCTAATATTCCGTTTTTTACCCCTGGGTTGCTCCTTTCTCCTCCTTTTCGGGTTTCCTAACCCGAAAACCAGGTCATGTACTGTATACGCCTATTGGGATATTCCGATTAAAAGGAACATTTCATTTGTGTTCTGCGCATGTTTTATTCGAAAAGGAATCTTGTGTCTTTGGCAGGAGCTACTTGTAAACATGACAATATGCAAAACCCCACACTTTTGGAGCAAGGGGGAAACAGGCCACCTTTTTAGTGTGGTGAAAGACAGGAACATTACGTGTTTTATTGACGGTAGAAAGTACCACAATAGCGAAATCTATCAGCATGTGAGCAAGCAGTTACGCGAAGCAGGTTTTGTACGAACGCATCTTCAAAAGTGTCCGGGAGGCTCTGGGGATATAGCATGGATATGGATGGCACAGCTCTGGCTCCATTTCCTATTTCTTCACGTTCTCACCTTCCATTAATGATGAAAGTGAGACAGAATAGTGTCAAGTACTGGTGGTGGGTCAGTACCAGCACCAAAACGCAAACAAAGGCATTCATTATCCGCTGAGCCGGTGTTGTTGTCGTTTTTGGATACAGAAAGAAGAAGTGGAAATGATGCGCATTGCGCCATGACGTTTACCGTGCCGTCCATCAAAACATTGTCCGTGCGGGGCTTTTTTTGTTGTTTTTTTTCCACTTCACGCATGTAAATGGGTTATTCCAAATGTTTCAGAAACCGGAATATTGACCTTAACCCGAATATTGACTGCATATAAGCATAGTCACAGACACCACCTTTGTGTTTTGCCATGAGTTAATTATTCTTTCTCAAAATGCTGGCACTCACAACTTTCTTTCGTTCCATATTGGGTCATTTTACAGCTGTGATCACAAGAAAAGCAGACTTTGGTGGTAAAGTGGTAAACTTTATTTCAGTGGTTCTTAAGCTGGGTTCAATCGAACTCTAGGGGTTCGGTGAGTCGGTCCCAGGGGTTTGGCAGAGCCTCCGCCACGGAGGTTAAGACACACCGGACCCATCGTGTCAATTCGTGATGACTCGCCGCCGCTTAGCCATCACTGACTGCAGATAATCACATTACATTGCTTGCCTTGGCCAATTAGTGCTGCGAAGAATTTAGCGTGTTCCATTTGTACTTGGAAGTCGGAATTTCCAAGTTCCTAGCGGGAATACCCGACTGAAACGCCCCCCGAAGTCGGAATGTTCAACTTGGAAGTCAGAGCATCCACACCACCTCACGTCACTGTCATTCCGACTTCCCAGTTCCGAGTACAAATGAAACGCACCATCAAGTAGTCAACGTGTGACTGATGTGGTAGCACTTCGTGTGATTTCGTTCTTAATATTTTAATCCATACTAACTATGTCGAGCAAAAAAAGAAAGTGGTGGGACGAATATGTACAGCATGGATTCACATGTATCACGGACCGTGATGGGAGTCACCGTCCTGTCTCTGTCATTTTGTGCACCAGTAAACAAACATATACCTATAAACAAACATATACCTGTATCTTGAATTTGAAAAAAAAATATATTTTATTTTTCACTACATAAGGGTTCGGTGAATGGCCATATGAAATTGATGGGGCTCAGTACGCCCAACAAGGTTGAGAACCACTGCTTTATTTACTTCAATAAGTAACTCATGGCAAAACCTGAAGGTGGTGTCCGTGTTGATCTCGCTGCTACATTGTGTCAAGTTAAAAGTAATCCTAAATGTTAATTTATCCCTTTTATTCATCATTTATATGCATTTCTAAGCATTTTGGCTTGTTTTCTGCATGTAAAACTATAATTGTAAAACTATAAAAATGTGTTTTGAGTTAACATTGTTGGCTGTCTGGAACGCATTAATTGGATTTACATTAATTCTTTTGGGAAAAAATTTATTCCGTCAGATTACATTTTGGTTTGAGTCGGACCTTCTGGAACGGAGTAGTGTAGTCTGGGGACCCACCCCACTATTTGAGAAGCACTGCCCTACAAGCACACACACACGCACACACACTCACACACACACACACAAACACACAAGTGACAATACCGATCAAATATGTATGAATGTGCAAATGAAGTTCACTTTCAGTAATACTCCATTGATGGCCATTGTAACATGTTTAATTTTCGTGGTGTTTGGTGAAACACCTTCATTGGGAGCTTGTATTTCCCCCTTTAGCAGTAATGATTTGCTGTTTCATACCTTTTACAGCAGTCATTGCACATTATAAGTGCCCAGTGTGCGCTCACATCTTTAATGAACAGCCCACAGAATTGTCAGTTTGAGAGCAGATGGCTCAACATTCCCACACAATGGATTCGTTAATGATTTTGCCCAGCTGTGCCCTCGGACTCCATCTTTGAACAATGAGCAATCGGATCACCTCAACTCATATTACATTTTTTTTTATCATTTCCGCTGATCTCTTTTACTATTTCCCCAACAGGTGTTCCTGCAGCACAGATTGTAGATGGTTATTAACTGTGAAGTCATTTGTGTATCAATTAACTGCTGTGTTTCGCAATTTAATTCTGAACTGACCTATTCATAGTATCTGAGTGAAAGACCTGAGGCCAATTACCCCACCTGGATCAGTGAACAGATATCAAATGCTTGAGACCTGCGCTATACAGATCTAGTCTACTTCCGTTATGGAAATAGATTCAGCAGCGTGTGATTTATGTTTAATGAACTTTAGAAGCTACAGGAAGCTTCTAAACATTGGCAGCCGCCAATCTAAATTGCTGCCATAGCTGCGGTATTTGTTTGAACACTATACCAGACCAATATCACAACTGAAGGATGTTCTCGATTTGTAAGGATGTTTTCACTTAAGTGCGACTTTTTTGCTTGTGTACTTTTCCTCATGGTTTCTACAGGCTATTTCCTAGATATATTATAGGATATACAGTATGTGTAGATGGGCGTCTTTAAAGTGTCGCACACAATCACACCTAGGGTTAACATTGCGCTAGTGTGGCTAGGTGGTATTTATGAGCGGAAAAGAATCAATGGAGCCTGGACAGGATACGTTTCCATGGTGGAGAAATGGAGATATCAAAGACTCCATTTCCTCGACCCGAGGGAGGTGGGGAGAGTGTAAGGATGATTCTAAGCTGAAAGTTGGCAGGCATCTTTGGAAGGAGCCATGAGAAGTTGTGATGTCTCCCACCTGTAATTGTATCTTTTTGCTTCAATCAATCACACTGTAAAATAAATCTAAGATGGTGAATCTGAAATTGACAGATACTTGGTGAATTTTGTTTTGGCCATCAAAAAGTTCCACGCTAACACTATGCACAAAGTACACACACAAAATAATCATGTCTGTAAAAATGTCAGATTAAGGCCATAGACTAGCCTGTGGAGTTTTGAGACTACAACCTCTGCTGTGCAAATTACACTGAAGCGAAAGAAACATGTCTAAATACTGGTTTTTAAAACTTGCACTTCAGTAGGCAATTTAACTCAAGGCAAAACAGGAAAATTCTGCTTACTCTGAATCTGAATATGAACAGCGAGTTTCAAGTTTCTAACATACTTTGGCATCCACATAAAACCGAATTTCATGTCACTGCAAATCTACTTAGAACCTTTCAAAACCAAACATGAATGTTCTCAGGGCATTGAATCGAAAGCAACTGGACTGTTCAGGTTGCAATCCAGTTGCGATCGAATCAATACCCTGAGAATACAATGGCCTGGATGAATGAGAATAATCACAGAAAAGCATTTTGATGGTCTTCAATGCCAGAAATGAATATGTGATCCACCCTGTCCAATTTCAATAACAATTCATTGACATAAGGAGACAATTTGTGAGACAATGTCTTACACCCAGTCGGCAGTCGGTTTGGGGGCGTGGTTGGTATCCCAGGTTTTGGGCGTGCAAGAGTTAGCGCTATGAAGAGATGTTCCATCTTTGTCATGCAGTTGGGAAATAAAGCTCTTCATGAGACCAAACATTGAGTCTTTCTTGCAACTGCCACACTACGACTACTACAACAATGGTGAAAAACTTGAGCTCAGCTAATTAGCTCCAACAATCTGTGGTCTCTACCAGCCTGCATCCGGACTCGGTCCACTTTCTTCCTGCTTGAGCCATCGTCATGGAAGGGGAGTAATCTCCTCCATGGATTCAGATTCAAAAAAGCATCTCCACACATATTGGGTCCTTTTTATAAGGATTTTACCACCACAGAGTGTGTGCTATTTGTGTCAACGAATAAAAGAGACAAATGTACCTTGGCTAGCTTGGCCAATGAGATGTCTGCTGCTCACATCCCTAGAAATCATAAACAAACTGTAATGCCCGTGCTTGTGTTGAAGAAAGACACAGTCGTGACTCCAATTGCTTTAGTAACGAGCAGCAAACACACACTCAAACAGCCTGAAACGCACTAGCTGACGAGTTAAGAGATGACATTCAAAGTTATTTTGCAACTTAGCTGGTGTTTCCGTTGACCAATTCAGGGAGGGACGGGTTCGTGAGGAAGTACCACCATGAATGAGGAGACTGCTGGGAAACTATTTCCCACTCAAACGTTCCTTCTCCTCACAGCTTTTCATTCACAATATGCCAATTTCTGCAAGATTCTGCCTTTAACAGTAGATACGCAACAAAGATAGGGCGCTATGCATAGCATTAGCCTGCAATCTGGCATCTCTTCTGCCATTTCTGGTTAACCTCTGCAATTTTTAATCTGTGAACGCTTTATTTGTGGAGACTCTGCCTTGTTGAAGTGAGTAGTTCCAGTATAAAACAGTAAAGTACATGTTTTACGCGGGCCATAGTGCATTATATTTTTAGACTTTGACACGGGCCAGTTAAAAATGGATTACGGGCTGCATTTGGCCCTCTGACTGTAGTTTGGACACCCCTGCTCCAGAAGATAAGGCCATGTCGGCTCTCATAAGGCTCTCAGTCTTGTCTGAAGATCACTATCTGATCTGAATCATCAAATAAATGACGTGTTTAAAACAGGGTGCAATCAAGTCACGCATACAAGTTACCGCATTGGCCACTGTATATTATAGATTTGTTTTTTGAATTGGGAAAGCATCATCCAACCTGCTGATAGTGCATACAGCCTTTCACAGTGAAATGTGTTTAACTAAACAATGTCCTTTCAGTCTCAAAATTAAATTGCATCTCACTTTAATTATTTTATTTGATAATTCATATGATGTTCTCAAAGTGTTAATTTTATATATCTTTAGAGGTAAAATTCAGATGAAATGAAGCAGCCAGTTGGTAACATGGCATTCATCCAAACAATGTTTTTTTGTAGATATCCGCAGAGATTACAGTATGCGCATAAATTTAATACTGAATTCAAATATAAGTATATATGTTGAAGCTGAAATCTGTGAAAATCTTGCTCCCCCTTCATTTTAAAATGAATGAACTCCTGCAATGAATAACACCTGAACATCCATCCATCCATTTTCTATGCCGCTTCTCCTCATTTGGGTCGCGGGGGTATGCTGGAGCCTATCCCAGCTGACTTCGGGCGCCAGGCAGGGTACACCCTGGACTGGTCGCCAGACAATCGCAGATAGACAAACAACCATTGACACTCACATTCATACCTATGGACAATTTAGAGTTGCCAATTAACCATGGTTTTGGAATACGGGAGGAAAAAGGAGTACCCGGAGAAAACCCATGCACCCATGGAGAGAACATGCAAACTCCACACAAAAATGCCCAACGGAGATTGGAACCCAGGTTTTCCCCGATCTCCTGACTGTGACTATGTGGCCAACATGCTAACCACTAGACCACCTTGTGGCCCACACCTTAACAAGAACATCCTAATTACAAAATTAGAAAGGTATTAAATCAGAGGGTTACTTTTGAATTGGGTTAAAAGCTACCTAGCAAACAGGAAGAAATATGTGAAGCTCGGAGAACACACATCTACGCTGTACAAGTTGATATATATCATGCGGCGTACCTCGGGGGTCAATACTGGGACCAAAACTGTTCAGTTTATACATAAGACACCTGTAAAGTTATGAAAGACCTAAAGCTAGTACTAGTACAGACGATTTTTTTGTTCTGCAGAAAGCACACAAGAGCTAATTAAAAATATCACAGAGGAAATGACTATACTAAAAAGATGGTTTGATAAAAATAGATTATCTCTGAACCTAAGTAAAACTAAAACAATGCTATTTGGTAATAGTAGAAAGGATATGTACACGCAAATACAAATTGATGGTGTGGAAATTGAAAGGGTGAACGAAAATAAATTTCTGGGGGTCATAATAGATGAAAATATAAGATCAAAATCTCATAACATAATCTCATCAACATAACGTAAAGTGGCAAGAAATGCCTCAATATTGAATAAAGCAAAATTGGTTTTGGACCAAAAATCACTCCATATTCTCTATTGCTCTGTGGTATGACCACGTCTAACTTATTGTGTGGAGATATGAGGAAAAAACTATGACAGTTAGGGATGAACCGGATACTCGTTTTAGTTGTCACACACACAGACACAACACAGACAGTGACTCTCTGCTTGCATGGCTTAACTCCAGCTCACGTTCTCTATTTTGTTGTATTTCTGTTTAGATAGAGCTGTAAACGGCTAGTGTTGCATCGGCCACTGTATGAAAGGAGAGGGACTGCCTCCCACCAATCAGCAAGCCCCGCCCCACACAGCCACTTCCCACCACTCCGTAAGCCTCGCCCCACACAGCCAGGCCAAGCCCCCACCACCAGAGAGCCACCGGACCCACGGGGGCAGGCAGAACCAAGACCGGCCCCCGAAGAGCCAGCCCACAAATCCCCCCCACCAGGAAGAACAACAAGGGGCCGCAGAGAGGCTACCCCAACCAGAACCAACGGCGCACTGGAGCAACACCACCGACAAGCCCGCAGACAGACCGGGGAAAGGCAAAGATGCGGCAAACAGGCCAGCAAAGCACAAACAAAGCCCGCGAGCCAGACCAAGCCTCACCCCATCACACAGTTCGGCCCCCCCCAGCAGCCACCATGACGCAGCAACCCCAAGCCACCACAGCAGCATGCAGACCACCAGTACCAGGAGTACCAGGCTCGGTGTGGTGCGCCGTGGAGGAAGGAGGTAACTTTACCTTTTTGCCATGGGAAGCCCTTGCTGGAGTTGGCCGAAACGTGCGTTGGCATCGAGGTGTGGTTGGTTTGTCTGCGTTGGGTCCTGGATGCACCCATGCCACGGGGATGAGTCGTCTGGCCCCTAAACCATTTCCTCCAATTCCTCCAGAGAGAACCTCTGGTTCTCCTCCCTCATCACCTTAAAGACCTGCCAGGTCCAGAAGTCCATCTCCGCGAGGTCATCCTGTTTTGGTTGGTGCATTCTGTCATGGCGAGGCATGGTCGCAATGCGTGATGATGATCAAGGAAAATGTATTTTTTAATTGTGCTATATAATGAGAGGGGGGTGATGAGAGGCCTTGCCGCAGGCACAGAGGGAGCAAGCAGCCACAAACTCCTTCATGTCAGCATTCAAAGATGGCCACCAGAATCTTTGGGTGATGATAAACTGGGTCCACCTAACGCCCAAATGACATGCAGTCTTCGACTCGTGCCCCTATTGCAGCACATCGGCCATGAGTTTGGCCAAAACAAACAGCTTCCCGGGGGGACATCCCGACGGTATGGTGGTGTGTTCCACTGGGTTTGCCCCCTTTCTCTCCACCTCCCAATGGAGAGCTCCAAATACTCGGCTCACCCGTATGACAGGTTCGGAGGTGGACTCAACTGTGGCATGACTGTAGACTCTGCAGAGGGCATCCAACTTCATGCTGCGGGAACCAAGTCTGTAAGTGATGGTGAAGTTAAAACGAGTCTGTGCCTGGCGGGAGGTTTTTATGGTCGGTGACAACCAGGAATGGGACAGCTGCACCCTGCAGCCAGTGCCTCTGTTCCTGAAGCGCGAGAACAATAGCCAACAGTTCCCTATTACCCACATCGTAGTTCACCTCTGCAGGTGTGAGGCGTTGTGAGAAGAATACACATGGGTGTAGCTTCTGGTCGACTAGGGAGCGCTGGCACAGGATAGCTACCACTCCTGAATTGTCCACCTCTACAAAAAATTTAAGAGAAGGATGTACAAAGACTGGAGCACCAGAGTGCGGAACGCAATGGCATAATCCGTGCCCCTGCCACAGACACAGGTGACACAGACACATGTTGTTGAAAGGTCTGCTCCATGGCCTTTGCGAAAGACTGGTAATTCTCACACACAGGTGACCGCCGGTTGTATTCGGTGGCCCAGGCTCCAGCCCTACCGGAGAGGTGGGACATGACAAAAGCCACATTGGCTCGCTCGGAGCGGAATGAAGCACATTGGAGTGCGAAATGGCAGTAAAACGTTCAGGTCGAGAAAGTTGTGGGAAGGAAGCCGGGAGACTGACCTCAGCTGCGGCCACAGGACCGGTGAAGAGCTCACTGGAGAGGGTGGCGGGAGGGGAAATGCCATCTTGGAGGAGGATTAGCAAATTGCTTAGCTGGGTCTCTACAGCTTGCATTCGGGCATCCTGATGCTGGCGCCGGGCTTGTTGAACTGCTCCTGAGTGCAAATCATGACAGTTTGCATGTTTTCATACCCACAAAACCCACAACGACGAAACGTTCTGCACCTAAAAGGAAGAAGAAGATGCTAACCATCGCACAAAAAGTTGGACATGCTGAAATAAGGTAGACGTTATGCAGCTATAGGGCGCCATTGCGGAATATTGTAAATTAATCTTTGGTTGGAGGAGGAGGAGAAGGAGGAGGACGACGAGAATATAGCAACAATATTTTTTAACAAGTATACGAAAACGCTTCAGCGCAGCGGTGCCATGACGAAGAGGCAGAGGAGTGAAATACGTGTGAGTCACTTAATAATTTCCTGTGTCCAAGCTCATAGGTTGAGCATTAAAATTCAAACAAACTTAGAGCAGTGGTTCTTAACCTTGTTGGGTGTACCGAACCCCATCAATTTCATATGCCCATTCACCGAACCCTTATTTAGTGAAAAATAAAATATTATTTTTTTTCGAATTCGAGACATAGGTATATGTTTGTTTATAGGCATATGTTGTTTATAGGTATATGTTTGTTTGGATGCTCTGACTTCCAAGTTGAACATTCCGACTTCCGGGGGCATTTCAGTCGGGTGTTCCCGCTAGGAACTCGGAAATTCCGACTTCCAAGTACAAATGGAACGCACCATGAGCGCGCTAAATTCTTCGCAGCACTGATTGGCCAAGGCAAGCAATATAATGAGATTATCTGCAGCCAGTGATGGCTAAGCGGCGGCGAGTCATCACGAATTGACACGATGGGTCCGGTGTGTCTTAACCTCCGTGGCGGAGGCTCTGCCGAACCACTGGGACCGACTCACCGAACTCCTAGGGTTCGATCAAACCCAGGTTAAGAACCACTGACTTACAGTGTTTAACAAAAAAAAAAATGTGAGAAAATGTTAATGCTTGTCTGAGAAAAGTATATAAAGTGTATGGTGAGAGGGTTACAACCTTAAAACATATATAATAATTGTAAAAAAATTAAGTTGGCTATTTCCCGGATTTCACTTATTGTGGCCTATTTTGGGAACCTATCCCCTACGAAACAAGGCAACACTGTACTGTTCAACCATACTTTAATTAAATCAGGTCATCAGGCAAGGATTTCAGATTTTGTTCAATATGGTTTGTCTCCATGTATGCATATTACCAGGGTAACTGTATATGTAAATGCGGTGTCACAAACGGTGGCAGCACAGAATGTGTCTGTCTGATTTTGAGTCTTCTCCAGCAGCAAAAGAAACGTAAAAGCCTCCATCGCGTTTTGTCAGCATTCCTGCCTCTGTGTGCGACCATAGCTATCTATCAACCCACTTTGGTGGTCTTGTGGACAGTGCACTGGTGTACATATCAGGGTTTGTTGTGCGCCAAATTCAGAAAAAGTTGTCATGTGTGCCACGTCAGTCACTGTCAGGGCAAGCTGTCAAAAAGGCCTTGATCTGTCAGTTTGTCCGGGCTGAGATTGGTTCTAAGGATGTGTTTTTTTTCCTCGGGGTCCACATTCAAGATACACAGTTTTGGATTGACAACCACCATTTTGTGCTGATGTCACTAGTTGTGTCTGTCTTCCAGGCAGCACTAACTTAATACTCTTTAGTTGCAGAGTTGCAGCAACACACGGAAAAAGCTGTGCAAGACCATTCTTTTCCAATGTTTTTAACTTTTTAATTTTATGGTTTCAGGAAGGGATTATGAACACAAATGTTCAAAATGAAAGCAGTTTTGGATGGACGCTGTGTTTTACAGAGTTTTTTTTAACATCGACTTCCATTGACGTCAATGCAACCCAGACTTCCTTATATGGGCATGCCCAGGCAACGGCTCTAGGCCTGCCCTCCCCCGCTCTGCTTCGTTCTGCTCTGTTAAACATGCTCCCAGGTAATGTTTGTTCCGGTGAGCCTAAAGAGGCAAGCATTATAGGCAGAAGTGGTTGGAGTTGCTAATTCCCAGCTAGCAAGAGAAAAATAGGCTCATCTGTCAAAGACATTTTACATGGGACTGTTTTGTGATCATGGGCCAATATGAAGCTGAACTATCCGCCAAACTGTTGCTGAAGTCCGATGCTTTTCCAAAGTTACTTGGTCGTGTTAAAGAGTCAGCAGAGCAAGCTGTAAGTAACAATTTATCAGTGTCCTAACTGTGTTTATTTTGTGTAAGTAATCAGACAAAAGGGGGTTGGCAGCTGTCCGGAAGTCCTCGGGAGCATTTGGGAGTGTGGCCAATCACAGCGGAGTGGGCTTGGCGAGAGGCGTACCTGGAGGAGGGGCGGCCATGGAGTAAATTACACGGACCGTTTGGGCGGGAGGCAGGAAACACTGCAGGAAGAGGTGCAGAGTCTGGAAGAGCTGCAAAGCTTTCTGTGCGGGTTATCGTGTGTAGCTGCTCTATAGGAGTCCACAACTCAATACAAAGGCCCGAAAATTAGTATAGTAGGTCCCATTTAATTAATTTTTATCACAAAAGATCCTTGTTAGCAGCCTGCTAATAAATGGAAACAGGAACCGTAAGTCAGCTCCATAGCTCGTCTATGACACATTTACAAATATTCTCTAAGGCACACCTGGCACAAGGCACACCTGTGCACTAATCCTGGTGTCTAATCAGCATCTTGATATGGCACACCTGTGAGGTGGGATGGATTATCTCAGCAAAGGAGAAGTGCTCACTATCACAGATTAAGACAGATTTGTCAACAATATTTGAGAGAAATAGTAATATTGTGTATGTGGAAAAAGTTTTAGATCTTTGAGTTCATCTCCTAAAAAATGGGAGCAAAAACAAAAGTGTTGCGTTTATATTTTTGTTGAGTGTCGTACAAGTGAAAAAAAATTAATTGTACCATATTTATACTACCGGGAGTAGTGTATATTGTATGAAGGAGCAATTGTGTCAGACAATGCATTTTGCTACGTCTGTCAGTCACACCGCAGATCTATAGCTTATGAAAAGGGATCAAGGAACTGAGATGTTGTTACCAACGACCAAAGTGCTCTAGTTTCGGTGGCATGTCAAAAGTCAAGTCATTATATTCACTTCACCTGTATCTGCTTCGTCTCTCTGCTCCTTAAAGCACTACACCAGTCTGCAGCTTTCACAATGATGCCCCGAGGCAGCTCTGATGTGGTGCAATGTGCTGTGAAAATGCTGGGGAGAATCCCCACAAGCTTCTCGATCAAAAGCTTCCTGCTCCCCTCGATGAATTTGGCACGGTGGGGAAGTGAATTACCTGCCTGTAATGTACGGATTCATTTCGCCAGATGATCTCTAGACTGAATTATTTGCATGATCATCTATGACTACCTGTCACAGTTTGTGGAATCAGACAAAGCCACAGTGATACCCATAAATATATGAATAATTGAAATAGCTTACATTTTTGAGGTTACCTTTTATTAAAAATGTATTTTGTGAAAATAACATGCACCCTGCAAACCCTGACCGATCCACATTGAGATGATTGTAAAAATGGTGCAGCAACAAACATTAACGTTATTTTTTAAGAGGGCACTTTAAATGAGAAGAGGTAAACAGAGGTATACTGCCAGTTCAGCCTAGAAGTGTAATTAGTTTTGCTCAGACATCTCAAGATAGGCATGAATGAATTTGGCCTTTTAGTCCCCAAGTAATTTTCCTACTTAAATGAGGTGCTGAATCGAAATGAGAAAATCTGATCTTTATTCACTTTTTTTTTTCAATTGAAATGTATTTGCTGCTGTCCCTTAGTCACTGAATGAGTATTAAACTTTAGATGATTGCTCAGCCATTTTTTTTTTAATCATTTGTGTACCTGTATACTGTATATATAAATATGTGCGTACTTGTGTAGGTGCAGATATAGGTGTATATATATGTATGCACGTGTTTGTATGTGAACACATGTATTAGCAATTGATGTGCTACGAAGAGGGGGTAGGATTAAATAAGCTCTGCTTCTTCCTACTCCTTTTCGGACATATGCGTGTTCGAAATAAATTAAACCAACCAACCAACCAACCATTGCTATGGCTATTGAAGGGTGCTTAACAAGGATTTACAAATGTATGTCAATAGAAACTTTTGGAAAAAGGAATACACTACTAAATTGATGACACCTATGCCACAAAATGGCTTTGCGTTATAACTTTAAAAGTGTATTCATAAAAAAGCCAGCATAAAATACAGAAAAATGTTTATACTAGGGCCGTCAAAGGTAATGCGTTACTAACGTTAACTGAAATTTGCTTTAACGGCACTATTTTTTTTTTACATGATTAAGCTTGCGCACGTCCTGTTTGATTCGCGGCCCACACCGCTGTAGTTTGAGGAAACAAAGCAGTGTGGCAGTTGATATGGAGCCACAAACGGGAGGAAATATTGAGCAGAAATGGACAAAGAAAAGGGTATTTTGAATGGTAAGTTTAGCTTCAAAGTGTGACATTTAAATGTTGCTCAGCTGGATTCCAACATGTAGAGGCGACAAGAAGTGAGTTTTGACAGTCTTTAATAATGTCCAGAAGTGCACAGAAACAAAAAACTACAGTGCCGAGCAAACACAAAGTCACTGTGAAAAAGGGAGCAAAAAGGCAAAAATAAGAATAATGCATAACACACACCGCCCTGGCGGGGCTATTTTACATGCTGGAGACGGACACGGCTGGACTGGATGGCACGCAGTATAACCAACAGCAACTCGCGCATAGGCAAGAGTGATGGCAGCACGTGGCACAGAGACTCGAGTTAGGGGAGAAAATCACAGATCGCCATCCAGTCGCCACAGGTGAGCTTAAAAGGATGATAAATATGATGAAGAAAAGCACAACAGACAGCAAAACCATTCAATGACAATGAGTGTGTCTCAGCAAAGCATGACACAAAGCCTGGCAGGTGGCTCTCTCTACTGTCGCTGTGAGTTGAGTTATCACAAAGTACGTCGACTCTCAAATGCCAGAAAGACAAGAGAAGGTGCTGGAACAATGCAGGTATTGCTTTAATTGTCATATAGAGTGGTACCTTGGCATACAAGTGTCCCAACTAACAATTGTTTTTTACATGCAGCTGTCTCTCGGCTGATTTGTTTGCTTTGAACTGCGAGCTAAACTTTGGGTTATGAGCTGCTAGTTACCAGCAGGCAAAGCTGAGGACAACTATTTGGGGGCCTGTGTCATTGTGACAAAGGCAGAAATGATCGAGCGCAGACACAGCGCTCAATGAGATGGCAGTAAAAGCGCCCTTATTTATTTATTAGCGATATATTAGCGTTTGTGCTCGAACTGCTGTGTTTGTCGAAGATGACAGGATAAAACTTGCTTGTTGAAAGGCTCACAATGTCATACTTCCACGTTGTTAAAGACGCCAGACTAAGAAAAGAGAGTGGTAAAGTGTGTGTAAAAGAGTGTTTGTGTATGTCTCTGTGAAGGAGTGTTTGGAAGTGAAGTACAATGATGCCTTGGTTAACGTCATTAATCTGTTCCAGAAGGTCCGACTCAAGTCAAAACAGACTCTAACCACAGCAAATGCACTTCACTCCATTGTAATGAATCCAAATAGCTGTCTTAGTACTGCACAATAGCACAGAATACCACACTAGACTGGCTGCTGTCAGTGCCTTCATTTGTATATTTTTGTATTATGTTGTTTGAAAGTACAGTGGAACCTTGGTTAGCATCATTAATCCATTCCAGAAGGTCTGACTTTCAGGCCTTGTCCCCACAGAAATGTTCCTGGGATTTTTTTTTTTGGAGAGTTGAAAGAAATTTGCAGATTAGTAAATAGTTGCATCCAGACGAGAATGGATCACTGGGTGAAAACAATGTAATACACAAGGCACACAGACGGGACCACGTGACACACCAAACTATAGAAGAAGACAGAAGGCATGCACATGCATCGTTGTCCGCTTTGCAAGGCTCGTCTAGACTTAGGACGAAGTGGAATTACTTTTTTTTTTACAGACTCTACCTCCCCACCGTCCTTACAACTGCGCGATCAATTTACTGCCTGATGTGCCTCTGCCCAGTGCTACATTATACAACATTTCCGGTCCCGAACACCAAGCTTTCAAAGAGTACATTGCTTCTTTCCTCACGGCAGGTCTTATTCAGCCATCTTCTTCTCATCTTGGAGCTGGATTTTTTTTGTAGAACAAAAAGACAAATCCTTCTTAGGAACGCTCCCGCAGTTTTTCATAACTTGATTAATGACATATTAAGAGACATGATGAATCAATTTTGTTTTGTTTACCTTGATGATATTTTGATTTTTTCCAGAAACCTCCATCACCCATTACGTCCGCCTTGTTCTCTAACGGCTTCTGGAGAATCGACTGTTTGTTAAGGCGTCCGTGTCCTTTCTAGGGTACATTGTGGAGAAGGGCCAATTATGTGCTGATCCCGCCAAAATTAAGGCGGTTGTCGAGTGGCCATCTCCTAAATCAAGGAAGCACTTGCAGAGGTTCCTAGGATTTGCTAATTTCTATAGGCGATTCATCTGCAATTTCAGCAGCAAGGCAGGACCTCTTACAAGGCTCACATCTAATAAATTGACTTTTATTTGGACCCCAGAAGTGTACGGTTGTTTACCTCTGCTCCTATACTCTCTCATCCTGATCCCAGTTTACAATTTTTTGTAGAGGTTGACGCGTCGGCTACAGGAATGGTAGCGGTTCTGCCAGAGCGTTCCCCGGTCGACCAGAGGCTTCACCCGTGCGCCTTCGTCTCACGTCGCCTCACCAGCGTGGAACAGAATTACGATGCGGAGAACTGAGAACTGCTGGCTCTCGTTCTTGCGCTGCGGGAGTGGAGGCACTGGCTGGAGGGCACGGCCCTTCTATTCGTGGTGACGACTGACCATAAGAATCTCGCCTACATAAGAACTGCCCAAAGATTGAATTCTCGCCAGGCACGCTGGTCGTTGTTTCTCACAAGATTTAACTCCTCTGTTACATACAGACCTGGATCCAGGAACATAAAGCTCAACGCCTTGTCTTGAATATTCTCCCAAGAGGAAGCAAACCATACCTGTCTCCCGGGTGTTGGGCGTCATCCAGTGGCAGGTGGAGAGAAGGGTGTCAGACGCAGCAGAAGGGGTGGAATGGCCAGAGGGGTGCCCGCCTGGTAGGCTGTTTGTACCAGAGGAACTCAGAACTGAGGTATTGCTATGGGGGCACTCCTCCAAACTAACCTGTCATCCAGGGGTCCGGCGCACGCAGTTCGCCATGGCACAAAGGTTCTGGTGGCCAACAATGTCCAAAGACAATGTCCAAAGACGTCAAGGAGTTTGTCTCAGCCTGCTCTGTCTGCGCCAGAAGCAAGTCCTCTCATCGCCCGCCTGCTAGTCTTTTACAACCATTACCCATCCCATCTCGCCCATGGTCACACATTGCTATGGACTTCATCACTGGTCTACCGCCCTCTAGTGGCAACACCGTTATCCTTAATATTGTAGACTGTTTCTACAAGATGGTTCACTTTTTTGCTCTGCCCAAATTACCTTCCTCGCTTCACTGCTCGTCTGTTGGTGAAACACGTCTTCAGACAACACGGCATCCCCACTGACGTGGTCTCTGTCAGGTGGCCTCAGTTTTCATCCAGGTCTGGAAGAGTTTTGCAGGGCACTGGGAGCATCTGTGAGCCTCTCCTCGGGGTACCATCCACAAACCAACGGCCAGACAGAGGCCAATCAGGACCTGGAGTGATTTTTGGTTGTATTTTGTGTATTTGTTCCTGCTCGGATTTCAGCAATGTCTTTTGTTCTTGTTCTTGTCTAGTTCGCTGCTTGGTTTTCAGCAGTGTTTTTTTTTTTTTTGGTTAGCTTAGCTTAGCTCTCCTGCTACTTCCGTGTTAGCAGTGCCTTTAGTTAGTTATTCTTTTTTGTTGTATTTTCCAGTGGCTAGGTCCCGAAAGTGTTTCTGTTGTACTTCTTACATTTTGTATTTTTTTCTTTTGTACTTTTTTGTCTGGGCTTGTAATAATTTTTTGTTACACTGAATCAGTCTCATCTCTGCATCTTGGGATCCTGTTACTGGCTACTTGCCACCCGTGACAACATGTTTTGTACATATTGTTCAAGCCTCCCTGCCAATACGCTACAAGAGATGGTTATGGTTATGGGTTAATCTATTTAAACATGCATACAAGTTACAATGGACTACATCACACATTACAAGTCACAGTTCCACACGTCCAAAAGGAGTAGGAAGAATCAAAGCTTATGTAATCCTACCCCCCATCCGTTTTACATCAATTGCAATACATTTGTTGCAGTACAGAGATGTACAAAAAGTCTACCAGTACAAAGTCAACTCTAATGTCACCAAGCACCGAACAGACCCACACAAAAATACCACTACATACAGACAGCGAAATAACTATGTATGATTACCGCAATAAGTATGTTTTCAAACATGGTAGAATCATTATTTGCAAATTTGCACATTTTTGGTAAAACATTTGTTTGGACTTTGTGGGAAAACCTGCACTATTCGTGCTTTGTCTCTGCAGAAGCAGGTTGCAGAAAACGCATCTCATTCATACAAAACTGGTAGCGTACGATGCTGCCTCGATGCAACAGTATAATCCAGGCTTTATATACATATTTTTAGTGCCGTCTTGCATTTTTTCACTTGGTGGTCTTGGAATATCACCCCTGTATTCAATTAGTAATTTTAATGAATCCAATCGTAAACATCAACGTGAAGCATACATTAGTCAAGAATTCCTCTGACAGAACTTCCACCAAATCACCCTCAGGGAACGTAGGAGCCTCAGTAAGTCCTTTAACAAAGTGACCTTCAATTACCAAGTGGCTTGTAAAAAACCACTGGCCGATCAGGTTTTACAAGGACACGGGCTTTAAAAAGCTTTTGCAAGTCACATCTCAAGCTGTATTGTAAAAGGTGACATCAAGAAGCACTATAATGACCAAAATGAAAACAACATAAAAAAAACCTTTCCCCTTTCACAATGCACATTTGTTGTGAGTTACAGTAATCCCTCCTTTGTCGTGGTTAATTGGTTCCAGACAAAACTGTGATAACTGAATTTTCGCCAAGTAGGTTTCCTTCATTATGAATATTTTCATACTGTAGTTATGGCATAAAAAATCTGTTTACGATCTTCTAAATACAGTTTTTAACATTATTAAAGCCCTCTAGACAACACCCATGTAGTCACTATTACACTCATATTACCCAATATAGTAGACATAATCAGAGAAAATAAGACATTTAAGACATAAATAAGTCTTGTGCTTGTGTGTGTTGCAATAAAGGTCTTCCAGATGTGTGGACAGGAAGTGACGTCGCTGGTTCAGAGTTGAGTTTTAGCTAGATTACAGCCACAACAGTAGCCCGTGTTGTTATTATTATTATTAGCATTATTATGTCATGATTATTTTGTGTTTGTGTTTATTTTGTGTCTGTTGTGAGATAATTTAAACCTGCAACAACAGCCTGTTCGTCCGGTGATCAAGTCTGGTGCTTGTCTCAGCGAACATTTACTGACACCTAGTCACCAATGTAGAATACCACATTCACAATTTTAACGTGGCTTCTTAATTCCATGTATATTAGCTCATTTAGACATTTTTATGCTTAAAAATGCTCAATTTAGGCAGAACATTTTTGACATTTGCTTCAATAAGCGTTTTTTTAAAACTTTTTTTCACTAATAATAGGCTGTACTCAACCAAAAAACAACATGATGTACAGGTATTTATTAATTAAGAAATGTTTGAAAATAAGTGACTCGAACCGCAATGTGGCGAGGGACGACTGTATAATACTTAGTTTTTAATGACATATTACCAATGCAGTGTTTGAAAAGCGCACTGCATTATGCCTTTGTAATATTTGGGCTACTTTATTAAGATAGAGAAATTGCCATCACCTTCTCATTAGCCAGTATAATAGTATAAACACTCAGATGTGTAATTCAAATCAGAGATCATTTTCATCATTTCCTTTTAAGAATGAGAAAATCCAATAATTCAACAGTGTGCGGAAAAGAATCACCTCACCTAAAGGTTTTATTAGGAACTGATTCTTAAATTAACTTCAACCAGTTTGTTTCCCAAAGCAGCTAACTAATAACTGCAAGACATGTGCATCATTAATTCATGAGTTGTAGGGGTGGCAGTTTGCGAAGTGTTGACGCCTCAGAGGAGGGTAATTAAACAGATAGAGTTGTTTCCATGCAGTAAAGCTCGCTTTGCACTCTGGTGCCATGGGAGACAAGATGTGTCTGTTGTTACTCATGAGAGTCTCATAAATTAATACAGCCCGGAAAATAACATGCTTGATGATTAAATCAAATCATGCTTCAAAGCATGGAAAATAGGCAGGGTGGAGGCAGGTCGTCAAATATGTCCTTGTGGGTGTGACAGTATACATAAGTGATGTTATCACCTCTTACATTGTTTAAGGTGGCTTGATTGCTTTTGAATATTCTGCCTTCTGTTAGTTTTGTGATATATTAATATAGGTACAAAGAGGATTGGATATAGGGCAAAATAATTTTCAGAAATTTCAACATTATGACATGAATATTATGAACAGATTTTTTTTCTGATGTAATGAACAGCTTATGTGTCACTGATTAAATGTATATTTATCTCTGTTAAGGGATTAACATACACAAGTCCAAAATAACCCACAGATACAAGTTTTATTTTATATATAAAAAAAAGATTTCAATTGTATTTCAATTATTTATCTCATTAATTTGTTCTGAAAGGTCCAACGATAACTGGTATGTGCAAAACCAAAGCAATTTTTCCCATAAGAAATCATTTAAATCCAATTAATCTGTTCCAGTCACGTGAAATATTAACAAAAATACATTTTGATAAATAGAGAATAATTACAATTTTACATGCAAAATAATGATAAATGCTGAATGAAATGGATAAATTGACATTTAACATCACTTTTACCTTTATTGAAGGCTCTTGTTGGGAAGATGCCGAGGAGAGAAGGGAAGCAGCGGGAAGGGAAGATTGTACTGTTGATTTGGATGAATATGCTTCTGCTGTTACTGGCTACATTAGCACATGCATAGAGACTGTTACGACCACCAAGTATTACAGTAAATACCCTAATCAAAAACCTTGGATGAACTGTGATGTAAGGGCTAAGCTACGTGCTCGTTTGTCTGCATTTGTCATGGGCACCACTGAGGACTACAAAAAGGCCAGACATGACCTGAGGACGTCCATACGAGAGGCCAAAAGACAGTACAGACAGAAGCTGGAGGGCTACTATTCCACCTCAGACCCTCGGCGCATGTGGGCAGGGCTTCAACACATCACGGAGTACCAACAACAGAGTAGCGTAGCCACATCCAGCCATACCACACTTTCAGACGAGTTGAATGAGTTCTATGCCCGCTTTGAAACCCAAACTCTTGATGAGCAGAGAGGGTGGCTGGACGTGGGGAGCACACAGGACTCACCTCTCATGGTGACATCAGCTCATGTGCGCAGGGTTCTAAACAAAACAAACCCACGAAAAGCAGCAGGCCCAGACAACATCTCAGGCCGTGCACTTCGGGTTTGCTTATCAGAGCTAGCTGATGTGCTTGCTGACATATTTAACCTGTCGCTTGCACAAGCATCTGTACCGACCTGCTTTAAGTCCACCACCATAGTGCCCGTACCCAAGAAGAGCAACGTGACCTGCTTGAATGACTATCGCCCTATAGCACTCACTCCTATTGTTATGAAGTGCTTTGAAAGAATAGTCATGACCCACATCAAAAAGAGCATCCCAGCCACTGTGGACCCTCTACAGTTTGCATACCGCCAGAACCGGTCCACAGATGATGCAGTCAACACTGCCATCCACACAGCCCTTTTCTCACCTACAGGGCCAGGACACATACGTCAGAATGCTATTTATAGATTAAAGCTCTGCTTTTAATACATTCAGCCCCCACAAACTCACAAATAAGCTCCTCACACTTGGCCTGTCACCCTCCCTCTGTAACTGGGTGTTTAACTTTCTCACAGGCAGGCCCCAGTCAGTCAGAGTCCACAATCGCACATCCAGCTCAAGAATTGTGAGCACTAGGACCCCACAGGGGTGTGTGCTGAGTGCGCTCCTCTACACACTCTTCTCCTATGATTGCGTGGCCTCCCAGAACAACACCAGCATCATTAAATTTGCAGATGACACTACAGTCATTGGACTGATCACTGGTGGTATTGAAACTTCATACCGAAGAGAGGTGGCGGACCTCATAGCTTGGTGTCGTGATAACAATCTCCATCTCAATACAGAAAAGACTAAAGAGATGATCATTGACCCAAGAACAAGGGAAAATGAGCTGCATAGACCCCTGTTTATTGATGAGACTGAGGTGGAGAGGGTGGAAACCTTCAAGTTCCTTGGCACATACATCAGCGAGGACCTCACCTGGTCTCACAACACCCAACAAATTATGAAGAAGTCCCAAAGGAGACTGTACTTCCTGAGAAGACTGAGGAAATTTGGCATGTCCACCACAATCCTGAGTTGCTTCTACAGATGCACTATCGAAAGTGTCCTTACCGCCTCCATCACTGTTTGGTACGGTAACTGTACAACACGTGATAGGAAGGCACTCCAGCGGGTGATCAAGACCTCACAGAACATTGTTGGGGCAGCCCTCCCCTCACTGCAAGACATTTATAAAACTAGAGTCCTACGAAGAACAAACAACCTCATCAAGGACAGCACACATCCACAACACTCATTATTCACACTCCTACCGTCAGGCAGACGCTACAGCAGTTTGAATTCCAGGACCACAAGGCTGGCAAACAGCTTTTACCCACAGGCCTTCAGGCTTCTCAACGAAACACTCATACACGCCGCACGCAACACACGCACACACTCATAGCATTATTTATTTATTTATTGGTATTAATGTCCTTTCTGTTGTTGTTGCTTAATTTATTGGTATTTATGTTTCTTATGTTGAATAAGAAAAGCAATAAAATATGACAATAAAACTCTTGAATCTTGAATCTTTGTGTAGTTTTATTCTGGGCTTTTCATCGGATTGTTTTAGATGCTACCGTCCAATACTGTAACTTATTGCTCTTATATTTAATAGAATTTGTAAACCGTTCACGTTGTGTGATCATTGACTACTTCTCCAATAGCAGTGCGGTCCAAAGAACCAGGAAGAAAAGCCAAACAGAAGCAATAATTTTTCTACAAGCAATACTGGGAGTAGTTTGTCTACATCTTTATTATTACCCCAAAATTCAGCATGCCAAAGGGTAATGGGTATACACTGTTTTTGATAACACTGCATTTTTCAGTGCAGTGCACTGACTCCTAAGCTAGATTTTAAATGAGCTTCTATTTGTTTCATATTTTGGTTTAAAATTAAATTTACATATGAAATTGGAAAAAATAGGGCATGAAGCGAGGCCTTCACCAGAGTACCAAGCTACAAATGTGAACACAAGTTAATAAAACTTTGCCATTATTTAAGTGTGGTGTGCAAAAGCAAAATAAGGCTTTAAAGAGAAAGTGGAAACACACGGGTATGTAATATTTTTATTTTAGATTGTTCCACGTTTACCTCTTTCTGCTACTCCCTTTGTATTGATTATTTTTGTGAAATTGACATTCTGTGACCTTTGTTCAGTCAGTGCACCATTACGTATCTCAGCTGCTGGTCCCATCTGAAGCCATCCACCGTGATGCATCACCCTACCCAAACGTGACAAGTCAAAGCTGCAAAGTTGAATATCTAATTTGTGTCGCCTTTCTGCCTTCATAAAGGTAGCCAAAATGGAACGCGGTAGTGTTGCAAACAAAATGGAACACAGTGGTGTTGCATGCGTAAAAGGGACACATGTGAGTGGTTCTGCTACCTGAGGCAATGGGACATGCTCCCAGCATTCCCTGACAGCTCATGCACTCCAGCAACAACACTTGCCACACCAATACACCATTGTAATCGCAGATGTGTAAGTTTCTTTGAGAGTTTTAGGACACCAGTCCACACCTCCACAAAGAAACTCAAGCACCGGTTAACTCAGCTTGACAGGACTTTTAGCCACTGTTTGTTTTCATTTTCCCCTTTTACTTAGTTGCAAAGAGAGTCTACAGTAGGCTTATGACCCACACATATTACACATATTTCTGACAAATACACTCCTGATCAAAATTTTAAGACCCGTTGAACAATTGCAAGAATTGACATTTTGCACTGTTGGATCTTAAAAGAAGTTCTAAGTAGAGCTTCAAAATGCAAACAGAAGAAATGGGAGTGAGACAAAAAAAATGGCCCAAATGAAGGTTGTTACTGGTGCCCAGTGCAGTCCAATAACAATCAGACGCCATCCGCAAGAGAAGGATTTAAAGAACAAAAAATGTCCTCAAAGGCCTCGTCTCTTTCAACGACCGAACACCAAACATTGGACATTGAAAGGTGGAAGAAGGTTCTATGTACGTATATTCTAATATTGATGGTCCTTATGGCTTCCAACGTTACTAGCATGACAAGGAGATCCTACCTGAGATGTTTTCCACACGGCACAGTGGCGGGGGCATCATCATGATCTGGGGGCGCTTTTTTCTTCAACGGAACAATGAAGCTTCAGGTTCACCATCCTGTGTGTCCCCTTGATCGAAATCCAGCTGACAACATTGGGGGATGGATGGTAAGGAAAGTTTACAAAAATGGACATAGTTTCAGACAGTGGATGCCCTCCTTGAAGCGACCTTCACCACCTGGAGCAACATTCCTACTAGCCTCCTGGAAACAGTGGCCACAAGCATGCCCAAACAAAATTTTTAACGTGATTAACAAGAATGCCAAAGCTACTCATTACTGAGTCCTGTTTTGAACATTTTATTTCTATTTTAGGTGGTTTGGTGTTCGTCTTACTCCCATTTCTTGAATTTTGAAGCTCTACCTGGAAACTCCTTAAGATCCATCCATCCACCATTTTCTATACCGCTTCTCTTTTAGGGTCGTGGCGGTATGCTGGAGCCTATCCCAGCACTGCATAATGTAAATTCTTGCGATTTATTAACTGGTCTTACAATTTTGATCACGTGTGTACTTGTAGTATACTCGGTGTGACAACAATTTCTCATATGCATCGTCATGTTAATGGTGTAAGATGCAGTGGTACAAATTATGTAACTATGTAACAATTATTATTTCAGATGCATTCAACCATCATTACAGTCAATAAGTCCAGTGTTTGACTTCAGATTTATCGAGAAACAAAGCAATTAAGACAACACATTTGATTCTTACAAAATAGGCTGTGCTACTACTGTATACTATACTATACTATACTATACTATACTATAAGTACATCAGCAGGCGACAGCCCAGCTACTGTATTAACCTATACAATGACCCTCTTCAGAATCCAAAGAAAAAAAAAGTTTTTTGAAATCATGTTTTTAATTTTTCATATCAATAAAGCGATAGATTGAAATAAAAAAAAAAGGGTTTCATACTTCTTAGCGACACTACTGTTGTTGTATGACTCTCCCTTGTTCAATCTTAACATTAGCATCATAACTCCTCCATTTGCCAACTTTGTTGACTTTAGATTCATTTTTTTAGCACTGTGTCGTGGCTGCATCGCGACAGGTCATTGATGTGTGTGAATAACAGGAAGAAAAGCTCTGACTCTCTTGGGGAGAAGTCGTTTGGCGCCACCACATGTCTTTTTTCAACCTTTGTCTATGTGATTGGAATGGATTTGGCTACAGCTAAGAGCTCCAGTGGCGTCTCTTGCATGAAATCCGGCAAAGGATCCCAATTTTTTCAAACGGCCAACTATGGTGCAGCCTAGCTTATATCATAGCATGTTGTATTAAGCGGTATCAAACGGGAATTTGAGTGAGTATCCAATTAAGGGTTTCTTTATATGTTTCAAATCCTTGACAGTGTAACCAGGATACACTATTCACAAAAGGTTAGGGATATTCAGCATTCGGGTGAAATCTCATGATGACCCTAGTATGCGCTGTAACCTTTATAGGTGAACTTAACTTGACCTTCGCTAAGCTTTTAAATGCACATGTCCAACTCTTCAATGATTGTTGTTCTCTAACAAGGAGCTGATGGCAAAATTGACAATGGTGCATTTTAGGTTCATCGTGATATTCCACCGAAAAGCCAAAAACAGTAGATCCCCACTTTTTGCAGGGGTTGCATTCCAAAAGCCACAAGTGAATGGTAAAAAAACACATTCTTGACACATGGCTCATTCACCTCCAAACCCTCCTGCTACCTTGTTGTTGACACTCACCTAAATTCCAAATCAACATTTGCAATCAAAGTGTTATTTTATTAGATGACATTCAAATCCAGAATTTTCCCCTTCTCTCTTCAATATGGCTCACACACCTATTATTTTAAATTATTAAATGTATAGGTATTCACTACTTATGAATTATATTTTAAGATGATCGGCGAACAGATGTGTGGAGCCGCATTATGTAATAATGGTGCACTATGATATATTGTAATAAATGTTCACATCGTTATGTAATAACGATGTGTTAAGTTTTGTTATAATTGCCGCGTTTTGTAATAAAATTCTTGAACGCATTTTATAATAAATTATTACATATTGCAAAAGTTATTACAAAATGTGGCAAAATTTATTCCGAAATGCGCTCCAGATTTTTTTTTACAAAATGTAGAAACTATTTAATTTCGTATTTAATTTTACTGCATTTTGTAATAACTTTTGCAATATGTAATAATTTATTACAAAATGCGTTCAAGAATTTTATTGCAAAATTGCGGCGCTATTACATAATGACATGAAAATGTATGACATTATTTGCATATTGCACCATTATTACACAATGAGGCTCTACAAGATGCAATTGGAGTCACAGTGTAGAAGTTATATTGCTTCTCACAGCAACTATGGCTATGTTCACACTGCAGGTCAATTCCCATTTTTGTGCTCATATTTGACCCGTATCTGATTTTTTCATCTCAGCGTGAACAGCACAATTCCGATTTTTTCAAATGCGACTCAGGCTTCATTCATATGTGGATATGAATATGATATGTATGGTATGCGACTGCAGTATGAGCGGTCAGGTCGCATATATCCGACCTATACGTCATCGAAAGACATGTAAGGCCGTGTTAAGGCCGAGAGTTTAAAGGTACTCACAGATGTACTCACAGAAAGGATGAGCCGGATACTCGTTATAAACGAGTATTTCTTTACGGATAATGCATTTTTGCCGAATAATAGCATGAAACGAGTACATCTCATCATTATCAGTAATCGCGATGAAAGAAAATCCTCATTACGTACTCACTCTTCACGCTGTGATTGGCCTGTTTACACACAGTGACACCCACCCTCCCGTTGCACAAAATCATTGAAATGACCACAAACGCGTCAAGGAGCGCACGTTAGTAATGTGCTAATCGATATGAAATATCGCTACTTCGATACCAGCTCCTTCATGCGCAAAAAAGCCGATTCTGAAATCAAAATAGTGATACGTTTGAGATGTCAGCTATATGACTGTGTTCTTTGTTGTTTCTGATGTTGTATATTAGCTTGGCTACATTGAAAATCACCCCACTACCTCACGATACTTAAGGGTTTAAAATAAATCAATAAATACTACAATGTATTGTATTCTTTATGCTATGATTTGAAATATTGTACACTACTTTTTAACATTTACCTGACACATTAGGTAAATTTGCTCATAGTATGGGATCGGTATCGCTGATACCAGCCTAAATTTTTACCCAGTATTGGATCGGAAATGAAATCAATGGTATCGCACATCACTAGCACACACACTGCTGCAATCTTCACTCCCATAAACGCTCGGAAATGCGAGTGATGTTGTGCTTTTGCGCATGCACCTCACTTTCCAGACAGTTCGCATTTGTTTGGGTAATGTGAGCGACCACATAAAAAATCGGATTTAAACAAAAAAATCCGAATCGTGCATCACATTTATGACCGACTTAAGTGGTCATAACTGGGTTCATGCACAGGGTTATGTTTGCTTTTTATGCAAATTGTATTCACGGTATCTGTAACATCTATTTGGAAACAAGGGTCAAGGAAGCAATGGTTTCCTGCCAAGCTGTGCTGGTGAAGTGCACAATTAAGAGTGTACCCTTAATTAACACACTTCTCGCTTACCAAAAAGACAGAAAGGAAAGTATCATCAGGTGTAAATGAGGTCAGTGCCAGGAAGAGTACCGGTCTTAGTGGTGTCTTTAATTATACTATAAGATAGCAAGTAATTGTGCTGCCAACGGGTTGTTAGCTTCCCTCCCTTTGTGGCTCTTCCATCCAGAGCTGAAACTTTTAATGGAGTGCAGACTATAGGTAAGGCCTTACACTTGTAGCCCAGTGCAATTCCTCACGGAGGATGTGTGATGGGGCTTGGTGCAAGGAGCGCAGCAGAGCTCCATTATGTGGCATTAATGGGCTTCTAATTTAAGTCAAGGTTTATTAGATGTCAAACACAAAAGGGCTGAATGGCTTTTCAAGATGAGTTGAGTTAACCTGCTGTCAGGTGAGGCACCTGCCTTATTGCTATTCCTGGATACTGAGGCCGCAGATTACATGAACACCTCTACTCTGATGTTTAAGAAAAAAAAAAAAGCCTTGACTCTCCCAAAAGTGAATCTCTTGTTAATTTCAGAATAAAAGTAAAGAGGGACATACATACAAAAGTTTAAGGTCCTTCATATCTCTAAAAACTCAAGGTTGTGGGGGTTTCGGCTGTTAAAATTCTGCACTGTTTTCAAGCAAGCCTGGGACAGTTTTATCATAAAAGATTACAAGGTTCATTTTTTAAATCTTACTCCAAAAAAAAATGATGAGTATACCCTCACATTGACATCAACAAGCATTTGCAAGCATCTTATTGATACTTGATGCAAGACAAGTGTGGCTTTCAGTAGCAGCAGCAGCATCTATGTGTGTGCCAGGGGCGAAAACGCAGCTGCTCAGCAAGGCAGCTGTTACATGCAAGTAGGCAACATGGCCCAGGTGTTGCAGCTAAAACACATCAGACACGTGCGGCATAACACTAATGCAGAGGCCAAGCTTCTTCAGGCTGCTAAATAAAATGAAGGTCTTGGAAATACAGTTGGTCCTCTGTTTACGGGGTTTCCGTGTTATGACGCTTCGTGGTTACAAACACGCTCCCGTAAAGAATATACTGTACTATGTGCTCAATATTATCTCAATCACTCGGCAGTCGCACCAATCATTCAGAATGAACGTCTACCCTGATGTTGTAAAGATGACAAGAATGTGGATCAGCAATCCCTTTATTGCAAAAACAAAAAAAGGCTAAAGCGGAACCACGGCAAAACATCAGCAAACTGAACTATCCCCACTACACAGTGAGGGTTCGGAAAGAACAAAACTCTTTAACACTACACATAACAGCCTGGTCACTACCATATCCTACCATATCCATATCCATACATGTTAAAGGAAACGCTCCTATGATAGGAACAGTAATAATTAAACGACAGTGTTTTTATTCTGTTTTTTTTTATTACGGATTTGTGTTTTTATTCCTCTATTTTATGTCCTTCATGTGTTCTGTGTAAGGTGTGAGTAACTTCAGTGTTAGTACTAAATAAGCAGAACGACATCACAGAGCATGACACTTCCCACATTTGCGTTGTTTTGAAAATGACAGTGATGACAAAAGGCAATCATCATTGGTGCGTTTACGGACAATAAACTTACATCGGCTGGACCATGTTTGATTGATGCATGCAGATCAAAAATCAATGTAAACTATCAATGCTCACTTGCTCACTTTGTGTGTACCACGTACACAGATTTAATGAACACGTGGATGTCCAGTTCTGTGGCTGCCTTGAAACTGACTTTTGGCAGTTTGGAGGCACGACCCACCAGAAGCACAGAGCTGCCTGTGATGATTGCTTTCCATGACCTCTTCTTTCACCTGGTTGACAGCTCGCTACCTGTTCCATTGTCGAACTAGAGGAGTTGGAGCAGTATAAGTGCGTTTATCATAAATATATCTTGAATGCAATGACTAAAGTCATGTATATGTAGTGGAATAGAATAGTCTACAAGTCCATAAACACCTGACACAGGCTCCGAAACTAACATAATGGAGACACTGTTAAAGTTTAGTAACAGTTGAGCTAAGCTGATGTTTGCTTCTGCAACAGAACAATGCTTGACGGGCTTCACAATCAAAATTTAAACATAGAAATGTTTCCTTTTCAACTAGCATTCCATGTATGGACAACTGCATTGCTGGAGTTGGAGATGGCAGTTGCAGCACTTCAGGCTATCCAAGTAATCATATCTAGACTTTGTTTGAAATTTGTGTTTAAATATATGTTACAAATACTTTTTTTTTTGTTTTAACCTTGAAATTGGAGTCAGCCCTTGTAAGAACAACTCATGGAATAGAATGGCTGGTGTTTAGGGATAATATCAAACCCAATGACTCAACCCAGAGAGTCTTCAGGTAAAAACTTTAAATGATCTCAGTTATTGCTTCCCAACATGCAGTTAAATATAGAAACACTAAATACTATGTCCTCCAACTAGCTGGCCCGTGTCCAGAGTGTACCCCTCCTAAAGCCCAAAGTTGGGATAGGCTGGGAGAGGTTCCAGTCACCTGCGATCCCTAATGGGAAGATAAATGAATGAATACTTATTATGTACAGCCTTGTCCTAATATCGGGATATTCAAAAGCCAGACGTCAACTGGGAGGCTGCTGCAGAGTACAGACTTGATGCCGAAAGTTTAATTGTGGTCTCAGAATTTTACCGTCCCCCGAACGAAGAGCAGCACACCAGAGTACAGCTACTTTTTCAAAGAGTAGGACATTCAACAACATCAAGGAGGTTTATCTGATGGTCAGAGAACCTGTAAATTCTACCTTTTCTGTTTCACTAGAAGTAAAGAATAAAGGACTACGGGCCACACGGTGGTCTAGTGGTTAGCATGTTGGCCACACAGTCACAGTCAGGAAATCGGCAAGACGTGTTTGAATCTCCATTGGGCATTTCTGTGTGGAGTTTGCACGTTCTCCCCGTGCATGTTTGGGTTTTCTCCGGGTACTATACGGGTTTTCTCCGGGTACGGTTTTCTCCCACATTCCAAAAACATGCATGTTGTCCAAATTGTCCATAGGTATGAATGTGAGTGTGAATGGTTGTTTGTCTATATGTGCCCTGCGATTGGCTGGCGACCAGTCGTCCAAAGTCAGCTGGGATAGGCTCCAGCATACCCCCGCGACCCGAATGAGGAGAAGCGGCATAGAAAATGGATGGATGGATAGATGAATTTAACTACTTATATCATATTACTTATAAATCCTTCACAACAGTTGACTCTAACACATACCTGTTAGGGTTGCAAAAGACAAGAAGAAGAAGCTCAGGTACAACCAGTGGTACCTTTTCCCATGGGGATCACTGCACTCGGGTCTACCCCCCACAGATGCCTGTGAAAGATGTTCTTTAAAGCCATTGTATGTTGTCAAATGCGCTGTTGGAAATGTCATAAATATAGCACATGAATTCACAATTGGGAAGCAGATAGTGTTGTGGTCCATACCAGGGCATGCAGTCATGCTCAAAATTAACAATGATTGGAAAAGTCTCTCTGTCACTCTCTGTTAGTGACACATGCACCTGCGCTGAAATCCACTGGAAACAAAAATGCTTTGCCACACAATCATGAGACGGGTTCCCCTCTTCATTGGTCATCCCTGTTAAATAAAGAAAATATGTGCCACTATACATCAACATGTGCCTACATGTCTGTAGGACCTGATTCATCATGATTTTATTCATAGTCAAAGATGACAGGGTGCACTACTGTATATACAGTACATGGTCACATGAAGCCACTTGGCCTCCTTTGTGAATGTACATTTGATTTAAATCCATACATAAGACTTGATAGTTTAATTGTTCATCTTATGCTTCAGAAATGCTACACTGACAGTGTCTCCTGTTTTGAGAAAGTCAAGTACTGTATTCCTAACTTTCCCTAAAGAGTTTTCTGTGTACGGTTATGACATGGCCTGGACCCAGTGTTGACTTGATGTTCAAGATTCTGCACAAAATCCTGCAAAAAGTTGCCAATTTATATTTCCTTCTGGTGTCTTATTGAGGCAATGTCGATGTTTTTTGAGGTTTTGTGCTATCATTTATTTTATATGCTGATTGTGAATTGGGTGTAGCGGTGTTCTTAGACATTAGCTCAGCTCAAATGTTTCAAAACATTAAGTGTGTACATCTGGGTCAGAATCTTGGTCAGGTGCTTATGGACTTGTAGACTATTGTATTCCACCAGGTATACATGACTGTAGTCATTACATTCATGATATATTTATGATAAACGTACTTACCTCGCTCCGACTCCTTCGGTTCGACAATAGAACAGGTAGCTAGCTGTCAATCAGGTGCCACGGGGGCGAGAGTTCCAGGAAAGCAACCAATCACAGGCAGCTCTGTGCTTCTTAGTGGAGCCCTGCCTCCAAACTACCAAAATTCTTTTCTCACACGCGCAGAGCAAGACGTCCATGAACAAAAGAGAGCCGTGGGGCTGAGAAAAACACGATGTGTCCTATGTGGCGCTATGCAGAACTCCTGGTCATTAAATCTGTGTACGTGGGGCATACAAAGTGCACATGGACAGTATTAGGCTGAATCCCATCTCCGCACCTTAACCTTATCTTGCCCTTACCCCTAGGTTTTGCGCGTTCACGAGAAGTATGCGTTCAAGTGGTGTCCCATGTTTTGAATTGTTGGTTTTGTGAGCCGGCTAACACCAATATTGAACTTCACTGCAATCTACTGCATTTCATCAATGATTAGACAATGATATATAGCGACCACATTAGCCTGTTAATTATAAGTTGTATTTTAAAATTGCACGCTAACTCCCTAGCTAGCTCACGCAGCTAATGTAGAAGCTACATTACTGAACTGTACTGTGACGTTCGCGTTTTATATTAGCTATCTAATCACTTACGCAATGCAGCACAGCTTTTGGAATCTAACGTTGTCCCATCTATTTTTTTTTTACGATGGCTCTATTTGTTAGCAGCACAGCACAGCACACTATTACTATACTACTGCTACTATTATTATTATTGTATTTACAATGACTTAACAGGTGTAGCCCATCAATCATGCATATGTGTCATTCCTGCAGGAGATGTTGAGCCAACTGAAGTCAGTAAACCATAAGAGTGCATTGCCACAACCCTCTGCAACACCACACAGCACTCCAGGAAGATTCAAAAGCTGCAAGCCCAGTATGGAAAAGTAAAATGCAACAAAATGCTATTCTGGACTTTCCTAGAAAAGAATCACAGAGAGAAGATCAACGATAGGAGTAGGCCGAGGCCAAAACAGGGTGGTTTTTAAACATTGAAATAATGGTTGATAAGGTTTATACATTTGTTGATGTTCATAAAGTTTGTTATATTGTTATTTCTATTGCATATATATAGAAAACGTTAGCATAAACATAGTAGAGTAACATTCCAATATAAAATAAGGTAATAAATAAGATTACTGTAAATGAATAAAACTGAAAAACAAAAACAAAACAATCAGCTAGTTTAAGGGTGACTACGATGAGGAAGGGAGGTTGAAGGGAGAAGCCTGTCTCTCACACATACTCACGTACGCGCTGTATAAGTCAGCCAAGCGTAGGCGGTGCCCCGATAATCAGCCAATGAGATGAGAGTGTAGGCGGCGCCCCGAAATTCAGCCAATGAGAGCGTGAAGCGTCAGAAGGCGTCACCAAGTGTACTCTGTTAGTCATGGAAAATGTTTCCCTCTCTCTGTCGCGCGAGCGAATTTCTGAACTTGCACCGACTTGACGCTTTACGTTATATGGAATTTTTTATGTAATACGATGCAAAAACTTTACATAAATTCTTTACGTTCAGTGGGATTTACGTAAAAGGAGGTTTACGTTATGCGAGGTACTAATGTAATTAATTTTGACATTGTTTAATTCCAGCAGTTTGCAGTTTTTTGTTTAATTACAAAAAAACAAGAAATCTTTTTACACAAACGCTAGGCAATTTTATGTTTTGTGAAAATTCACTGAACCGTGGCTTGAAAACCAAAGAGACTGTGATTATGGAATACCGTAACACCCTGTGACAAATGAATGAGTTTAGAACTCATCACTTGTCCCTTTAAGATTCAGAATGCACAGAATTTAGTTATTTCATTGTTTGTTCAACATTTACGTCATTTATATTAGTACTGGTTTCATTTAAATCAAACTCAACAGCTGTTTAGTGTTAGATGAATTTATTAGGAACGGGTGTAAAGAATTCATCTTTTCTGTGGATACTTACTGATGGGGTGTGGCTCACCTGCAAGAATGTTTGGGGAGGAGCTGCCAGGTGCTTCTGGGTTTTTAGAGGATTTAGAGGACCTCGTCAGACCATACCATGTACTGAGGGGGTATGTATGTTTAGGTGACTTAATATTGGGGTAGGGAGGGGAAATAACAATAGGATGAGCGGTACTGTTGAAATCTAGTTTGTGGAGTGTTATAATATTACCAACCTTGGGGCTCTAGTGGAACATTCTGGGAAGATTAAGAGCCCTATAAAAGAGTAGCTGGTGGTAGCTTTTTTTTGGGGGGGGGGGGGGGGGGGGGGGATGTTGATGCTGGATGACGGTGTGCGGCTGTGCTGCTATAAACACATAGTGTATTTCATTTGAGTGAGTAGATATTTTGCTCTGTTTTGTAATATTTCAAGTTTATTTCTTTGAAACTTTTTTAAAATTTTTTTTTTCACGTTTGAGTCTGTCGATAAACATTCCAAGCCTAGGGAAACTATAAGTCTGCCTCCTTAATTTTCCCAGCCCTCGGACACCACATTACAACACACCCCTAATCCAAAGGTGTTTGGACACAGCAATAGTGGTTGTGCCTTAGACAAAGTGAGTGTAAACATGCTGATACCTTGATACTGGCTGAAATGAGGTCTAGAAAGGTCGGCTGTCGGCTCATGTGATATGCTGATATCATGCATTACGACAGTTTGACAGCTGAAATCCAAATTTTAATTGCATTAACATTCTACAATTGAGCTTCCACAATATTTATACTCCCTATAAAGTACTCCTAAGACAACATGGTGAGCACACTGCAAATCCCAATACCAGAGTAAAATGTAAAAGAAAATATGACCTTTCCTCTTGAATCACAAATGCACTTTGAACTTACTTGATAGTCCTGCGATTCATATTCAAAGATTATTGTACTGGACACTATCATGGCAGCTTGACAGTGACAAGAGAGAATATGAAATAGCTTGGAAAGATGGCAGACAAAAATAGAATACAGTGATTCCACTTTTATCGTGGGGGATAGGCTCCCAAAATAGCCCGCAGTATGTGAAATCCGCGAAGTAGCCAACTTCATTTTTTTTTTGCAATTATCGTTTATGTTTTAAGGCTGTAAAACCCCTCACCAAACACTTTATATGCTTCTCAGACAGGCATTAACATTTTCTCACATTTCTCTCATTTAAACATTCTCAAAGTTAAAATTCCGTTTGAATTTTAATGATCAACTTACTCGGTTGGACACAAGAAATTGTTAAGTGACTCATGCATATTTTACTCCTCTGACTGTGCCTCTTCGTCCTGGTGCCGTTCGGCTGTGGCGTTTTTGTATCTTTGTTAAAACATATTGCTCGTCATCCTCCTTGAACCGAAGATTCATTTACAGTAATCCGTAATGGCGCCCTACAGCCATGTAACTTCTGCCTTCCTTCAGCATGTCCACAAGTCCAACTTTTTGTGTAATGGCTGGCTTCCTCTGCCTTTTAGGTGCAAAACGTTTCATCGATATTGTAGGTTTTGTCTGGGAGAAAACTTTGACAATTCCAATCACAGGGACAGTAAATACAAATAACTTTGGCATTGTTGCGAGAGCCATCTGCCAGGACTTTGAAGCTAAATTAACCAATCAAAATACCCTTTTCTTTCTCCATTTCTGCTCAATATTTGCTCCCGCTTGTAGCTACAGGTCACCGCTGCCTCCTCAACTACAGTGTGGACCGAGGGTCAAACAGGACGTGTGTACGTTAATCGCACATAAAAAAAAATAGTGCCATTAAAGGAAACTTCTGAACTTTGACAGCCCTAATAAACATATACAGGTATATCTTTTTTAAATTTATGTGGTAAATGTATGCTGTACATTTTGCTTGTATTATCATGTATTATGGACTTAGTGCAGGGCTCCAGGCTGCGACTAAATGGTCGCATTTTGCCACTAAAATATGAGACGGCGCATGTGCGACCAGTTAAAAGTACGCCCGTTGAGATGCACTTTGTCCCTTATTACTGTGAGAATGAAAAATAGTGTGTAAAATGTAGAGTCAGTTGACGACAACTTGTCACAGTCTAAGCCTATCGATGCCAGCGTGTGTGATCACTCACGTTTCAATCGCATTCGATCGACTTTTCTATCATCTTTGTTAACACATTTTGCCTGCCTCTCAGTTTTACTGTCGCTGTAGCTATAGTTATGCTAGCCTCTGGTAACCGGACTCCAAATATTTTTATTTTTTTACCATGGTGACATTATGTCTTTCAAACAAACAAGCAATACGCTTCGTTCGGAGCTCGTTTTCATCCCACAGAGAAGCTACAAGTCGCTGTCATGTTCATGGGGTAAGTGCTAACTTACTTTTTTAAAATGTCACTTAACAACCTTGCTCTCTGCCCTTGCTCTCTCCACTCTTATTAGCTCACCAAAGAATATTTGCTTCAACTCTTCAATTCATACATGATGCCTGTACTTGATGACAAATGAGCACAAAATACCATGAAGACAATAAGCACACTGAGTGTGCTTTGTAAATAAACTACAATTGAAATGTTGCCAGTCACAAAAAAACACAAATACAGTGTTCCCTCGCTACATCGCGGTTCACCTTTCTCGGATTTGCTGTTTTGCTGTTTTTTTAAGTGCAATTTTGAATATATTTTTTTTACAGAATAGAACGTCCTTGTTGTGTATTAGAACGACCTATCGGTGCTCTGTTGTATGTCTGTTATTGTATTTACTACTACTACCAATAGAGGGTGTTGCATACTCATGTAGAAGACATGTGCAGCTCGACCTAGTCTGTGTGTTTACGCACCTGTAGGAACCCAAACGAGACAACAGCGGGCCAAAGATAGAGCCACAACAGTCCTTATTGGCTAAGAGAGAACCCGCCCGTTGTGTTTTCCTTCGTACTGTCACTAGCATGACTGCATGAGCTGCTTGCTAGCTGCAAATAAACAATAGAAGGAGAAGAAGAAGCTCAACCGACTAAATGAATCTTCGATTCAAGGAGTAGGACAAGGAGGAGGACGACGACAGGAGCAAAATGTTTTAATAAAGATACATAACCGCGCCAGGACGAAGCACGGTCAGAACACTGAATACTTAAAGAGGACCTATTATACAAATTTTCGGGCCTTTGTATTGAGTTCTGGACTCGTATAGAGCAGCTACACACGATAAGTTGCACAGAAAGCTTTGTAGATCTTCCAGCCTCTGCGCCTATTCCTGCAGTGTTTCCTGCATCCCGCCCAGACGGTCAGTGTAATATACTCCACCCCCGGCCCTCCTCCAGGTACACTTCCCGCCGAGCCCACTGCGCTGTGATTGGTTCCATTCGGACAGCTGCCGAACCCCTTTTGTCCGATTGTTTACACAAAATAAACACAAATAAAAACAAATAAACACAGTTAGGACACTGATAAATTGTTACTTACGGCTTGCCCTTCTGACACGCCTTTCCAGCTTTACTTGGGCGAGCTGGAAAGGTTGAACTTCAGCAACAGTTTGGCGGATAGTCCAGCTTTGTATTGGCCCATGTTCACAAAATAGTCCCAGTGCAGTTGACGTATTATTCATTTTATTTGATTATTATTGAATATTTTTTGTTGCTGACACACTTGTGCTTCACACTTTATCCCAGTAAGCTAGCTGACAGTAACGCGCAAATGAGGTACAGTCAAACCTGTCTTAGCGGCCACCTGTATAGAACAGCAACCTGCCTATAGCGGCCACTGAAAATCCCCCGCAGAAAATGTACGTGTTATAGACCCTGTGTATAGCGGTCACCTGTCTAACCATTTTGTATTTTGTATATAGCGGCCAAAATGCCGACTCAAGCAGAAGCTTCATGCACAAAAAAGTTTCGTTTTTTAAGCAATGAAGCCGTCGTGTGTAGACTTTAATTACTGAGTCCTAGTTCGACATTAAAAAGCCATCTTCCTACTTTGCAATGCCGCCCTGAAAAGATTCAATGACGGCCAAAACGGTAATCTTCCCACTTTGCAATGCCGTGAATAGATTCTATAATAGCCAAAACACCTTAATAAAACATCTAAAATATCACTTAATTGTCGACTAATTAGAGATTAGAAGCCCATTCAATAACAAAGGAGCGATGGTATTTTGAGTTTACGACGATCTTCGCACCTTCTCCGCACTCAATTGTTCACACACACACCCATTCATGACTGCTTCACACGTATCCTGTACATATATCCTCGGGCTCGTTCACTAAAATTTGTATTTCTTGCTTTTAAAATCGTGTTTTAGAAAAAATCAAAGATGGAAATTTGTGACGTTCTGCAGGACAGGATCAAGCGTCCCCTGTCCTGCGCTCTTATTTGGCGGGCTGTGCCTTCTCCGGGAAGGAAGAGGCAGCTGCTTCATGCTTGGTGGCCGCGCAGCTGCGGTCAATTAACATTTGTGGCGGATAAAAAGCCAGCGCCGTCGAATGTGCGGCGCTGGTTCATTGTTGTTATTGATATTACTAGTTTCCTCACCGGAGCTGTTACCTAGATTTACCTACCTGTTTATGTGTCAACAGAGCGTTTTCCCCTATGTCTCTTGGTTTTGCTCCAGTCTTTTTGTGAATACTGTACATGTTAATATGTGTGCGCACAAATTCAAAATGGCTGCCGACCTGTCTATAGCGGCCACCTGTCTATAGCGGCCACTTTTGCTGTTTCCCTTCAGTGGCCGCTATAGACAGGTTTGACTGTACTTTGCCCACCCACACTAACGCCTAAAGACGAAGAAAAAAGACACCAAAAAAGAAGAAGGCTGACCGATGTGTGTGAAAAGAGGGTGATACTGGAGTTAATAGTATTGATCAGTAATACAGTGAAAATGAGAGGAAATGTGAATGTTCAATTTGCAAGTCAATTTTGGTGTGCACCCCTAAATTTTCTGCTTGCACTCCCAAAATTCTAAGTTAGGGACCACTGTGCTACTTGTAAAAAAAAAAAAGCTAGCTGGAGTCCCGACTTACGGTGAATGAGATGTTTTCCTGCTGAAGCGCCTTATTTTCACAGAAAAAAATCTTTTTATATTTATATTATATATATTACACTATATATTTATATTATATTTGAGGTTTGGCACTCATGCATGATTCATTTTCTCCAGAATAGAAGTACTGGGGTATTATTTACCTTTGGTGTCCACTTTACAGTCATCACAGATGACAAATCTAAGGACTAAAAATAAGCTTTTGATACCGTCTTAAGTGAAAATAGCTACAGATTAAATGATAAAATGCATTTAATGGAAAAAGAATATGACCCATGCTTATAAACACTTTATGTTTAATGTGGACATTTCCTCAGTTGATGCTCATTTATGCTGAGTTCAAACTATTTTAATTCTGGATATGTATTCAATTCAGCAGTGGGTGCTGTCACAAGTTGTTGCCACATATTTTTCATCAGTTCGGAGTTCAGCTTCAGTCTTAAAAATGCATTTAATGAGGTTACACCCAACACTAACTCTTAAATAAACCAAAAGGATTAAAATATGAAATGGGTGTATTTTCCACGTGCTGGATGATTTTTATTTTGGTGTCCTGTTGACCGGACCATTTAAAAGATCACAGTGTATAAGCTGGAAGACACAGAACAGGTCTGATAGGATGTCAGCCTTGGTCAGTTGGCTTCGGTGAGATTTTGGTTTCAGGGTGAGGACTATTTTAGGCACCCTTGCATGCTGCTACAAACAAGCAAATTTTTTTGAAGGACTCCATACACAATTTTTTCACTCAATCAAAAAAATAATGAGCACTGAGCAAAGATGCAAGTGGGAGCATTTTCAACCATCCGTAGGTGAGCCCAAGAACTACTTACAATTTTCGTGACAGGTGCAATGAAGCATGGCATCAAATGAGCCTTGAAGCCTTAAAGGTAAAAGTAATTCTGAGCCATTAGGTGAGTAGTAAGGGCAGGCCCGTGTTTATCAGCTCCTCTCAGTGCTTTGAAAGTAGCAGAAAAAAAATTCCCCCTTAAACAGGTAAATGGGCCTCATTTATACACCATCTCTGCACCCGTACTTCCAAGGTTCTCATAGCACTTTCACAACGTTCCTCACAATGATGATGGACAGAACATGACCATACGTATGATTTCTCTAAGATATCTAAGATACCATCAAAGTTATGATGACACTATCACAGGAAACACGAACACTATACACAAAAATGACAAATATAAGGTGAAGGCAGGACATCAGAGCAGTGAGGGGACAAGACAAAATCAATTTCCCCTTAAAGTGACAAAAGAGATGGCCGAGAGATACTGTGAAACAATAATCCTTCCAAAGGTTACTCAAGGTAGGGATGATGCCATGACGATTGTTATGAATCTCAGCAAAATAGTTTGAGTCTCTAAATAAATATAATGAACAAAAGGGGGAAGGATGTCCTTTATCTGCGAGAAATGTCCTCAGTAGATTCAGCAGATTGAAATTCAGAACAACAAGATGTAAGAATATAACGCTGCTTCTCTGCATTCCATCCATCCATCATTGTCTCGTTTATAGGCGATTCATCTTCTCATGACCTCCCCTCTAGCAACAACTTTGTGGTTAACAACTTTGCCTTTGAATGGAATGCCACTTCTGGTTCTGGCTGGACCACAAATAGATTCACCATATATTCAAACAGTGGTTCTAATGGACGCTGTCCACCGCTCTGGACGTGTTGTCCACTTAAACACATAAATGTCTCACCTCAGAGAGGCACCTCATCTTCTCCCTGAGAAAAACTATAGTACAGCATACTAGGTAGCGGTAATTACCTTTACTATAGCCATGGATTTGCCAAGCAGTACCCTTCATGCACTACACTCTGGTTTGTTCAGAAAAATACAGTGACATAATAGCCGCATTAACTAACCACAGTTTAACACAATTCCTCCCAATCTGTAGCATCCGAAAGTCGCACACACAGCGGGAGGTCTTGTTAAAAACAAGGCATCAACAAACAAATCACTCCATAAAGTTTATGAGAAATTAAACACACATGAAAGAGCTGTGCAGAACATGAAGCAAAAACTAGATGTCAACACGAGATGGCATCAGGCCAAATATAGGTATTGAGGATAAATTATGTTATTTCAAATCTGACACAGTTAAGTCTAAGAATGTTCCTTTGAGGCTAAGATTTTATTTTAGTGCTACAGTGAGTGAGAGCAGCGTTTGCTACTTGGGCTTTCAGTGGGGACAGAATTGTGAGGGCCGGTATTGTAAAAAAAAATATTGACAATAATAATACAGTCAAACTTGTCTATTGCGGCCACTTGAGGGAGACTGCAAAAGTGGCCGCTATAGACAGGTGGCCTCTATAGACAGGTTGGCGTCCAGTTTGAATGTTGACCACTAGAGGAAAAAAAAAGAAAAAAAAGGGGGAAAAATAATGTTGACCAGTAGAGGGCACTGAGGGCACTGTGAGGATAAAAATTGTACAGCACTACTAGGCTTGTTATTATCCACCACCCACAGAACAAAGCTGTGCTAGTAATGTCTTACGCTTGTTTTTAATATTTTACTTTTTATATGGCAGAGTGTCATTACAGCTTTAGTTCATCAGGAAGTGACGGGAAGTGACGGTGGGCGTCCCGAGCAGGAGAGCTAGGCTCAGTGCTAGCTGTGAGTTTCGAGAGAGTTGGGAAGTGTGTTTATGTTGGCGTGGATGTAAAGTCCTGCAGTGTTCTCCGCTGTTAATAAAGCCATTAAAGTGCATCGGCGACGTGAGTCTCTCCTTCCCCACAACAAGCGGCATTACAGTATTGACCAGTGCACATTATTTCCTGGTGTGAGACAAACGGTGTCACTTGTTACAGGCATTGCCTGGACAGCTATGTAGTGGGGCTTGTTTAACCTTTGGCTTGTGGGCAAGCAAGAAGGAGAGATGAGAGGTGTGTGTGTTCTGAGCTGCTCTCTGGTGGCCACGTTCAAGAAATAAAGTTGGCAGAAGCAACAGGTGAAGTTTCCTTCTTTGCTGGAGTCAGGTCGCCCTTACTGAATAACACTGACAAGTTAAGCGAACGGCAAAGAAGACAGCTTTTTTTTTGTGTCGAATACAGAAGATGAAGACTTGGATGGATTTGTGGATGAGGATTGATCAAAAATAACGTGAGTTCATTCTAAAATACTTCAATTAAGTACAACCGAACTCAGTTTTGCTCCCGCTGCTTTTTAAAAACATATGCTAGCATGGTTTTAGCGTGCAGGCAGTATTGTATTGTATTGGAGCGTCGCTGGGAGCACGTCATGTTCCCAGCTTACTTTGCGGTAATGTTTTGGTGCAAATGCTCTTAAAGTTACATGTTTGACCAGGAAATAGCAAGCTCAAAAGAAGACGGCTTTTTTATGTGGAACAACTGACAGTTTGTGTGGATCTTGTGAATGATTGTGACTGAGCTAGGACTCACTAATTAAAGTCTACACACGACGGCTTCATTGATTGGAAAACAAAACTTTTTCGTGCATGAAGCTTCTACTCGAGTCGGTAATTTGGCCGCCATATGCGGTCAGATATTGACTAGTAACTTCCACCAGTGATCAGCCAAATGTAGCGTGCGTAAATGGAATATCTCGGCGATAAGGGCTTAACAAGGGTTCAGACAACTCCAAACCTCGATATTAATATCATCTGGGGCAGTTCAGAATCAGTATTATCTAAAAAATTCACAAAAACATAAAACTTTTAAATTACATACATTCTCACCAGAGATGTCAGTGTCTCCTTCTCAGTCAGCCATTGTGGGCTTGTCTAACAGTTTTGCTCTGATCAACTAATCAGAGGATGGAGAGACCCTGCGAGGCTCATCTGAAATCTGATTGGCTAAAATAACTGTCCCCATTGCTAATAGTGTGTATTGTTTTGGCAATTATTTCTATCAATAGAGATTGTCCACGGAAACCAAATTGTGTTTTGTCTATTTTATTATCGAGGCTTCCAGACACAATAAAAAAGGGAGCAATGCCGTCTGTCTGAAAGTGCGAGGAACCCAGACACAAATAAGCATACACACTCCTGATCAAAATCTTAAGACCAGTTGAAAAATTGCTAGAATTTGCATTTTACACATTTGGATCTAAATGAGGTTTTAAGTAGAACTACAATATGCAAAAATGAAAAGGGGGGAGTGAGACAAAAAGCATTTTGAAAAAGTTATTTATTGAAAACAACAATTAAACTGAATTAGGCTGTTTATCAGCTGATCAAAAGTTTCAGACCACAGGCTATAAAAGCCAAAATTTGCTCAAAATTTTAATTTTCTGTCAGGCATTCACACTGTCATGCCCTCCTGACGGCTAAAGCTAAGAAACTTTCTCTTTTTGAACGTGGTCGGATTGTCGAGCTGCATAAGCAAGGCCTCTCGCAGCGTGCCATTGCTGCTGAGGTTGTGCGCCATAAGACAGTCATTATACATTTTCTGAAAGATCCTGAGCATTATGGAACAAAAAAGTCAAGTGGTAGACCCAAAAAAAAACTTCCAACGTTACTGGCATGACAAGGAGATCCCACCTGAGATGTTTTCTACCCGGCACAGTGGAGGGGGTCCATCATGGTCTGGGGTGCTTCTTCATTCAGTGGAACACTGGAGCTTTAGGTGGTGCAGGGTCGTTAAACGGCGGTTGCTTACGCGCAGATGTTGCAGCAGGCATCCCTCATGACTGAGGGCCCTCGTCTGTGTGGTAACAGCTGAGTTTTTCAACAGGACAACGCTGCAGTTCACAATGCTCGCTTGACCAAGGACTTCTTCAGGGAGAATAACATCACTCTTTTGGACCATCCTGCATGTTCCCCTCATTTACACCCCATAGAGAACATTTGGGGATGGATGGCAAGGGAAGTTTATAAAAATGGTTCCAAACAGTTGATGCCTTTCGTGAAGCCATCTTCATTACTTGGAGCAATGTTCCCACTAGCCTCCTGAAAACACTCGCATCAAGCATGCCCAAACCAATTTTTGATGTGATTAACAAGAACGGTGGAGCTACTCATTACTGAGTCCTACTGGGAACATTAGTGATGTGGGCTTTGAGTTGTGGTGTGACATTCTACATTCTAGTAGGTCCGATAGAAATAGGAGGTTGGAGAAGGGTCTGAGGTTTAGTATGTTGTGGGTCAGTCAATTTTTTAAGATGGTGGTCACACTGGCAAAACCTTCATGTGAAGCTGTCAGAAGCTTTCACAATTTCTCATATTTTTTCTTGAAATTTAAAATGTCAGTACTTTTGACAAACCTCCCGACTTCTATCCATGTCTATAATGCAAATTAAAATAAAATGTGTTGGTGTCTTGTCAGCAGAGCCGCTTCAAACATTTACATAAAAGTGTGGGTGGACAGACCAGTCGTTTGTATAAAAAAATATGTGACAGCACAGCAGCCAGTAAGTGCTTGTTAGTATATGATTTAAATGTTTCACAGTTGGAAAGAGATATAATTTGTCAATGACACGAGAAATTGCAGTTTCGTATAAGCGGCCATAAAATTATCATTTCATGGGCCCATATTTGCTGACACAGGCACAAAGAATGTACTTGATTTACTTAGTTCATGACTGCAACCTATGGGATAAAAGACTTTAAGTTGAAAACAGCATAATTCAGGTGAATTGCTCAATAAAGCATACAGTTTAAGTTCAGCGTCCGCTGGCGCTTATTAATTCAGGACAGTTTGAGATAATGGATCTTTAAAGTAGAAACTCGAGTAATCCATTTCCACTCTCCTGCTAGGTTTTGTTATTTCACACCACATTTATTACTGGATGACTCAAGTTTGGGGAAAGGCTACGCACACACAGCAGCGTGTGAACAAGATCTCCGACAGATAACGTGTTTGTATTACTAACCAGCAGTAGCATCAATGGCCAAAAAAAAGGATGTGCAGATGAAAGTGCTGATGATTTTAAAAAGCACTAGACAGGAACGAATAGAAGGGAATAGCAATTCCACTTCCTTTTAAGTCAACACAGGCAATAATCTGTACTTTCGGTTTGAAGCAGGAGAAATATCACTCAACTACATTAAAGTCCAGGCAAAGCTGTCAAATCTATAGCTGTCACATTTGATGTCAGTATTGATTTTTCTGCTCGGCAGTCTGAAATGTCTGCAAGCAACACTGTTTAGATATGCAAAGCTTCCTTTTAATCCCACAGCAGGTTCAGGCGCTTCCTGCTTTGGGTGCAGTCCTGACTCAAGCACAGCAAAGTAGCGTAATGTGTAATGATTGAAATATTGAACCACACATAGCTAAAAAATAACAAGACAGAAAGTTTCTTTCGCCTGGGAAACACTCGAGAGACACATTCTCTCACATAAAGGAGGAATGCAATATATTTCAGCGAATCGGGACCAAATGTGTTGTTGAAATGAATTGCTTCTGAATACATCGAGCTGTTAAATGCAAAATAAACGTGCTCGCTGGAAGCTACTATTGGACAGATCCAAGTGACTAGGCATGCATTTTTCCACGGAAGCAAAACAAGCAGACTGTGGCAGAATGAGTAACACCAAATACTAAAAATAAAAGTGAAACTTAACGTTTCAAGGTCGCCTGCTTTTCCTTTGTGCCGTATTGTCATAAACCCCACGCGCTCACGGAGATGCCACAAGCTATTTTTTCCCTGACATGCCTCCATTAATGCATCTGTGCTGCCTTATCACAGTTTTAGTATCTGCTTTCCCTCTCCCTGTCATTCTTTAACTTTAGGCCAGTGAGTGAAGAAGTTCAATCATTAAAGAGATTAGCCTACAGGCTAGCATTATCTAAGTGCACCATGTCAACACAAACGGTATGCCAGCAGCATTCTTTTCCCTTCAAACGCAATTGTCACTATCCGAAGATGAGAACTCCATTTGACATCCTGCTTTAAAGTGGCCGCATTATCCATGTTGTGCTTCATGTCAGACTTGTATGGTCTAAATGCCTGCATATACTCGGCAAGAATAGATACATTTGCTTGTATTCTAAAAGTCGGAAGAACAACATTAAAGTGCTCATGACACTAAAAATTATCTATAAAAGTTACAGAACAAGCAGTCGGCTGGCACTATGTCAGTTTTGGAAGCCAGAGCTGCCTCCGCTTGTTGACGCAGCAGTTCATTGAGCATCTGGTATCACACAAAACAAATTGGCCACAACAGCTACAGTATGTTGTTTGACTGGCAGTGATTGACACTGACAGATCTATGCAGTGCCAGATACAAGATGAGTTAGCAGCAGTCCCTGTTTAGCTAGCCTTGAAATTTGGCGTGAAAACCCATATTATTCTAAAATTCATATAATGTATCTAGTAGAAACCATTTGGATTTCCTAACACTTTGGCACACTTTTCCACAGTCGAACTTCTTCTGAGTTTTTGACTTGTTGTTTGTGTATTTCCATCTGAGTCAGCGCTTGTGTTTTCACTCACAGATCACAGTCTGGGTTGAGGAAAGATAGGACAGCTGATGGTGGAAGCACCCTCCAATAATACACAGTCGCAAACTTTCCTTTATCTCAGGCACAGTATCAAAACAACTGTCGTCAAAATGTGCACACATTTTACGTGGACAGACACAATATCGAAGAATCTGATGCGGCGAATGGCGTCTTTTGCAAATTTGAACAGCCTTACATCATCTGTTTGAATGTTCTGGCAAAAGCCTGCCACACAGCGGGCATAATATCAAAAAATACATATATCATCAGGAAATCAACAAAAAATGCACCACTATAGGAAAACACTGTATTCCATACATAGTCCATTGAGGACATGTTCTTAAAGTGACATCAGTCTCGCCAGTGTCCAAATGGTTTGTTTTTCAATAGCAAAAAAAATCTTAAAAAGGGTAAGTATGTCAGCAATCGAACTCAATAAATTTGCCTTTCAATGTTATTTTGCAAGGCAAAAACACGATTAACAACATTTGGTGTCATGAACACTTTAAGTTAGTTCTTGTCAGGACATTTCTTATTTGTACGTACTTTTACGAGAAACCAAGTGGAGACCTGCCACCATGTACGCATTTTTCAAGCATGCACGCATTTTGAATTTTGAATATGCTTGATGGGACGTGCACCTCCAAAACCATCCTTGAGTGCGGTGATGCAAGCCGTTAAAGGCTGTGATTGGTCGGCTTGTAGAACATTATTTCCTGTGTGTATGCAACTCGTTCATACAGTCCACCTCCGAACGTACTTCTCCTCCGATTTAGGATCTACATTTGCAATGAAAAACACTGTTGTAATGCATCGATTAGTTCCAGCTGCGATAATACTCGCTTTCTCTCTTTAATAACCATTGTTCGCTAACAATCTAAAGAGACATTGTGATTGCACACAGAGTTGACGTCACGCACAAATCTAATTAAACCAGTTATTTAATTAAAGAGGTTGGCTTCTCAAAACAATATGCGTTCAAAAAAATCATCAATTTGCATCACAAAACCATTGCTAACAAAAAAGTCAGACCTCTCAGTCGCTCGCCGTTATTTCCACTCCGTTTGTATCACTACGCGCTCTCACTTGTCCATTGTTGTGTGCGTGTTTCACAGTGTTTAAAAACCGCTGCGACGGGAGACTCTCGTGTCGCAGCAGTCTCCATCAGCGCATGTAACACACACAGCAGTGGACAGGCGAGAGCGCGCAGTGATACGAACGGAGAGGATAATGTTGAGTAGTAATAGTAACGTTGAGGGACTGAGAGGTCTGACTTTTTTGGACTTTGGACTGGTCGCCAGCCAATCGCAGGGCAATTTAGAGTAGCCAATTAACCTAACATGCATGTTTTTGGAATGTGGGAGGAAGCCGGAGTACAAGGAGAAAACCCACGCAAGCACGGGGAGAACATGCAAACTCCACACAGAGATGACCAGCGCCGATCCGAACCCAGGTCTGCCCGATCTCCTGACTGTGTAGCCACCATGCTAACCATTCCCATGTATACCAAATAATTGACAGTGAGCTTAGAGAAACACTTGCGCACAACATGTATTGTTTTGGAAAGCAGTGATCAGTATTGCTGCTTACGTGTCGTGAATTTCATTGAAACGGGGAGGAAAGACTGAAGGTGACAGTGGTGAAGCTCTTCTTATACTTTTCAAGGCATTGATTAAAATTCAAACCTCAGCCTGTGACAATTTGTTTGAGTCACTGGCAGCCTTAAAGTGCAGTCAGAGTACTTTAAAATCGATAAATCATTAATAGACCACAACAACAAAGGCAAATCATAACATTAAGCAACTCTCTAAGTAGTAAACATGATGGTAATGGTTGAATATTTAATCTGGGGAACCCTGGTGGGGAAAACAGCAGCCTGGTAGATGATCAAAAAAGGATGACAGCAATACAGGCATGAATAATAAATACCATAAACATTCTAAACTGACCTAAAATGATGTTGAATTCATTCCATCCGCTTTGTCTCCACTCAAGCACAGTAAAACATGACTGACTCTTACAATCTTGGGTTGACAGATAAATAAATAAATAAAACATCTCATTGACAGTGAAAGGCTGTATGAGAGACTTAATTTAATGGATACATTGCCTGGCAGTGGCTGTCAGTCCTCGATCTATTCCGGAAACACGATCCATCATGCGCATGTGCAAAACACGTCTATGTCCGGTTGGCAGCTTCTTAACCTATTTTATGGCAGACGCATTATTCTGGAGAAAGCCTTTTCTATTCTGCTGGCCTCTAGCCCTAGCCTGACAACCAGGCTAAAGGCTATACCGTCCATCTGTTTATTATCTTACAGTATTATTCATTAGTGGTGACTACCTATGCACTTTAAATATGTTTAATAAGAATTTGAGGCATGTTTATGGCTTAAACCTGTATTGTGCCACGGTTTAAGAAAGGTAATTAAAGAGATAAGGGGAGGTTGTCATATACAGTAATGCTTCTCAAACTAATAATTATCACTTTTATTGCAAATGTTGATCTGAAATCAGAGGAGACCAGTCAATGTCAAGCTAGCAGGAGGGTGTGAGAAGGATATGCTTTCAAATTTAGCCTAGCTCTATATTTCGGGTACCAATGTACCGACTCAAAATGTCATACACTTCAATTACCTTTACAACTTTAGACAAAGTCTGGCCACTGGGAATCCAAGTAGTCAGTCATCTAGACTTGAAGCCATTTCAGACCACACTGCGTGCAAATGGCCTTTGTGCATTTTGCAAACACCCTGGGGCCGAGGGATAGTTGAAAGGGGACCTCTAAAATCTGATCTTTCATTTTATCCTCTGTGAATAATAATGTGGAGATGTAAAAAAATAAATAAATGAAAGGACATTATCAACAAGGATAGGCCCGGCTTTAATGTTCCCACTGTTTAAATCACGGCGCTGAAAGTGCACATTAAAAGGACTTTTCTACCACGCAAACACTAATTGCATATGTTCAAACGCCATCAATATTTTCTGAAAACTCAGTCTATGAAAGAGTAAATCAATATTGCTTTCCAAGCTGCACACTGTTCTATCCAAGTTTCATTTCTATAGTATTGTCCCTTCAACAGGTATAATAAAATGGTTATGAAATGTGAGGCGTGCGCTCACATTTGTGAGATACTATATACTGTATCTGTCTGCCTTTCCAACCATGGCCAAACAATGACATTTAACCCAAGTGAAACTTTTAAGTGGCAGTAGGTAGTCTGGGCTACTCAGGGATTGGGATATTCGCTCTTCGGGTGAAATTTCAAGATAAACCTAAAAGGCACTACACTAGGTCCCCAACTTACGAACACAATTGGTTCCAGACGACCGTTCGCAAGTCGATTTGTTCGTAAGTCCAACAAAAGGTAATATTACCAATGATATAGGTACTACATGTACGTGTATACATATACAGTATATGTGTATGTATGTAAATATGAGTTTGGATGTAGTAGTAATATTAAACGAGGATAATTAATGAAAAAAACAATAATAAAAATGATACAGTAATACGTAATGATAAATGTTATTTACCTTTGAAGAGGAGTGGTCCAGCATACGTCGTTGGTGGTAGTGGAGGAGGAGGAGTTATTGAAAAAAAGGACAAATCGTCGTCGTCGTTAGACTCTTCTAAAAGAGGTAGTGTTCTGTTGGTGGTGTAGAATTAAGCAGGCCTATTAACTCTTCATAAACTTTAATCACACGCTCTGTCCGGGTTGTATCGTACAGCTACAATTTAGCTTTGCATTTCTTCTTTACACGCTCTCCCCACCTTCTTCCTCTACCTGTTGGTCCCATTAGCAGTGTCACAGTGCCCTCTACTGGTCAAGCATGTAGCAGTATAAATATGGAGTTATAAGACAAAATACATGAAAATATAGACCAGTCAGCTTGTGTTCGTATCTCCGAATGTTCGCAAGTTGGATGTTCGTAAATGGGGGACCTCGTGTATAACCTTTACAGGTGAGCTTCATTTTAAATTCACATGTCCAGGGACGTTTCACACTTCGTAGTTCATATTGTTAATCGTATTCATGTACATTCTGGGTGTCGTACTCAGTAAAAACACGAAAAATTCAATTTAGTCTTTTGAGGTGATCTGTCGTTATACATTTTTTAGCATGCAGTAATGCAAAGCAACCTCCAGATGTCGTCGTACTCCTAACAAATGGACCCAAGCACATACAGCAGATTGAATAAACACTTTTACAGCTAAAATAAGACATCATAGGTGTTTGTCCCCCAAAGTGGCCGCAAGGCAAAAAGTTTGCCCACCCCTGCTGTAGTTACAGGTAATATGAGTATGTTAACACTGACAATGGCTAACATATACAAAATGAATAGATCAAATAATAATGCATTACTCATGATATAATTAGGGCTGTCTTTGACTAAGGATTTTCATAGTCAAATCTTATTTCTTAGATTTTGTCCATAGTAGACTAATTGTCAAATATGCTTTTTTTTTATCGCAGAGATAATGGCGATCCTTACAAATAATTCTCATTTGCGAGTTTTTCCACCTCACAGGAAAAGGCTAAATAAACAAATAAACATGGTAGGCGTGTCACATTGGTACCTTTATTTAGATGAACTTGCTTTTGGCATGTGGGTATATAACATGTCAGAAAAGTACACTTAAAATAGAAACAAAATGGCTTGAAAATCAACTTTGACCTTTTCAAAATACTTTCACACTTTGGATGATTTTTAGTAGCCATTATGAGCCAATAAATGTGCCGATGTTGATGGATTTCCGATCTCTCACCTCAGCTCCTTTGGATCGTGCAACTGCAGAGGGTGATTTTATAAATGCATGGTAAGCATCGGTCTTCGGTTAAACACACGTCATTTTCAATTCTTTATGAACACAAATTAGGCTGATTATGTATCAAAATGTGCTATTTATAATAGAAACAAAAACATCTCTTCTATTTAAAAATGAACCCTCCTTAGCCGTAGGCACCCCCATATAGTCAGAAAGGTACACTCTTGATCATATGACCAGGGTTTCTGCTACATGTAATTGATCGTGGCGGTGCGCCACTACAAAATAAAAGCCGCCACATGTTAAAAATTTGGGTTTTTTTTAAACTTGAAAACAATTTTAAGTAATATACGGTATGAATGTATATATATGCTATATAGATACAAATATAGCTTATTATTTACGCACATATTGACCACAGTTAGTTTGAAAACGATTTAAAATATCATAAAAATGTTTAGCTGCGCTGTATTTTGATATGCATGCACCAGAATTGCCTGTTTGCCTTGCTAGCACTTGACCAGTGACCAGAGACATGACACGTCTTGTGTTGACTTCATTTAGTTTCTTATTATCGGGAGAATGAACAATAGCCCGTAAAATGTGTAGTCAATTGACAACAGCTTGTCACATGCTAAAGCTTATCTATGCCAGCGTCTGTGATGGTTCCCGTTTCAATATCATTCCACTTTCTGGCATTTTTGTTTACATGCTTGGCTGGCGGCATCTAGCTAGCTCTGAGCTACAAATGGTTATTATGTACAGCTTACTTTTTTAAAGTGTCACTTACCAATCTTTCTCTCTTGTTATCATTAAAATACTTAGTAGTATAATAATAATAATAATAATAATAGTTGTGTGTCGCAGTTGTGCACCTGAAACGTAGTGTGTACAGCTTTAGACAGTGACGCTATCACAGGTAGCTCGTAAGCTAGCAGTAGCTCACCAGCTGATGTTGAGTAGTTCACCAAATAAGTGTTCTATTCAAACATGACACCTGTATTTCAGGACAAATGAGCTCACTGAGTGGAGATGTGCTTTGTAAATAAAGTGCCATTTAAATGTTGGCAGTGCTCTCAGCAACTTTGCCATTAACTTAACAATTTTGCAATTTTCTCACTTCATATTTGGCTAGTTTTTGAAAAACGTTAAATAAATGAGTAAATAAGAAAAAAATGCTATTTGTCATAAAAAAAAAATTGCAGACGCAGCAGCGGCACAACACAGCGGCAGCAGTCCGCCTTCCCATGCAGCCCACCACCACAGCTTCAAAAAACCCTAGGGGATTTGATTTGATCATACAATTCCATAACAAGGTTGATAGTCGAATCAGACTCCCAATCAGTCAATTAATCGAAGACACCCCCCGATGTAATGTTATTTTATTTTACAATGGTATCCTCACAGTCTCTGCTGGGAAAAATTCTGGCCCTTGGACCAGTGTAGTTGGTGGCCCATGCTGTATGGTCTAACTTTTTTGGTGCACATGTATTCTTGTCAGTTACGTCTGCTTGCTAGATTGGATTTGACCTTCAATTTTCCGGTCCAGTCATATTGCGGTCTTCTTCTTCAGCAAGTCTCAAGTCCCTAAATTGCTCTCACATTAATTCAAGGCATGTACTGTAGCTGTTTTATTTCCTCTGGTGTTACAGGGGTTCTTATTTGTGAGGAGTCACATCCGACATGATCTAAAATTGTCCAGACCAAAATAAGTCGAACACCTTACCACTGCTGTGTAAGTTTGAATTAGCTGCTTCCCTGACTGGAAGTTTGAAAATTCTAAAATAGCATGTTTTTTAAGTCCTGTCTTAGTTTATCAGTTTAGTTTAACAGTGGTCATTTTGACAGTAAAACAGTGAATAGTAGCACAAATGTATGCATTGGAAGTGATATTCCTTTCCATTTGGATCCGGCTAAAGCTCAGGTGTGAGGAATGCTCATACGCAATGTTTGTCAAGATAAGCCATGAAAGGTTGTTTTTATGTATTTCCTGCTTGTTTTCTCAAGGTTCCAGCATCTTTATTTGTCATTTCAGCCACATGCAGTATACATAGTGTATCAAAATGACACGTGTCAAGGAAATGGTGCCATAGACTGTAGACATGACAAAGAGCAATTGCAACTTATCGCCTGTATTTGGCTCAGATGCCCGGAGTACCAAGTACAGGGTGTTCATTTCACAAGATCATATCGAAGCGAATTCCCGTTCAAATTTCTTCTCATTTTGACAGCATGTTTTAAAACAGGTCAAAATTTGATGTTTTATGGGTGATGTTTTTATCTTTACAGATGTAGAGATGCCCTTCACTGGAAGAGAAAAAGCGTTTTGTGTGTTGGAGTATGCTCGATCACAGTCGAGCGAGACAGCGTGCGTTTGTGAGGGAGTTCTCAAAACAGTCACCAACAGCAGTGCAGATTTGGACATGGCACAAAAAATTCATAGAGGAAGGCTGTTTGCGCAGGACAAAAGGATCTGGACGACCAAAAACATCAGAAGAGACGGTCAAGCGTGTTCGTCAAAATATGGTGCGAAGCCGAAAGAAATCGTAATGAAGAACAAGTCTGGAAACCCAGACTCCTCCAACGACAGTTTGACGCATCCTGAGGAAACGCTTGTTACCCAAGACATGCAGCAGCAGTTTGGGAGGAGCTGGAGTACCGAATTGACGTGTGCCGTGTCTCAGGCGGAGTGCATATTCAACATTTGTGAAATCGGTTATGAAATCCACATATCTTTTCATTTCTCATTCAAATTTGGAGGAATGAATCTTATATTGTTCAACATTAAGCCCGTTTAGTTTCATTAAACTTGACCATGTAGTTTCTGTCATACTTACATCTCAAATTATATCAAATTTTATGAAACACCCTGCACTACTATTTCTGATACGTGGTATTTATTTATTTTTTGCTATAACATCCACATTCTTAGAAGTAAATAGAGTACAGTCTTCTTCTCATCCATTGTTGCCATTTGTTAGTGTGTTTTGGTCTGACTTATACATTCAATGTGATGTGGATTTTGCAGTCTCGAGCAATTGCTTGGTTGCACATGACGTCGGGTTGCAGTCGTCAGGGGCTCAAGCATATGGGGGGCAAACAAGCTTAGTCATAGCGACATTATTAATTAATATCCCTATTAAAATGCTGCATACATTCATTTTAATCGGGATTTCTCAAAAAGTCATTACAGAGTTCCTAAGATAGTCCATCAGAAAAGGAAAAAGGTTCAAGAAACACGCTCGCTCTTGTCGAGTGGAGCCGAGCATGAACACACTTAAGTTTGCAGTGACCAACAAAAAGCAAAATTTATACAAAAATCAAAATTAAAATATTGTTGGAACTCGAAAATGCTCATGAAAATGGGACATGCAGAAAGAATTGCCTCACCACAAAAAAGTATAAATATATGGGTTATTGAAAAACAATAAACCAAGTCATGACCACAATCCTTATTACCACAATTTTCCAAAATCATTGAAAAGCTATTCAACAACAGGATGGACGAATTTATTAATATAATGAATTACTCGCGGACAGCCAATACGGATACAGCTGTTAGCCCTGTGCCACACACCCCCTCTCTTCGCGGAGAGGCCGGCGATCCCCAAGGAGCTGCGGAGGAGCAGAAGAGGATGCAGGTCGGGAGTGAAGTGTAAGAAGCGGAAAAGACGGTACAAGCCATGTCTACCGTCTGTCATCATGGGGAACGTAAGATCTCTCCCCAACAAGATGGAAGAGCTAACGGCGCTGATCCGACTGCAGAGGGAGTACCGGGAATGCAGCCTCATGTGCTTCACGGAGAAGTGGCTGCGTGAACTTTCTCCGGATTCACACGTCACACTGGACGGATTCCAACTGGTACGAGCGGACAGGAATGCAACGGAGAGCGGTAAGAAGAAGGGAGGGGGAATCGCTGTGTTTGTGAATGATAGATGGTGCCACCCGGGACACATCTGTGTGAAGGAGCAACTGTGCACCAGAGACGTGGAACTGTTAGCGGTTAGCATGCGGCCATACTACCTTCCGAGGGAGTTTTCACATGTTATTGCTATGACTGTGTACATCCCCCCCTCAGCGGTCGCTGCTGCAGCTATAGAGCAGATCCACACCATCGTCTCTCAACTTCAGAACCAGCACCCCCAATCCCTTCTCCTCATCTCCGGTGACTTCAATCATGCTTCCCTGTCCTCTGCTCTTCCCACCTTCACCCAGTATGTCAAATGCCACACTAGAGACAATAAAACTTTGGACATCCTGTATGCAAACATCAAGGATGCATACACCTCATCCCCCCTCCCCCCGCTGGGTCGTTCTGATCACAACCTCGTCCATCTCGTCACAGACTACACTCCAGTAGTGAATAGACAACCCCCTGTGAAGAGGCCTGTGAAGCAGTGGTCTGAGGAGAGCAGTGCTAGGCTCAGAGACTGCTTCCAGACAACAGACTGGGAAGCACTCTGTAGTCCCCATGGCAGTGATGTTGACAGCATGACACACTGCATCACAGACTATACAAACTTCTGTGTGGAGAACACTGTGCCCTCCAAGTTGGTGCGGTGTTTTCCCAACAACAAACCCTGGGTGACCTCCGAGATTAAGGCCCTGCTGAACAAGAAGAAGAGGGTCTTCAACTCGGGGGACAAGGAGGAGTTGTGCAGAGTCCAGAGGGAACTCCGGCACAAGATCAGGAAGGGGAAGGACTGCTACAGGAGGAAACTGGAGAAGCGGCTGGAGGAGAATAATGCCAGGGAAGTCTGGAGAGGCCTGCAGACCGTCACAGGCCATGCTAAAGGAGTGGGGAGAGACCAAGCCAGTGGGGACAAGATCTGGGCAGATGAACTCAATCTGTTTTTCAACAGATTTGAGTCTGCCCTCCCTCCCTCCCCTACCAACTCACCACTCTTCACCCCCACATCCCCATCCCAGCCATCCTCTACTCCCCTCTCCATAACTGATGATCAGGTGAGAAGTCAGCTGAGGAAGATCAAGGCAAGGAAGGCCTCGGGACCGGACGGCATCATCCCTAGAATCCTCAAGGACTGTGCTGACCAGCTCTGTGGAGTTCTCAGGCACTTGTTCAACCTCAGCCTGAGCCTGGAGAAAGTCCCGGCCCTGTGGAAGACCTCCTGTGTGGTCCCGATCCCAAAGACACCGCTTCCCAAGGAGCCTAACCACTTCAGGCCTGTTGCCTTGACCTCTCACCTGATGAAGACCATGGAGAGGATTATCCTGCAGCACCTGCGACCCCTGGTGGGCACTCAGCTGGACCCCCTGCAGTTTGCTTACCGGCCTCGGATCGGAGTGGACGGCACAGTGATCTACCTGCTGCACAGATCACTGCTACACCTGGAGGACAGCGGGAGCACTGTGTGGGTCATGTTTTTTGACTTCTCCAGTGCCTTCAACACCATCCAGCCGGCACTACTCAGAGTGAAGATGGAGAGTGTGGGAGTAGACCAACACCTGACTGCATGGGTTATAGACTACCTCACCAACAGACCACAGTATGTGAGGCTCCGTCACTGTGTGTCTGACATGGTACTCTGCAGCACAGGTGCCCCTCAGGGTACGGTGCTCTCCCCTTTCCTCTTCACCCTCTACACCTCGGACTTCACACACAACTCCACACAGTGTCACATCCAGAAGTTCTCCGATGACACAGCCATCGTTGGTTGTGTTTCAGAGGGGAATGATCTGGAATACAGGACGGTCATCAGGGACTTTGTCAGCTGGAGTGAGCTTAACCAGCTGCAACTCAACACCAGCAAGACAAAGGAGATGATCATTAACTTCCAGAGGAAAACATCTCACTTTACACCGGTGAACATCCAGGGAGCGGACATAGAGTTGGTAGACAGCTACAAATTCCTGGGTGTTCACCTTAACAACAAGCTGGACTGGTCCGTCAACACCCACGCCCTCTACAAGAAGGGCCAGAGTCGCCCTGAGGCGAGAGGGAGAGGTTCCGCAGGTCCTTCATACCGACCGCTGTCAGGCTCTACAACACCTGCACCACCTGAACCATGTTGTAGACACTATGCTTTCTTTACACTGTATTCTTTACTTGTCTTGCTTGCTTGCTGCTGTAACAAGTAAATTTCCCCGCTGTGGGATAAATAAAGTACATACATACATACATACAGTACTAGCATTTCAGCTTCCATGGCACTGGTCGAAATTATTAAAAAATTACCAACGCTGTCGACCACAGAAAGTGCTCAGCTGCAGTATTTATGGATTTGACAAAAGCTTTTGTTACAACATAAGGTGGCGAGAAATACCTCAATACTGAATAAAGCTAAATTTGTCCTGGACCAAAAGTCACACCATACTCTCTTTTGCTCTCTGGTATTACCATATCTAACTTATTGTGTGGAGATATGGGGAAATAACTATAAAAGTACACTTCACTCACTAACCGTGCTGCAAAAAAGATCAGTTCAGATAATCCATAATGCCGCTTATAGAGAACATACAAAGCCTTTTTTCTAAAATCACAATTATTAAAATTAGTACATTTTCAAACAGCTAAAATTGTGCATCAAGCAAGCAATAACCTGCTACCCAAAAATGGCATAATGCTTCTCAACTAGGGAGGAGAAATATGACCTCAGGGAAAAATAAAAACTTAAATGTCGGTCAATATCGATATCGGGTTTTTCCCTATAATGAAAGCAACAATGTGGCAACGTTGCTGTCGCCATAACAGTCAACACGCAGCTTAGACTTGAGCCAATATATATATATATATATATATATATATATATATATATATATATATATTAGACCACCATTGTTTCTTCAGTTTCTTGTTCATTATTTGAATGCCTGATACAACTAAAGGCACCTTTATTGGGACAAATATAACAATGACAACAAAAATAGCTCATAGTAGTTACATTTTTTGGCAGTACAATGCTATAGCTATTCATGTACAGTAAGAACTTAAGTCATTTTGGTTATTATAAAAAAAAACATAGAAGTTGCTAGATATCAGCTCTTAACTGAAACTCTTATGAGCTATATTTGTTATCATCATTATATTTGCCCAAACAAATGTACCTTTAGTTGTATCAGGCATTAAAATGGATCAAGAAACTGACGAAACCAGGGTGGGTGGCCTAATCATTTTTTCCCTGACTGAATGTAGACGCCGCATCGAGCGCTGACCCATACGTCAACGTCGTCGCCATATCGGATGTGGCAAGAGTCGGAGCGGAGAAGATGCGTCATTCCTGTGCTGCAAACCCCAGGAAATAACTTTTCATAGGTGAGACTTTTACAATTACCTTTGATAGTAGTTGGCCCATAGGCTACATGATCTGGCTATTATAACATCGTTGTGAGAGCATAATTTGCCAACGCTATGGAAAACACTGTATTACCGCGCACAATTCATTCAGTCATATTTGAGTTGGACAATCATTTTTACATGCCAGAAAAAATTCTTCCAATTATAAGAAAATGACTTATATTGTGGTATTATGAGCAAGATGGCGCCTCGGATTGGCAGCCTCTGCCACTCGCTCTCTTTTTGTGTGTGTTTTTCACAGTTTTTTAACTTCATATGCGTCTCCACTGGTCACATACAGCAGAGACCAACTTTTAAATGTTAACCAGCTACTGTATTTTGGTCTGTGCAGCAGCAAGAGACGGCAAGATGGTGCCGTTGGCGGGAAAGGCGAGCCGGCTTGCTCGTGAGGTTGAGGAAAAACGGTTTTCGTTCTGCTCTCCCATCTATCCATCTTGCCAACATCTGCTCCCTGGCTAACAAGATGGATGAATTTCCAACAACTTGCTATGGACACTATCTACACCAGGGGTAGTGTAAATGCTATAAAAAAAAAAAATGATGCTTCTACTTTATAGAGTTGACCTACTTGAGAGACATGAGATGTGTTTTCTGAATGAGTTTAAAATAGCTTTACTGTTTTTCAGACACCTAAACTAAAATCCTGTTTCCACTTATGTATGTTGCACTAAAACATCCCCATTCTTTTTGCACCATTGCTGCTTTTATTCTGGTTAAAATATGCTGCAAAAATTCCACCCCTTTTTTATCGCTTGTCTTCATTAGGGTCACAGGTCAACTGGAGCCTATCCCAGCTGAATGCAGCAAAATCCAAACTATGAAATTTGAATATTTATTTTTTTGTTTTACCCTATCACTGTATCGCGATATTATCGTGACCGTGAACCATGCATTGCATATAATTCCGTATTGTGGGGTACCCTGAGATTCCCAGCCCTATTCCCAATACTTCATGCGGACCAGCCCCACCCAGACCCTACCTCCAGAGGCCCCCTGGTAAATTGAGATTGAGACCCTTGCTCTACACAGTGCCATAGGTAAGCTTACTTTTAATTAAATAATTGTTAATTATATGGGTTAAAGGTTGTCGCTTTTTATACAAAAGTCAGCTGAATTTAATTATGTCGTCATATCGTGATACATCCCAAAAATATCATGCTACATGCTAAGGTCCATATCAGCCAACCCCATTTCATATGTCTGTAGTGGGAATGTAAAAATACGCGGCAATAGCGGCAGGCAGACGCGGTAGTTTGCTTACACAAGATGTTGTTTACAGCCACGACGAGAAGCTAATTGCTGATGCTGTGTCAGCTGTGGCGGTGGGTGAACCGCCGCTGCTGTGTCATGCCGCTGCAGCGCTTGCAATTTTTTTTTTTTTTTTTTTTAATAATAGCAATTTTTTATGACTTATTTATTTAGTTCTTTCAACAACTAGCAGAGCGTGAACCGAGAATGTTGCAAAACTGTTAATTTAATGGCAAAGTTGCTGAGAGCACTGCCAACATTTAAATTGCAAAGCGCATCTCCAGTCAGTGTGCTCATTTGTCATTAAATACAGGTGACATGTTTGAATAAACGAGGTGAAGCAAATATTATTTGATGAACTACTCAGCATCAGCTGGTGAGCTACTGCTAGTATAGGAGCTAGTATAGGAGCTACCCATTGAAGACCCTTGTGACGACATCACTATATATATATATATACTGTATATGTAAACCCGCCCTGTTTCGCACCGCCCGCACCGGTGCTCCAACACAGGACCTTCGCAATGGGAGGCGAGAGCGCTGACTATACGGCCAAAAGCCCCAGACTGTTGGACCTCGGCCGGGCAGCACGTCCAACGCCTCACCACCTTAACTCGTTGGCTCGCTTATTCGTTCATTCCTCGGAGACAGAGCGGAGTCAGCGGCTTCACGGCTTCTCCTCTGCCCAGCTGAGTGGAGAAATGAATGAATGAGCGAACGAGTTAAGGCGGTGAGTCGTTGGACGTGCTGCCCGGCCGAGGTCCCGCCCTCGAGACCATATACCTCACCGTGATTGGTTCATTCAGCCGAGGTCCCGCCCTCGAGACCATATACCTCACCGTGATTGGTTTGTTCTTTCGAGGTGGAGTAATAGTTGTATCAGGCATTAAAATGGATCAAGAAACTGACGAAACCAGGGTGGGTGGCCTAATCATTTTTTCCCTGACTGTATGTAGACGAAATTAAAAATTGGCCCTTGAGACCATATACCTCACCGTGATTGGTTCATTCAGCCGAGGTCCCGCCCTCGAGACCATATACCTCACCGTGATTGGTTCGTTCTTTCGAGGTCCCGCCCTTGAGACCATATACCTCACCGTGATTGGTTCGTTCAGCTCCGCACACGACAAGTGTCATTCATATCAAAGTTGCGGGCCACACGAATATTAATTTTTGATATTAAGACGGGGGCCGCAAACTATCGTCCCAGGGGCCGCGAGTCTGAGACCCCTGGTGTAGGCTGCATACGCTACCACTCATGGATTTGTGACTCGCTAATGCATTAATAAAGTTGATAAAAAAAATCAGTTGGTTCCATTCCCAGTGTCACAGTACCCTCTACGGGTCAAGCTGCAATCTTACCTGCAAATACAAACACGGCAGCCTCTCCTCCTCTCCATCTTCACTCGCCAAGAGGACAGTTCTGTCTCAAGGTATGTTGACGTACTTTGACTTGTACGTAACTTACAAATAATGTGTGTGAACGGGCGTCAACGATCGCATAACTTATTGCCTGCGGATGCGGGACGTATTAATCATACGTTGACATACGTCGAAATGTTTTGTGCATGCACAAAATATTTGGACGACTTGGACAGACTATGACGTATGCTGGCGTGCTTCAGCGTGCTCTTAACTTATACAAAACTTACCCATAACTTATTGGACGTACGCCAGCGTATTGGCCAATTTTTTCATACATTGGCGTAAGCTGGCTAAATCATCAAGGTGTGACAGGGCCTTTAGACTTGACAAAGGTTGTTAAACCGCCAATTGCTCATCGAATTGAATGATGCTGCTTGATGAGGTCGTGACTGTACATTACGCTAACACAAAATGGCGGACATGGTGAAACAGTCCCCTGCTGAACGCGTATTTGGCGAATAACCGGCGGAAGGACACAAGTTTTGTTTGGCCCAAGAAGGCACTTTTTATTTTCTAATTCAATATTTACTAGCAATACGCAATTTACGCTGTGAGCACGAAGTGTACGTACATAACGGGCCAGACACAAAATTTAGGTGTGTTAGACTTTTGTTCAAATAATCTTATTTTACTCTTTTATACACAAAAAATCACTTTAGTTGCAGAGTTGAGTAATTATTCCATGAATATATACCATTGTAATCATCATGGGGTTTGTTTTTCCATGGAATTATGTTCTTCAAAATTTCCATCGGCAGGCAGACACGAAGGTTATGTTCGTTTCACTAATGATTACACGACAGTTATTTTTTTTACACTGAGAATATTTGAATAAAACACATTAGAAACCAATTTCAGACATCATCAGACATCAGACACTTTTTTACAACATAGCCATGCTAGCGCAAAATAAAAACATGAATAGGCTTAATTTATGGTTTGGTAAGCTTCCTCACTCTATAAACGTCAAAGTGATAGGGCTAGTACACATTGTTAGAACAACAATTTCAAATACTACTCAAGTGAAGTTGAAGACAGCAAAGGGTACCCTTGATCTGAGCCATGCACATATATACACTGCTCAAAAAAATTAGAGTAACACTTCAAAAACACATCAGATCTAAACTGGGGGAAAAATGATATTGAATATCTTTCCTGATAATAAGTGGGTGATGTATTAGTAACAAAATGATGCCACATAATTTGATAGAAATGAAAATGATCACCCTATAGAGGGGGGAAATCAAAGACACCCCAAAAATGAAAGTGAAAAAATTATGCAGCAGACTGGTCCATTTTGCTAAAATGTCATCGTAGCAACTCAAAATGATTCTCAGTAGTTTGTGTGGCCCCCACGTGCTTGTACGCATGCCTGACAACGTCGGGGCATGCTCCTAATGAGACTACGGATGGTGTCCTGGGGGATCTCCTCCCAGATCTGGACCAGGGCATCACTGCGGTACCTGGACGCATGGAGGAGATTCCAGGAGACAGGTAGTTACTCCAGGAGAGCTGGACAGGGCCATAGTTTAGTGGTAGTGCAATACTTGAGCATAATTTCAAGCTTAACAGAGATTTTTTTCCTCGTTTATTAACAATGTGTTCTGGACACAGACAGTGTCCACACAACACACCTTAACCAGAGTATGAGTATACACAAGGTATGAAAACTCTGGACGAAACTGGTCCTCCAGTGTTTTCACATACAGTGTCTACTGAGACTTTGGTGGAAGGTGTGTTGTGGGGATGCTGTCAATGTCCAAAATACATTCATAATAAACAAAGAAAAACTATTCCTGTGAGGGTCAATTATTGCACTACAACTAAACTTCAAGATGTATTACGTTAAACAGTTTATTTGGATTACAGTAGATTGCCAGCATAATAAATTTCCTCCTACCTGTTAGTTGCTTAAAACAAAAAAATTCTAAACATCTGACAGACAGTCTGTCTATTTCAATGTGAGGTGATGATCGTTAATGTACCCGAGGAGGAGTGTTGTTTGCATCAGGGGCATCATCCATCTGAGTCTCTGACAGGGGGAAGGGAAGGGAGTCCTCCACCGCCATGTTGTAAGCTTTAATGCTGGTTGTCTGTAACCAAAAGTTGAATGGTAACAATCTTTTAGAACAGAAAAACACAAGAAACAAATGGCCAATTTGATGTAAATACGGCATAATACGCAATAAAATGAATGCAAACATAAATGTAGTACATGTTGGTTGGTAAAGTCTTCTGTGAGATTCAGCATTATTTATCACGTCTCCCCTCTACTCAACAAACTCTTTTGCAAATTAAATCTTATAAAAAACAAAAACAGTTCCAACAGAACAGGAAAGCCTAACCATTCATTCATATTAGTCTCGATTTCAAAAGATAGTAACACATTTCAGACTGATAAATCACATTAGACATCACCTTAGCTTTAACTACATTTATGTATTTCACCTCTGAAAATCAAGCAAATCAAACTGCTTGGCTATATTTTCGTACATTTTATGCTTAAATACGACAAAATCATATGACTTGTCAAGATTTATCATGTTCTAAGGCTATTATAGGTTATTATACTTCCCATTCACTTCCGTAAAAGGCCATCACTGGGTCTGTATCCAGACTGAGGTCCACCATTTGGTGATGGCTTTTGCTGGGCGGTTTTGCACATGAAATAGTAAGCAGGGGTGTTGTAAATGTCATTATTTCAGATCCACTTTTTTAGGTCAAAATCCACGTTGTACACCAATTTGCCAGAACATTATGACCACTTGTACAATGTAATATAATCAAATACTGGTTTTGAACTGAATATGAGATATGAAGTTGATATATATAAGTTGATAAGAGTTGTTGGGGGAGCTTGTGGGCATGCCACATACACACACAGCCACTGAAAACCATGTGTAGTGGCCCAATGCTAAAAACCACACAGGCACCTTCGGAACAGCTTTTGGGTTAATTTAATACCATTTCCCTTATGGGGACCTGATTTATGGGCCCCATACCAAAACCGGTCCCCATGAAGTGATTGTGTAAACATATATACATATATATATATGTATATATATATATATATATATATATATATATATATATATATATATATAACAAAAAACTTTCCAAACCAGAACAAAAAATGTTCTCAGTAGGACTCAGTAATGAGTAGCTCCACCGTTCTTGTTAATCACTTCAAAAATTGGTTTGGGCATGCTTGATGTGAGTGTTTCCAGGAGGCTAGTGGGAAGATTGCTCCGAGTGGTGAAGATGGCTTCACGAAGGGCATCAACTGTCTGGAACCATTTTTATAAACTTCCCTTGCCATCCATCCCCAAATGTTCTCTATGGGATTTAAATGAGGGGAACATGCAGGATGGTCCAAAAGAGTGATGTTATTCTCCCTGAAGAAGTCCTTGGTCAAGTGAGCATTGTGAACTGCAGCGTTGTCCTGTTGAAAAACCCAGCCGTTACCACACAGACGAGGGCCCTCAGTCATGAGGGATGCCCGCTGCAACATCTGCACGGAAGCACCCGCCATTTGACGACCCTGCACCACCTGAAGCTCCAGTGTTCCACTGAATGAAAAAGCACCCCAGATCATGATGGACCCCCTCCACTGTGCCGGGTAGAAAACATCTCAGGTGGGATCTCCTTGTCATGCCAGTTGGAACGTTGGAAGCCACCGTCAAGGTGACATTTTTTCTCATCAGAGAATAAAACTTTTTTCCACCTTGCAATGTCCCATGTTTGATGCTCCCTGGCAAAGTCTAAACGGGCAGTTTTGAGGCATTGAAGGAGACGAGGTCTTTGAATTTGTTTTTTGTTTTTTAAACCCTTTTCCTGCAGATGCCGTTATTGATGGTTATTGCGCTGCAGTCGGCACCAGTAAGGACCTTAATTTGGGTGGAAGACAGCCCTGTGTCTTGATGGACAGCCAATCGGATACTCCGGCTCAACACAGGTGTGATTTTTTTGGGGTCTACTACTTTTTTGTTCCATGATGCTCAGGATCTTTCAAAAAATGGAGAATGACTGTCTTACGGCCCCCAACCTCAGCAGCAATGGCACACTGCGAGAGGCCTTGCTTATGCAGCTCGACCATCAGACCACATTCAAAAAGAGAAAGCTTCTTAGCTTTATCCATCAGGAGGGCATGACGGTGTGAATGCCTGACAGGCAATTAACATTTTGAGCGGATTTTTATAGCCTGTGGTCTTAAATTTTTTGATCAGCTGATAAACAACCTATTTCAATTTTTTTTTTTTTTTGTTTTGTTTAAATTACATGCTCCAATTTTTTTTGTCTCAATCCCCCTTCTTGTTTTTGCATATTGTAGCTCTACCTAAAACCTCATTATAATCCAAATGTGCAAAATGCTTATTTTAGCAATTTTTCAACTAGTCCTAAGATTTCGATCAGGGTAGTGCATATACTGTCCATACACATATATATATATATATATATATATATATATATATATATATATATATATATATGTATATATATATATATATACTGTATATATATATATCTGAACACACAAAAGCCTGCCTCTCTTATACAATGATACAGAGGGTACGCAATATCACAAGCAATAGCAGTAGTGGTAGTAGCACCCACCTTGCCCCCACTGAGGCCAATATTACATTTGGTGATGAAGGTCCTCCTCCACCAAAAACCAAAAGGACCTCTGCAGTATTGGACTCTTTCACTGTTTGTAAAAATAATCCCTCCAAAGCCATGTGAAAAATAAGAAGTGGTACAGATCCAAAACATTGCAATGCAACATCTCTACATAACCATCTGTTATATATTCATCACAAGAAAAAGCCCGCCGTATCAGCCACCTCCTCTTCCACCTTTCCTGGCAGCATTCCTTCACAAGACACTGGTGTTCAGCTGGGGGCTGCTAAAGGTTCACCCTTTTCCTCCTCTTCACCAATACTCACTGCATTTGGAGCAAAGCAGCCATTCTCTGCAAACCATCCCCGGTCAAAACAAATTTACAGAGTTGATTGGTAAAATGGTCGGCACTGACCTTGAGGCTTTGTCAGCAGTGGAGAGGAGAGGTTTCAAGTCTCTTTTTACAGCCCAGGTATGAGATACCGTCAAGGCCCCATTTTAGAAGAACTGTCGTGCCTGAGTTATATGAGGCAATGAGAGGGTAGCTGGTCCAGTCACTCAAAGCAGCTGATGGATGTGTCATCAACCTCACTACCGAACTCTGGACCTGCAACCGCAATGCCCAGGCATTTAGGAGCAGCAGCAAGGAAAATCACAGCCAATGTGAGCAAAGAACGACAATGGCGTTTCCCATCTTTGCAAACTCCACATGTCTGCTTGTCACTCTCCTTGACCCCAGATATAAGGCCAGCTGTTTCCCAAGCAGTGTTGATGTGGATGCACTGAAGAGGGCATTATTCCACAGGATGGAGCTCTGCAAACCTAGACACTAGCCATGTGGAACAACTAGTCTTCATTAAAGTAGATGAAGATGTGAAAAGGAGCGTAGGACTATCAGGGCGGGAGAACAACCTCTTTTTCTCCCTCTTACACAGTCACTCTGTCACACACACATGCATACACCTTAATCAACATTGTTTAACTTTGTGTGGATAAAAAAACTGCAAAAAAACATTAGTTAGTAAAAATAAATTATAAAAAATATGTTTGATCATCAAAATAAGAACTCCGGTTTCCTCCCACATTCCAAAAACATGCATGTTAGGTTAACTGGAGACTCTAAATTGTCCATAGGTATGAATGTGAGTGTGAATGGTTGTTTGTCTATATGTACCCTACGATTGGCTGGCGACCAGTCCAGGGTGTACCCAACTGTGATAGGCTCCAGCATACCCCCGCGTCCCTAATGAGGATAAGCAACATAGAAAATGGATGGATGGATGTAGTTTGTGCACATCTGCAGGTAAAAGGGACACAAACAAATTTGGATTTGACCAGCTGTACCTGTTGATTTGTCCTTATATAATATGACATCACTGCTATCACAACCAGAGTATAGAGTAGAGGGAGCCACCTGTTGTGGCCCAGCAAATGACACTATATTTGGACACATGCTCCTAGCCACCGGTGTGCCACTACAGAGGTCAGGAGAACCGGAGTATAGAGCAGGAGGAGTCACCTAGCATGGCCCACCAAGGTGCACTATATTTGGGCGCACCCTCGGAGCAGCCGGAATGACGCGACACAGGTCTCTGGCAAACCTTTTGCACTTTTCAAATGCTGCGGGGCTGGCGTTTCAGGTGGTTGATAAGGTTTTTGTGTGCTCGATGTTTTTTTTTCCCCTCGTCACAGAGCATTTGATACAACTAGCAAGTGAATTGTCTTCCTCAGAGGGTGCAGTGTTTGTCTACAAGTGAGCTCAGGGGACGTTACCCAAGCGGAGATTCAAAACCTGGTGTTCTCGATCCTCTGACTGTGTGGCTCGGATTTATCTGTATGAAGTCATAAATCCCTCATATCGGTCCGATAATGATCAGTACAATAATTATCTTGCACCCCTAATTTAAAGTATGCCTCCTCTGTATGGATAGATATTGGCTATAATACCATCTATAACGCTATTAAGTCTGAAGTCCAATAGGCTTCTCAGATTGTAACTCAACGCTTATACCTAAAATAATATATCTTTGATCACTTTCAATGGTTGCAAAAATGTGTGTTAATGCTTCAGAATTTCTGGAATGAAAAAATGACAGAAATATTGTGTCTTTTGTACTACAAAAAAACAGCCTGTAAGAATATAATAGCTCTCTTTCAAGTCATACTGGATAAATACATACCTGAAAAAAAAAAAATAACATTAGCTATATTAGCAAATCCAGCTTTAACAAAAATCCCATTTTTCCCAGCAGTTTTTTTTGTGGCTTAACAAAAACGTATAAAAGTCAGAGTGCCCTAATTCTGGTCAATTTAATGATCCAATGAAAATGAGGACACCTTCATCACAAAAACCAGGACGGCCAGGGCAGGATGTGACAACAGGCAGTCACGTGCGGTAAGGTTCATGGATGGTGTAGCACTGACTCATGTGGAGTGTTTTTGATGTTAATACGAGGGCTGTCAAAAATAGCGCTTTAATGGCGGTAACTAATTTATTTTATTAATTACGTTAAAAGTTTTTGCACGATTAACGCACGTGCATCATGTCAAGCCACACTTCTCTGTTACGACGGCAGATGGAGCCACAATAGCATCGCCACAGAGTCACACAGCGTCTGCCACCCTCTAATAACTTCATTCTGACCTGAACACATCAACAGTAATGCAATTCCAACACCATATATGTAATGTAATGTATCTCCAACTCACAAACATGTCTCGAGTCAGCTCGTCCTGAACGACACGGCCTCATTGTCATGGGACGACAGCAAGGTGAATTCAATGACACTCCTGTATGTGTATGCGTAAATAAACAGAAAGACAAAGAAAAACATTAAGTGGATATTCTTCCCTTTCACTAGTGTAACTCTTACTGTGGAAGTAATATATCCAGAAATATATCTTAGAAAATTCAACTTAAGTTATGTGGTGTCTTTGAACGCAACCCTATATGGCTCATAATAACGTTAGTGTGATTCAAATGTTCCTGTACTAGCGTTAGGCAAATACATTTTTAGACGTGTAGTATCTTTTAGATTGATTGCAATTTTCAGTTCATTTGGAGATGTTAATACATGTGCGTGTGTGTATAAATATATATATATAGTATGTACCTGTATATACATATGGTAAATGGTCTTTCACTTGTAGAGTGACCTCCAAGTCACTCAAAGCGCTTTGACACTGTTAGCACATTTACCTACTGATGACGCAGCATCAGGAGCAACTGGGGGTTCAGTATCTTGCCCAAGGATACTTCGGCATGATCACAGTGGGATCGACCTCCAACCTTAAGGTTGAGAGACGAGACTCTCCCACCTGAGCCATATCGGCCCCTTACAGCCTTCTGCCCGCTATAGTGTTAAATTGAAATTATTGTGGATATACTGTATCTCTTTGGAGTGCAGATTGTGAATGTCCCATGTTGTTTCGGAATGCTTGACAGATCTAGTAACAGTAACTAAGAGAGGAGGGTCCAAGCGAAGGTCAATTAAGCACAACATCATCAGCCACGTGGGGAAAGAAGTAGCAACAAAAGGCAGGTATTTAAACAATTGTCCAATTAAAGCACAGCTGCAAGGCAAGACAAACAAAAAAAAGTGACATGATTCAGACTACTATCTATAAAAACACAGCCGTTTATAATCCTGGCGGCTATGCCAAAGCATAGCATTCTTTCCCATCATATCACTGAATTCAGTCACACCTGTTGGGAGGTGGCAGATGGTGCAGCAAAACCACACATCTCATTTGACATGCAGGAGGGCCGCAAACTTCAGGTTGAATACGTGTATATATATATATATATATATATATATATATATATATATATATATATATATATATATATATATTTTTTTTTTTTTTTTTTTACACATGCATGTCAAATGAGATGTAGTCTCCGTAGTCTCATTAGGAGCATGCCCCGACGTTGTCAGGCATGCGTACAAGCACGTGGGGGCCACACAAACTACTGAGAATCTTTTTGAGTTGCTACAATGACATTTTAGCAAAATGGACCAGTGTGCTGCATCATTTTTTCACTCTCTTTTTCGGGTGTCTATGATTCCCCCCTCTTTTCATTTTTATCAAATTATGTGGCATCATTTTGTTACTAATACATCACCCACTTATTATCACGAAAGATATTCAAGATCATTTTTCCCCCAGTTTAGATCTGATGTGTTTTCGAAGAGTTCCTCTAATTTTTTTGAGCAGTATATATATATATATATATATATATATATATATATATATATATATATATATATACACACACAGTATATATAAATGATTGTGTCCTGTCATTTATCTTTCTGTTAATAAAATACAGCAAAATGGGCATATTTCACACATAGTGGCAAATGGTTATTCATCATGATTAATTAATTTGAAACCAGATTAAAATGTCTTAATCATTTGACAGCCTTAGTTAATACAGGTTGCTCATTAAGAGGATAGGAAAAAGGAAAAAGAAGATAATAAAAAATGTTTTCCAATTGTTTTCAAATTCTTTTTAGTCCCATTTATTGATATTTTTTCTGCAAAACATTTGCGCTACCTGTTATCTGTATATGAAGTACAGTAATCCTTGAGGATTCTTTAACAGAAACATGCACGTTCAGTTAGTTGGAGAATACAATGACCCATGGATATGTGCAGTATAACCTATGGCACCCAAAATCAGCTGGGATAGGCTCCAGCTCACTCGTGACCCTGAACAGAATAAGTGGTAGAAAATGAATCAATGAATAAATAATTGACCTTGCCACATTGGGACTTGAGAGTCAACTCTGCATAACTCACTCTTAACATGATGTATATTGTAGCATGTGGGTTTTTTTTCCATTCTTCACATCTATCTTGCCAAACGCATCTAAAGCCCTGGTTGCTATGGAAATGAGATTCAGTCGGAACAGGCAATATGGCTGGTTTTGCAAAGTGCACAATGAACACATTTAGAATGGAAATCTTGTAGCTGCTGCACTGGTGAACAAACTGTGTCAGCCAAGATAAGACGCGGAAGATATCTTTCTGAAAGCCAGCAACTAACAAGGCAACTGACATAGCGTTTACTCCAAAATGGCGTCAAAATTAAAATGAAGCATGAGAATCAGATACTTCTAGCAGCACTCACAAATGTGACATTTATAAAGTATGAGGAACTCCAAAGAAAAACTTAAACACAATGTTAGTTTTATTTACAGAACAAAAAGCATACTAAAGATTGTCATCAACAGGATTCTTCGATGACCCCATAGTAAGACAACTAATCACGCAAAAGAGACAGACATACTCATGACTTTTTAGGTTTCAACAGAAAAGTTACCACAAGGAAAACTGGCTTGGGGCAGCCAAGCGTTCAGAGCAACGTCGCTTTTTAATCCTTCGATGTCAGCTCTTACTGTCATTGTGAGGGGAGGAGGTGGCCGGTGGCCGGGAAGTTTGGGCTTCCCTACTGAAACTGCTGCCCCCGCGACCCGGACCCGGACCCGGATAAGCGGAGGAAAATGGAATGGAAAAGTGGTTCTGACAGTGTTTAGGCCAGCAGGAAGGCCTTGCTGGCCCTGACTGTACACCACCGATATGTATAAAAATAGCATGTTGTGCTGAAAACATTTGGCTTAAAGTTGAATGTAAAAGGTTTAGAAAGGACAGCACAGTTTTAGCTTGCTCCTTTTTTAATAGCAAAGAAGTGACTCACATTTTCCTCTAGCTGATACCTGCTGAACTATTTTCGTTCAGTGAGTCATAAAACCACTGCTATGTCTGAGTACTATTCCAATGTAACATGTGAAAATTCACTGTACACATTGCAGTCAGCTCCATTGTTATGTCTATGTAATTTGATTGATGTACGCAAGGAACGCAAGGGTGGTGGTGGTCATTGTGGTCATTTCAACTCACTGACAATCAGAGGTCTACATTGTTGTACTAGTGGGAATGTTACTCCAGGTGGTGAAGATGGCTTCAGGGAGAGCTTCCACTGTCTGGAACTGATTTCCATTTTGTCAATTTCCCTTGTCATCCATCCCCAAATGTTCTCAAATGGATTCAGATCGGGGCAACACGCAGGATGGTCCAAAAGAGTGATGTTATCCCTCTGAAATAAGTCCTGTGCCAGGTGTGCGTTGTGAACTGCAGTGTTGTCCTGTTGAAAAATCCAGTCATTACCACACAGACGAGGGCCTTCAGTCATGAGGGATGCCCCCTACAAGATCTCCACATAGCCAGCTGCCGTTTGACAACCTTGCAAAACCTGAAGCTCCATTGTTCCACTGGTAAAAGCACAAAAGATTATGATGACGCCACCTCCACTGTGCTACGTGGAAAACATCTCAGGTGGGATCTCCTTGTCATGCCAGTAACACTGGAAGCCATCAGGGCCATCAAGGTTACACTTTATTCTCATCAAAGAATGAAACTTTCTTCCACCTTTCATTGGCGGCTGTTCGGTGCTCTTGTGCAAATTCCAAATGGACAATTTTGTGGCGTTGAAAGACACACATTTGAAGATGTTTTTTCTTCTAAAACCCTTCTTTCTCAGATGTCGTCTAACAGTAATTGGACTGCACTCGGCATCAGTAACAACCTTCATTTGGGCCAAGGATCATACCATGTTTTGATGGACAGTCAATCGTATCCTCCGGCTCAGGGCTAGTGAAACTGTTTTGGGTCTACTACTTGAGTTTTTTGTTCCATAATCCACAGAACCTTTTAAGAAGTGTAAAATGACTGTCTTACTGCATCCAACCTCAGCAGCAATGGTAATGGCATCAGATTACCTGACTGAAAATCACATTTGAATTCACATTTCTGCCAAGATTTTGGCTTTTAAAGGCTGTGGTCTTAAACTTTTGATCGGCTGATGAGCAGTCGATTTCAGTTCCATGGTTCTTTGCAATAAATTGCTTAATCAAATTGTGTTTTGTCTCACTCCCATTTCTTATTTTTGCATTTTGAAGCTCTACTTGGAACCTTCATATGATGCATATGATGCAATTTTTCAACTGGTCTTAAAATTTAGAGCAGGACTGCATGTATTTATGCATTCTTACTTCACTGAATAAAGTTTAGTTTCAAGATGTTGCTTGTGGATGGTTTTCTCACCCACTGAAATATATTTATTAAGAAGCAGAGAATACTCTGAGAGAGGGGGAACAGCAGGTGGGCGAATCGTGTGTGTCAAAAATAGACATTTTTATGTGCGTCTCACAAAGTTTTGCCATTCGATGGTGGTCCCAGAATGTGGGGATCAGCAAGAGGGATCTGGTTTCTGGTCGCATGTGTATGTGTATGTGTGTCAATGAATCCATAAACAGTTGAACACAATCCAGTTAAGATGTTCACAAGCATTTTGAAAAGCTGGTTTCAACCAAATTGCTATAATATGCGATAATTTGGATTTATTTAGTGTAGGCCTATGTAAATGTATTGCCTTGTGTGTTACTCAGTAATAGTGCATCCTGAAGCCCTTCCTATCATTTCATCTCTCTATCATTTTGTCCTTTAAGACTATCATAATTTCTCTCAAACTTGGCAGTCGAAGTGCCCCAAAGATGTCTGAGTCAGTCGAACAGTGTCCAGCAGCCAAAGGCTAGGATGATATTTTATTCTGTGGGTTCTTGGTGTACGGTGGACCACTGTGACCACCATGTTTGTTTGGCGCATTGTGAGGCTCTCTGTCCATTCACACACACACACGCACACACACGCACACACACGCACACACACAGTAATTCAAACTTTAGAAGGAAATGAAATACCAAGGGAACCATGCTTCCTATCGTGCTCCAACACTACGAAGTGAAGAAAATGTATTTCATTACAAAGACATGACTACAGTGGGATTGAAATAAGGTGACATTGGTTATATAGCTGTCAGAGAACATAGAATACTTGCTTCATTGCCGACCACCAGTGTTGCAGTGTTTGAGAAGCAGTGAACTGTTGAAGGTTTAATGTGCCCTTCGCCTGAGCCATAGTGCGATACGGACCATGAGCACTGTGGGGCTCGCAGAAAACATGACTGTCGAGTAGGAGCTCTTATTGCCAGTGAAAGGGACTAATTATACATGACAGCAATTATTAATACAAGCATGCTGTTGAAAACAAATTACTCATTGTGTGACACCCAAGGTTTCTTGTACAGAAAAGTAGGAAATTGGTATGTAAGTTAGTATGTAAAGTGTTTCTTTCTGTATTCCTACAGCTGCATACATGTAAATAATAGGCCTTATAACCCTATTTGTTTTTCTTTTACATGTTTCGTATACATACACAATGCTTATCCACCACTTCTCCTCACTAGGGTCGCAGGCTGACACAAGCAAGTAACCATTGATGGTAAATTTATTGACCTTCTTCCAACATAAAGTAATTTTAGGAAGTTACAAAAGCAAAACCAAAGTTGTGTTGTTTTCTCGAATGTACTGTATGTCTGCAGTTCTGGCCCCTGTTCAATAATGTAATGAAAACCATTAAATTACTCCTTTATATTGTGGTATATGAACTCACTGATCACATAATAAACGCTTCAAAAACCCAATCCTACAGGCACGTTCAGATTACACTCACATAGAGAAAGTGAGAGAAATCTGGGGAAGTTTCAACTGAAGCTCAGCTGGAGATGACTTTGGTCGTTCAGAGGCCGTGAACTCATCCAAAGGAGAAAGGCACCTTGTGCAGTTTGTCGCCACCTCTGCCCACCAGGGAGTCACTGAAGAGAGACACAGTGCACTTGTCTACTGCCCTTACTCATCAGCTTTGAAGTGATTTGGGGGAATGGTGTAAAAAGTATATCCCAAGGGACGAGAAGTGTGGTACTGCGATACTGAATTCTGATACTGAATTGGTGTCATACTCATCAGGGCAAGCTTTTTTTCCCCGGGTAGTTTTTAGTTCTACAGTGTTATGCTATATGTGTCCAGGACACATCAGAACTCCAGAAGCCTGCAATCTAGAGCAGAGGTTCCCTGCATATTAATTTTATAACAAATTGAAGGGGGAAGTTAAACAATTTACACCAGTATCCAAAGAACATAAATACATCCAACCAACGATAAAGCCTCATTTTCACCCTCTCATCCAGACACACACATACAGTGACAGGTGACAGTGCAGGGATTGGAACACCAATCTTCAAGATTAAACACTTTTAATGCAAAACATAACCATCAAATGTACTTATTTGTTTATATATATCATGCAGAGCAATGGAACCATTTCCTGTTCTGTCTCCTTCCTGCTCTGTGCTGTCTGCACTGTGCAGGTGCTGTGAGGCGTTCAGGTGAACTCGTAATTGTGAGTGTAATTGAGTGTAGATCTTGTGCAGGTTCACGGCCGAGACCGGAGACATTGGTCTCAAAAAGGTTGGTGACCACTGCTCTAGGATCATCCCAGAATCAGCTGAGAACTGTCTCCCTCCAAAGGGATGGCCCGTGTGTTGATGATGAATAAAGTATCTATCTCTGAGCCAGTGGTTCTCAAATGGTCTCAACTTGGGACCGACCTACATTTTTGTTAAACTCGCCTATATCATCTTTTGAAACATTACATGTCCAAAGTGCATTTTAGAGGAATTTATTAAGGCATTTTATTATGGAAATGAGGAAGAACATAACTGCATGCATACAGATAATAAATACATTAAAATGAAATAATAAAATTGTACTAAATAAGAGCACAAAATCTAACATTTTACTTATATTACTTCTCATTACTGTAAATGCAATATACCAAAGAGGAAGATGGCTAAAATATTGCAAAATTTTAATTGGCTAAAATTGGTTGTATATTACATTATTTTAATGTAATTTCTGTCTTGCTGTCTGCAACCCATCCAGAATGGATCCGCGACCCACTCCCAACTCACCAGTTGTGAATCACTGGACTAAGCCATTCGACTGTTTATCATCAAGGATAAAGATCACATGTTGGAACATGGGATCTCCTCCTCCCGGTAAGCCTGTCTCTCCCTCCCTTGCAACGCCCCTTCCATTGCGCAAGACAATCACAGGGATAAAAGTATGAAATGTTTTTTTTAATACATTTTTCATTTCATTCTTGGATTTAATATTTTTCTTACTGTATTTTATATGTCCTTCATGTGTTCAGTGTGAGTGACATAGGTTGGAATTTAGGTATAATTTAGGTTGCAATTTACACTAAATCTCGACTTACGCTGTTGTAGGAACAAAACTCGTTCGTAGACCGAGGACATCCAATCAGGAGGATCCTGTAGAACAGTGGTCCCCAACCCCGGGTCGCAGCCCGGTACCGGACCGCACAGAAAGAAAAAATAATTTCCATTATGTCTTTTTTTTGTGTTTTATTTTAAAAAGTGGCCGGATTCTCTCTTTTACATCCATCTCACTTGACGCATGTCCATTGTGCGTGTGCTAACTTTATCTCATGCCGCACAGATAGACTACTACTGTATTTTTACCATTTTTCTTTCACCTCATATTTGTTCTCAAATGCTGATACTATGTGGGAATGCATAAAGGTAAGTTTGGATGACTTATTGAGTGCTAATGTGCACATTTGTCTCAAGTTAATTCATGCTAGCGCACTGCCTTTTACCACACACGTCAAACAGTGATGTAATAATCTCTCTGGAAAAACTTGGCTGGAACTTGAACTGGTGGATGGTGGGTCGGCATTCATTTTGTGCTTTTAATTTGGTGTTATTCATGTCTTAGTTTTACACAATACATAATAAATAAGATAAATTAGATCGCTACCCCCCACCCCCCACCCCGGTCCGCGGGAGATTTGTGGGAACACAAGCCGGTCCGTGGGTCAAAAAAGGTTGGGGACCACTGCAGTAGAATACCTAACTATAACAATATCTATCTCAGATAATGTCTGAAAACCCACATTTTCTAGTGGGCAGCTTCAAATAGCTGCAAAAGTGGGAAGTTGATTTTTGTAAATACCTTTTTCAATTATTACCCTAGCCATAATATGTTGGAAATTTGTCATAACAAAACGCTGAGACACACTGATGTAGTTTTGGGTCAAGATGGCCAAAAGGGAGAGTTAAGGAATATGGAATGTACCAAGAAAGGACATGCTCTGATTGTGTTAAGTGGCCAGATAATTATCTTTTAAGGAAACCTCAAGACACGTGTGTCAGCAACTATTAAATTCAAAATATTGCCACCACCCACCTAATGAGGGACTCGGTAGTGAAGTCAACAGACACTTGCACCTGACACATTTCTGCATCATTAAAGCTTGTGAAATTGTGTGTGACTGTGAAGATGCTGTTGATGAGTTGAAACACCACAGAACGAACGTCTATATAATATGTGTTTCAAGGTGCTAGTGTGATTAACATGTCAGCAAGGTGGTTCTGTTTTGAATCCAGCTGAGACGCTAAGTTAATTGAAGACAGGTGCCTCAAACTTCCATCACTCTTTCACGAAAGGAACAGAGACATTTAAATTGTACTTAATTTAGTGTAGATCTCCACTGAAACAGTCTGGACATTGGACACTTTATGCTAGTTTGTGGTAATTTGTCACTAAATAGAAGCATGTTGTCTTAATTGAAGAGTCATACAAATATTAAGAGCTGAAGCATTCTTTGACTCTTTGGTGATATCCTCAAAATCAGGTGGCGAACTACTGATAGCTCACAAGCTACCTGTTGAAGACCCATGCTCTAAATTGTTCCCCTTTGATTGACTGGCAGCCAGTCCAGGGTGCACCTGGCCTCTCACCCAAAATCGGTTGGGATAGACTCCAACTCAGTCATGACCCTGAACAGGATATATGCTGGAAAATGACTGAATAAGACAATAATATGAAAGTGTGGTTGCAGAAATGTAATAATTGTAATTAAATTCAAATTAAATTAAAATCTGGCATGATAGTGTGTCTAAACAAATCATTTTTAATCATAAAAGTAGTTTAATTAATTAATACAAGGCCTGGGTACACGTACTATATAGTACAGGAAGTTACTGTTCAGTATCCTCGGCACTGATTGGCTCACCCTCATGCAGCATCCACCCACATGTTGTGTCTCTCACATATGCTTCCTACATTGTTGTTACAGAGTATCCTTGCTCGTGTAGGTGAGTCATTTCCGAGAACATTTATGTAAACTTCACAATGGCTTCTAAATGTGGTGCCTTTTCTATAGTCTTGTTTATCTCTCATTTCTGCCATATTTTCTATTACAGTACAGTATTATGTATATTGTTATATTTGTTATATGAGTGTAAAAGTGATTATTTGGTGTCATTTCATGTTTATAGGGCTCTAATAATGTTTTTAAAAAAGTATTTAGAAAGTTTTAAACAGGTATTCTATGCTCTAAGTACAAAAATATTCCATTTATTAACATTGATTCATATGTCACTGAAATTAATTTATCATGGTTGGCTCTGGAACCAATTAACCGCGATAAACGAGGGATTACTGGATTGTTTATGCAGTCATCCCTTGTTTATCACGGTTAATTGGTTCCAGACGCCGCCGCAGTAACTAAAGTAGGATTCAGTGTTAATAAATTGAATATTTTTGCAGTTAGAGCATAGACAACCATTTTATGACGTTCTAAATACGTTTTTTTTTTTTTTTTTTTTTTTTTTTTTACCATTATTAGAGCCCTGTAGACATGAAATAACACCCCATAAGTCACCTTTACACTCCTAATTTTCTTTGTCTACGCCCCACGGGATCACTGCAGGGATGCAAGAGACGGCTGCCGCTCATAGCATATAACAAGCTCCCAAGCAAACTAGCCTCCAGTTTATTTGTTCTAAACTTAAGAAAGTGTTTCAAACTGAGTGGGGAAGAAGGACAAAGTAAAAAGCCAAAAACAGACCACTTCCACACGGAATGGGAACCTCTTTTTCACTCTGTCATGTCGGACCTGCCAAGGCTGATTGCATGCAGTGTGAAGGTTATGTAATATCATGTCATGCTCTCATCAATGTGACATTATGATGTCACATTGACGCTATCATGACACTATGATGCCTAGTGACCAGAATACTACATATAAATTGTCTTTCAAAATTTTTAAACTAAAAACAGGCCATAGTCAATACAAAACTGCAGTCATATATTAATTATTTTTTGAAAAAACACGATAAAGCAAGGGAGTGATGTTCAAACTGCGAAGTAGCGAGGGACGAGTCTATATAAAAATCCATCCATCTATTTTCTATGCCGCTTATCCTCTTAGGGTCGCTGGAGTATGCTGGAGCCTATCCCAGCTGACTTCGGGCTAGAGGCCAAGCACAGGGCACATCTAGACAAACAATTCACTCTCACATTCATACCTATGGACAGTTTAGTGTCGCCAATTAACCTAACATCCATGTTTTTTTAATGTGGGAGGAAACCGGAGAAAAGACACATGCACGGGAGATTCGAACCCAGGTCTTGCCGATCTCCTGACTGTGTGGCCAACATGGTAACCACTCAGCCACTGTGTGGCTATATAACATATCATCATCATGTTTTCATCATTATCATCATTTATGTTTTGCTAAACACGGAATTCCTGGAAAATGATGCTGTGTTGTGAACACATACATACTACTAACAATGTCAATCAGCCATTGGATTCCCATACCTTCTCAATATTTGTTTATCTCAATTTGAACTTGCCTCTCATACATAATAAATAGCTTTTCATTTTTAAATTCTCCCCAGTGATCTTAAGATAGGTACTAAACGGAATGTGTAGAGTTTTCACCCGATCATCCCCTCTGTGATGGAAGTGTCTAGTGAGCAGGTGGCTCTTGATCAATAGTTAATTCCCCCAAATAATCAAGTGACCCCTGCAATTGGAAGGTGTTGAAGGCGTGATAATTGATTACTTTTGCTCAACATTCTCCCCGGTGGCTTGACTCTGTATGTTATTCCACTACATTTTGGTTCACAGGAGAGAAACAGGAGGTCACATTTGGATAGAGCTAACACAATGATAGAATTTACTGAAATGAAAAGTGTTTGGTAAATATTGCTCAGCAAACCTGCAGTGGCTTCCTAACTTTCAAAGAAAGGTCGATTGGTTGTGATTTTGTGTTAAATTAGACTATAATATACTTGCAGACACATTAAAGGGGACAGAAAAGCCTCGGGATCAAGTTCTTTGGGTGTGTAACCACATTTGACCACACATCCCTCGATCTCTTAAATCCCAAGAGCCAACATCTTGACTGTGAATAGAATAAAATGTATTTCCAATGGAGGATTATGTTTAAGAACCAGAACGAATCTATAAACTCACTATCAAGATGTGCAATAGAATACTTTGGATGCCTTTTGGCATGAAACAGCATTGTACACATACATGTTCCTTACAAAAATGTTTTATTGGCTATGTAAAGTAACTTTCAAAGTTTAAAATACAACAATTTTACAGCTGATTAAATGTGGAATTCAGGGCTCAGCTGTTCTGTGGCGGCAAAGAGCAAAGATGAAGAGAACCAGAGGCAAGTATTATGCCTTCCATGCAGTTCCCATTCCTCATCTGTGTGAGTGTGTGTGCGCGCGACTACGTCAATGCAGTAGAAACACTAAAAAGAGCAGAGAAATATTTCACCTTATTTCACCTGGGCCACCAACATTGTCAGAGGGACAATACATTCAAAAATGTTCTGGGCCTGCATGCAGTCACACAAAGGAAGCTCACAATCTTTTAAGCAAACTTGCGCTGAATTATTTGAAGACTCAGAGGAAACAATGGCTACATGTCATCATTTATCTATATGTAGAGATGTATATTAAACACATACTTATATCACTTTTTTGTTCTCAATAAATCATTACTGTATTTAAAACATAATTTATCAGACTAAGGCTGGCCAAGCATAAGTCAGGACATTTTGGAATCACTGTGCACATTCTGCATGTTCTTCCTGTAAAATATGCATGTTTGGTTAATTAGAGACTGTAAATTGTCCATAGGATGTAAATGGTTGTTTGTCTATACCGTGGTATCTCCGTTTTCGTTATTAATTTGTTTCAGACAAGTTCCAGACAACCAAATATTAATAAAAACACATTATATAAAGAATAATTATAGTTTTGATGAATAAAATGGATAAATGGACATTAAACATCACTTTTAGCTTTATTGAAGACCCTTGTTGGGAAGACAGCGAGGAGCGGCTAGAGAAGAGGGGAGGGATCGGAGAGGAGGGGATCCACACCAACAACAGCTTCTCTTCACTACGACGTGCTGCATTACATGAATGATTGGATTAGAACACGCCAATGTCACTGCACACACCGGAGCGGTACTAGCCACCTGCCATGGCCGCTGCCATGGAGCTTGAGAGTATAGAGCGGGGGATATCCACCCGCGGTGGCCGAGAAAGGGGGCGATTTAGTCGGACACAAACATGGCACTCTCTCGGCCAGTTCTGTAATGTAGATTCCCCTCGCTAGCGAGTGATTTATTTTAAATACAGTACAACTTACAATTAACATGCTAATGTGGTCGATATCTAATCATTGTCTAATCATTTATGAAGTGCAGTAGATTGCAGTGAAGTCAGATATCGGTGTTAGCCGGCGAGTTCTAACTCACGAAAACCAATTCAAAACATGGCGACGTGAAGCAGCAAATGATTGACTATATAATATGAGTGACGTTACTGTGAAACTCAATAATTGTGCATAATTACTTACATTTATATGTTTCTTTCGGTCTCTGTGCTTCCATCTTCTCCGCCTACCCCTCAGTTTCAAGTGTGGTCAACGACCACACTCATTTCCAAGGGGTGTATACCCCTTAGCATTTATCCCTTACCCCTCACTTTAAGTAGAATTGGGACACCACTTGATTCTTGTGAACACGCACAACCTAGGGGTAAGGGACAGATAAGGGATAAGGAGTAGAACTGTGATGCAGCCTTATTGTTCGTGCAGCAAGGGGGACTAGCCTTACATTATACCATGGTATGGTGTAAACCAGTGGTTCACAAACTTTTTACAGTTGCGTACACCTTCAGACATTTGACTTGAAGCCATGTACCCCCAACTGCAGCACACTTAAAAAGCATAAACCATTTTTACATTAAATTGAAATATTAAACATGATCAATTGGTTAATACATTTTATAGTAAGTCATTCTGGTTCAAAAATATGTATGGTGCATGGTCAATTTTGATAAAGGTTTTACATGAGCACTGATAAATAGATAAGATGTGAATTTCTCTTGGAGATGAATAAAGTATCTAAGTATTCATCCTACATATCTTTTATTTCAGCCGAAGTTGGGATCCTTCCCTTTGAATGGGTTAAACTTCAGCTTCACTTCTGTCCACTTGCAATCACTATGATTTAAATCTGCATTTTAATTTGATACCATTGAAAGGAAAAGTTGAACAAACATGATAAAGCAGTATCCTAAGTAGAAAAATACATCCAAGCAGCGATAAAGCCTCATTTTCATGTGAATCTCCACTCCTGACACGCACATACATTGACAGATTTCATAGTGCGCGGATTGGAACACCAATATAGATTAAACCTTCAAGATGAAACACTCTTAATACACACCATCATCATCAAACGTACTTACTAATTCATATACCCCACACAGAGCAATGAAGAACTTCATGCCGTGTCTCCTTCCTTCTTTCTGCTTTGATGGTGCACTCTGTTATGCTCGCAATTGTCAGTGTGTAATTGTCAGTGCTAGTTGTTTTTCATTTTTATTCACGTACCCCCAATGACAATTGCCGTACCCCTGGCAGTACGCGTACCCCACTTTGGGAACCTAGGGTGTCAACTAAGTATTGTGAGATTTGGTGTTGGGTGTGTGATCCAAACTGGCTGAATAAACAAGCAATGCTGGGAACAGACTGTCCACATATTTATTAATATCACAAAATTTCTCATTAATTTCTCATTAGGGTCGCTGGGGAATGCTGGAGCCTATCCCAGCTAACTTCGGGCGAGAGACGGGGTACACCCTGGACTGTTCGCCAGCCAATCGCAGGGCACATAGAGACAAACGACCATTCACACCTTCAATTTAGAGAATCCAATGACCCTAAAATGCATATTTTTGGAATCTGGGAGGAAGCCAGAGTACCTGGAGAAAACCCACGCATGGAGAGAACATGCAAAGTCCACGCAGAGATGTGAACCTCGATACAAATATTGCCTGACTGTGTGGCCAATATGCTAACCACTAGGCCACCGTGCGGCTCCAATATGGTGGTTCTGAGCAATATTGATATGTTACAATACCAGAACTGTGGACAAGAACCAAGTCAAAAAAGGACAAGCAGTATGAAAAAATGCTGCATATCTGAGATTTTCATGGAGGCAAATAAAAGCAATACTGGTGTAAATACTGCACATTTACAACCACATTGCAAACATCTGTCTAGATTATGCTGCTCAAGCTGCTCGGGGAAACATGATGGACAGTATTGTGCCTTCATCTAGAGCTATGAACAGACTGATTACTAACAGAGGAGCAGATCTGAGCTTTCTATTCTGGTTTTATTACCTGACGCGCTGGTTCATTTCACAAAGAATTTTGCTTGACAAACCTCTTGTCGACCGTAAAATTGATAAAACACTCCGACCTTGATAAAAACTGCAACTAGCATTGGACTTGACCATTATTTATAGTCAATGTTCCTTGCTCAGTAGTAAAAAAGATCTTTCAAGAAAAGCCGAAAGTGCTGATACTGGCCGTCAGACGTGCACACTTGTAGTCGCACACCTGTCCAAAACTGAGAACTTGAGGTAGGCCAACTTCCATTCTGTAGTATTTTGTATATGAGTGGGTTCAAAAGGTCAGCAAGGCCTATTTGACAATGTAGCTTTCTTTATGTCAACATCAGACAAAACAAGTCGAGGAACTATCTCATCCATTTAATGATCTGAAACACCGAGTTCATCATTTCATTTTCCATTTATTTTTTTGTTTACCATTTATTTTGTTAATTTTTTGTTTACCTTTATTTCCTTATTTCCTTTCTGTTTTGCAGCAGCATGTTCTGGCACTTTTCCGTTCTGGAAATTTACTTAAAACCGATGTCACATTTGCTCATTAATACAAATAAAATTTAAAAAAATCTCAACTGCAAAAAATAACCACCTAACGGTCCCTTTAACATCACTTGGGCAAACTCGGCGAAACACTTCCTCTATCCGGTAAGTCCGGCCATCAAAATAAAAGCATGCCAGTACCACACATACCGTTAAGCCACACATTCAATCCACACTTTTCACTCAAAAACTGGGTCAGAGCAGTCCTTTCTCATTCGAAAAAGAAAAAAATCTCACCCAGATTCAACTCTCGTTCTTCTGTTCCACATACCCTGACCGCCAGTCCACCTTAAAATACCTTTTTTCTTTTGTTTGTCAAGTGGATGTGGCACTGTCATAATACGGGGTTAGCAAGCAAAATGTAGCTCTTTTAACTCTGCTGCACCAGTAGCTACAGTATATGCTGACCTGCAACACAATGGCATGTACTGTTAATTGACTGATTGGCTGCATAAGTAAATATGTACTGTCATTATCTCATCTGTACGAGAAACGCAATCAGTTCTACACATGTGCAGAACACATCTACGTCCGGCCGACCTATTTTTCGGCAGTCACGTGTTGGGCAAGCCGATTTGTACTACTACTCATGTGAAATCTACGTTGATCTATTTTACAGCAGTTACAGACCGCCACCCCTCACCCCCACTCCCAAAAAACATTATTAATGTTGAGAAATTACAACATAATTGATCTTTTTTTTAATATCATATCCATTAGTGCTGGGAATCTCTGGCCATCTCACGATTCGATGCAATTACGATTCAGAGGCCTTCGAAGCAATAAAAACGATTATCGACGCATCTTTTTTTGTGATCGATAGTTCGTCAATTTTTTCATGCATAACTTTTTTCTGTATATAATTTCTTTTTACTCACTGTGTACTACTAAAATAAAGCATATCTTTAATGTTCCACAATTAAAATAAAGATTAAAAAGATTAACAGCGGCTCTCATACAAGAATAAAGCTTGCAGATGTCAGTACAGTCAAACTTGTCTATAGCGGCCACTAGAGGGAGACTGCAAAAGTGGCCGCTATAGACAGGTGGTCTCTAAAGACAGGTTGGCGTCCAGTTTGAATGTTGACCAGTTAAGAAAAAAATAAGAAAAAAAGGGGAAAACAAATTTATGTTAACCAGTAGAGGGCACTGTGGGACTGCGGATAAAAGTTGTACAGCAATACAGCTTGTTATTATCCACGACCCACAGAACAAAACTGTGCTAGTAATGTCTTACGCTTGTTTTTAATATTTTACTTTTTATACGGCAGAGTGTCATTACAGCTTTAGTTCATCAGGAAGTGACGGGAAGTGACGGTGGGCCTCCCGAGCAGGAGAGCTAGGCTCAGTGCTAGCTGTGAGTTTCGAGAGAGTTGGGAAGTGTGTTTATGTTGGCGTGGATGTAAAGTCCTGCAGTGTTCTCCGCTGTTAATAAAGCCATTAAAGTGCATCGGCGACGTGAGTCTCTCCTTCCCCACAACAAGCGGCATTGCAGTATTGACCAGTGAACACCAGGAAATAAACGGTGTCACTTGTTACAGGCATTGCCTGGACAGCTATGTAGTGGGGCTTGTTTAACCTTTGCCTTGTGGGCAAGCAGGAAGGAGAGACGATGCTGAGAGATGTGTGTGTGTTCTGAGCTGCTGTCTGGTGGCCGCGTTCAAGAAATAAAGTTGGCAGAAGCAACAGGAGAAGTTTCCTTCTTTGCTTCGGAGCTGAATAACACTGACAAGTTAACAGACTAGTAGCGGACGGAAAAGAAGACGGCTTTGTTTGTGTCGAATACAGAAGATGAGGACTTTGATGGATTTGTGGATGAGGATTGATCAAAATTAACGTGAGTACATTCTAAAATACTTCAATTAAGTACAACCGAACTCAGTTTTGCTCCCGCTGCCGCATGCATGCTAGCGTATGTTTTTTTTTTATTGTAGCGTCGCTGGGAGCACGTCCTGTTCCCAGCCTACTTTGTGGTAACTTTTTGGTGCAAATGCTCTTAAAGTTACATGTTTGACCAGGAAATAGCAAGCTCAAAAGAAGACGGCTTTTTTGTGTGGAACAACTGACAGTTTGTGTGGATCTTGTGAATGATTGTGACTGAGCTAGGACTCAGTAATTAAAGTCTACACACGACGGCTTCATTGATTGAAAAACCAATCTTTTTCGTGCATGATGCTTCTACTTGAGTCGGTAATTTGGCCGCTGTATGCGGTCAGATATTGACCAAGGGAGACAAAACGGGTGGCCGCTGGCCGCGTTGGACAGGTGACTGCTATACACAGGGTCTATAACATGTAAATTTGCTGCGGGGGATTTTTCAGTGGCCGCTATAGGCAGGTGGCCATTCTATAAAGGTGGCTGCTAAGACAGGTTTGACTGTATATTATGAATAACCAAAAAAACTAGGCTGCCCTTATTCACAATTGCAGTGTCAGTGAAATAACGTTGCGATGGGACGTTGTATCTGTTGTTGTACATGTTGTATCATGGACCATAGACGACAGATGACAAATGATTAGTATTTTAGACGATGAGTATTTTAATAAGAGTCAGTAATAAAATAACCCCCCAATATATTTCATACATGAAGTATGGTTATTGACCATTTATGTTCATACATTTAAAAAGTAATAACTACCACAGCATGTGATGTCGCAGAAGCACTGTCGTAAAAATTTGCAAATGGAGGAAGTGACAAGTGTCTTGCGCATGTGCAGAACAGATCGTGTTCCCAGTACAAATTTTGTAATGACACTTACCAAACAGCATCTCATCATCGGCCGGACAGCGTTCGCCCTGTTCGTCATGGTGTTGTTAACCGCTTGCTGGCACCTGTCACTCACGGAGTTTAATTTCAAAATGGTACAGAATAAATTATGTGTTTATTTTATTTGCAGTTCAGGTTGGATTTTATTTTGTTGCGCTGCAATGATTTGCTGCGCACTGAGAACACAAGATGAGCAGAAGTATGGAAAATGGAAACTCAAGTATGGAAAGTATGGAAATAAATAAATATTTATGTTTCCAAGACTGTTTACCACTGTTCTGTTTTCTAAGAGTTGAAATTATGAATTTAAAAAAAATGGATTGATCTGATTTTCCGATGTGCTTTCTAGGGTAGTTAGATGTTTGCATGAGAGCACCCAGTGGACGATGCATTCCAGAAAACATTTGGGAAGATTGACAAGTTAAATGGCTAACCCTCTTCTTTTATCCACCTCCAATCCTTTCTATGAGCTACATTACCTAGCTATAATCTCCTGGAAATTACAGTATATGATGACATAATGGCATACATATTCAGAATAATGAAAACAAACGATTAATTACATAATTTTTTTACATGATGCCAGGGCTGCAACTAACAATTATTTCTTAGTCGATTAACCCTAAACTTGTTGTTGGGATTAATTGAGTAATTGTCCCTAGATGGAGCAAAACAATATGAACTAAACACAAACAGTTAGTGGTGTGATTCTCAACGTATCATAAAAGAGGCAATAATGTCGAACACTGTTGTCCAAAGTCAAAGCTGATGTGTGTGAATATCTTGTTTTGCTGAAAATACAAAGAAAATAGGTCTGCTTTCACTAATGACTAAGGAAATATAAAAAAAAATGTAAATAAATATTACAAAAATATTCACATATGCGAGGCTGAAATTTGAGTATATTTAAACTTTTTAATTGAAAAACTATTAATCGAAGACCAAAATATTTGTCAATTAACTGGATAATCGATGAACGATAGCAGTGCTAATGATGCACATCTATTTACTGAGTGTGGAGAGTGTGGAGTCTGGAAAAAGTAAAAAAAAAAATTAAATGTCAAATCCTTAGGAACCCTGTACTGGCAAGACGACAATTGAAAAAATAAATATATATAATATTCCAGTTTTAATATTGTTTTGTATGAGCTCTTTGGGGTATGAAGTATCCTTTCACCTTGTAGCTTTATCTTTCATGCAGCATTTCAGGCAGCATTCACAAGTGCACTCAGCTTTGAAAACTCTCTGTAACCCAGTTTAGCAGAGGCCTTTTCAGTATTCAAAGCCTGTCAATGCAAATCTCCCCCCCGGTCATATGAATTTGGAAACCTTTTGTGCTTTGTTTGTCTTTCTCAACTGTCAGAGGAGGATGCTGACCTTTCAGATCCACACCAGTGACCCGACAGCAGCACCAGTGTGGAAAGATCACTGACACATACTATATTGCAATACACTGTTAGAACTGCAGACAACAACGTTGCAGTGGTGTATTGACTAGGAGAATGTTAACCTGGTGTTTAGTGTAATTTTTCACGCTCTATAAAATATGCTACTGAGATGTGCGTATTTGAAATACAACCCAGGAACATCTTCATTGTCAAACCTTTCTGAAGCGTAGGTGTTTTCTTATCCACAACAATAGCTTCAACCTACTTACACATGCACATATGGTATGTTGGTTGGACAAACTTTTTGGAAAAAATACCCTTACCTAAATTCTTGTTAGATTTCCTTCTCAATATACTGTATAGTGTTCCAAATAAGACAGACGACATGATTATAATAAATTTGCATGAATTCATTAACACTATGTTGGTGCCTGGATGGAAATTGTCTCTTTAATCGACTGGGCTTTGTTAATCATGTTAATTCCAACTCTATCACAAGACAGAGCGGCATAACAACAAAACAAATTGACCTGATTCTTTTTACTAGATAAGGGATGATAAAACAGAGATACCCAGAGTAGCGACCACTTGTGCCACACAAACACAGCAATCTCACAGCAAACAAAATGGTTCAGTCGCTTCACAGTCGCTTAACTTGCATGCAGGGGTAATGGAATGTACCCTACCCCCTCAAGATCATGCTCACTAACACAAAACACACAACAGATAAACAAATATTGGTGCAACAACCAAACCAACCCTTTTTACAAAATAAATTAAAACGGTAAATCAAAAGAGGAAAGAATCTCTGTCCTGAATCAGGGATCGCACTGACTCAAGTGACTCAAGATCACTCCAAGTCACTCAAGCGACTAGTAACCCAAATCCATAACATGAGGAATTTATCACCAGTAATGCTGACGTCATGCATAATGACAGCGATGACATTTAATAAGGTATATTTTTAGGTCAAACTCCAAGTTGTAGAGTTGAGGTTCCACTGTATTTGACACTTACAAAAAGCATGTTTCCTTTCTTCCTGCATGTAAAAAGAAACATTCAATAGCAATAGCAGGGTAATCACAGTAACAGGGTACAACAACATTATATCTGCTATTGACACCCCCATCATGTCAGCATGTCGTCAACTGTGTTTATGCAGACAAGCGATATCAAGGCACTTTGCACATTGGGCAAGTCTGGAACCGCCGTCATTAAGCAAGCACTCGGTGACGGAGGCAATGAAATACTAGAAGGAAGAAACCTCAAACAGAACCCAAACCTCGAGCGGTTGGGTTGAAATAGACAGACAGATAGAGAGAAAAAAAATGGATAGACAAATTAGGGAAGGATGTATAACAATAACTGCATCAATAATAATAATGGTAGTTTTGCTTTAAAAAAATCATAGAAGATGTCAAAGTTAGACAGGGGCACTAGCGATGTGCGATACCACTGATTTTGTTCAGGCCGGTATCAGTGGTACTCTGTGCAAATTCACATAATTATTATTTCAAAATTATTAATTTAAATAAATTAATAACTAATATAGCCAAGCTAATAAAATTGAGGACAAAATAATCTCAAATATGTGAAAATTGTATTTTAAACAAAAAAAGAAAGGTAAAATAATAAAACCATTAAAATAATTATGAAGAACTACTATAAGAATGAAAACTTTATTCACAATTCACACCTGGCTCCGTTTACGATTGATCATCGTTTCAACAGGCAAACCTTTCGGACAAACATTACCTCAAACGACTGAAGTATCAAAGGTATATTTTGATTCGAGTATCGATTTTAGCGCATGAAATGCTGGTATCGGACATCTCAATCGACACATCACTAGGCATGGGTCGTAGTGAGTAAACAGTTTATACCACTTATCCTTGACTCCACTTATCTCCACATTTGGTGACCCTCGACATGAGTAAAATGTTGACCCACAACAATGACAACACTTACTAATGCTAATGGCGTACTGCTAATGACGCAGCTAACGTCAGTGCTATCTATGTCCAACTTTTGCCAACGCAGCTCACAAACAGCCCAGGTCCGACTATCAGAAATAACACACAACATGACAAAGCATTTCCACGTAGTGGCCACGCTGGACCTCCACTTTATACCACAGGATCAGGATGACGGACAATTTCAGTAGTTTTGAAACTGTGGTATACCTTGAAACCAGTAACAGGCCCATGCCTACTTATAGTAGTTGTGGTCTCTCCACTGCTCTTCTCCCTCTACATTAATGACTGCACCTCAGGGGACCCTTCTGTGAAGTTTGCAGACGACACGACACTCTGGTATGGTCAGAACCATCTGGAGCTGAACCTGCTCAAGACTGTGGAGATGACCCTCCTGCACCCACCCCACTATCCTCAACAGCACAGTGTCTAATGTAGACACCTTCAGGTTTCTGGGAACCACAATAGAAGTAGTCCACCCACATCGACACTGTACGTAAAAAGGCTCTGCAGAGTTTGTACTTCCTACGACAACTCAGAAAGTTCAGTCTGCCCAAGGAGCTGCTGATCTAGTTCTACACCGCAATTATTCAGTGTGTTCTGTGCACTTAGCAAAATGTGCCCCCAGTCTAAGTATTCAACTAATGTGATTGTTATTATGTCATTTCCAGGAGGAAAACACGTTTTCCTTTTCAAAATCTGTCTCATTTAATGCATCTATTAATGACCAATCAGGTTTAAGAACAAACAACGAATGTGTGGATTACATTTCTGTGCACTGACCAAATCTTGAATGCTACAGTATGTCAGCACTGGTTTTAATGACTATTCTGATCACAAAAGTCTTATGATAGTTTATTTGGTAAACACTAAACAGAGTTTATGACTTGCAAGGACTCAAATTGCAAGCCAGTGACTTGAGACCTGACTCAACCTGTCTTGTCTTGACTTGAGACTAAAAACATGGTACGTACTTGAGACTTGTAAAACACTGACAACACCTATGGGGATGAGAGAACACGATACCTAAACAGCTGTAGCATTGCCGACAAGTTACTTCTACTACTAAAATCATGAATTTATTAGCAGCTATGGAGGCAGGAGCACCTAATACAGGAGAGAAGACGGGCTATAAATGTAAACAGGTAGCGAAGTTAGTAGCATACATAAACACCATATGGATGTAAACAGGTAGCTGTAGAGAGGAGGGAAGGGAAGCTCAATGCATCAGCGGAGCTCCCCCGGCAGTCTCGACCTACGGAAGCATAACTAAGAGATGACCCAGAATGTGCCTGAGTCAACTCTGACGACAGGCGTTGTCAAAAAGGACGGTCCACTCTTGAATAGAGAGAGGTTGGGTGTTGGTTTCACTTTTAAGAACTGCAAAAGTAAGTTTGGCAAAAGCTTTTCCCCACCTTGTCCTTATTGTGGCTCAGTGCCCTGCTGACATGAACAGAAGGATATTACTGAAGGAATGTAATTACCTCTTGTGCCAATAGTGGCCTCTGCTAAGCAATAAAAGATCAACAATCTCCGATCTGAAAGAGCTAAGTGAAATTTGACATCTGGATGTTTTGTTTCATAGTTGTTGTTTTTTTGTCATGATACAAAGTTGCTGATTTAAGAATCCAAATGACACATATGTAGATTATCCTAAATTTCAGCCAGCGAACCAATAAAGAAAACTCCGAACACAAGGCTTACTTTTCTTGCTTCAGTGACGCTTTCTTTGCCGTGCATGCATGCGTGCAGTAACTGTAACATATAAAAAATGCAATTACTGTCTATAAATGTACATTAATATGCTAAACACAAGCAGCTAGCTAAAACGCAGGGATACATAGCTAACAGCTACATCGCACCGTCAAGTTTACAAACACATTCAAATAATAATTCATGAACTTTTGAGATCGATATTTTAAGTGCTTTGTACATATAGATACTCACAAAGGCTTAAGTTTCTCAAAGCTGAAACGTTTTAGAGCAAACAAAGCTTGTTTATGAGCTATTTCAAACTTCCCTTCTGCTGTCGGTAGCTTGTGCTTCACAGAGAGAGGAAAAACGTCAAAGATTGTCTACTAACGAGCACTCACTCTTGCCATCACTAAAACGATTCTTTTTGGAGAAGAACCATAGCTTTTTAACCATTTTTACTATACATTTTAAACGTATTTATTTACCAACTATGAACCCGTTTACACATTTTAAGTCACAAATCACATGAAACCGCTGTCTTTTTACCCAAACACATGACATATAGACTGTAAAAAAGAAGTACAGCCGTTCCTCACCACTTGACAGTTCAAATTTTGCAGAGTCACTCTATCACGGTTTTTCAAAAATCTATTAATTAATAAGAAGCGTCTTTGACATAAGCGTCTTCAACCCGAACAGCAGTCGAAAGCTTGATGCTTGCTCTTCTGTGGTTACATTGCCGCATAGTGGCCTAGTGGTTAGCATGTTGGCCACACAGTCAGGAGATCTGGAAGATCCCGTTACCCCATTTGGGCGTCTCTGTGTCATCTCGCCGTGCGTGCGAGCGTTTTCTCAGAGTAATCCGGCTTGCTCCTTCATTCCAAAAAGAAACATACACGTTAGGTTAACTGGAGTCCATAGGTATGAATGTGAATGTGAATGGTTGTTTGTCTATATCTGTGCTGCGATTGGCTGCCGACCAGTCCATAGTGAACCCCGCCTCTCGCCCGAGGTCAGCTGGGCTCCCGCATACCCCATAAAAAAATAAATGAATGAATGAAAATGTGTCTTAATCCTGTATCTGCACCGTTATCCAAATCTCCAATATGTAATGGGTTCCTCCCTGGCCCCAGCTCCACTCTTCACGTTTTTTTTTTTAATTAACAAAACATTTGTGTTCCTACCTAAAAAATTGTAGTTGAACAGCCTATTAGTAAAAAAAATATGCATAGTGAAGAAAATCTTACTTATTGTCAAGCATAAAAATTACTAAAAGAAATAAAATACCAATATAAGGCATTCAAAAGGCGTGATATGTAGTGTAATATCTGTGACTTGTTGTGTGCGTCTTTAAAATATATGTAGTATCCTACACTGGTCACTAGGTGTCAGTAATGTTACTGTAATGTTCAGTGACACACACACACCAGACTTGATTGGCAGGCTTTTATTGCAGGTTTGAATTATCTCACAACAGGCACAATAATCCCTAAAAAAAAAGTCCCTCATAAAAACACGAGCCACTGTTGCGGCCAAGCCAAGCTAAAACTCAACTCTGAATCCCTGACGTCGCTTCCTGTCTGCATGCCCTTCGGGAACACATTTAAAGCAACACACATAAGCGTGAGTCTTCTTTATGTCTTTAGTGGCTTATTTACTCTTAGGTCAACTATATTGGGTAATTCAAGTGGAAAGTACAGAATGTCAGTTCATGTCTAGAGGGCTCTAATCATGCTAAAAACGTTTTTACAATAGCTTTAATTTAAGAGATTTCAACAGCTTTTACTATTTAGTAATCGCAGCCATTTCATACAGACTTGGTCTAGCAACATGTATATTTGCTTAGATTTAGGCCCTGTTCAAAAAATTTGCTTCCACACTGTGTCGGACTAAAGTACGGACTAAATACTGTAGCTGCATCCAGACGGGAATGGGTCGCTAAGTGAAAACGATGTAATACACAAGGCACACGTACGTGTGGCACTGTGAACAGACACCAAACTGTCGAAGAAAGGACACATGCGCATAAGTTTGTCATCCTCCGCTTTCCAAGGCTCAGCTAGACTAGAAGTGGAATTACGTCTGCGAGTCATTATGGAGTAGAAGACAAGAAAATATCAGGAGAATGTCAACTGAGGTGAGTCATGTCCGTTAAAATATTTCCATATTATGTTGCCGACCATATTCATTGCACATGTTCAGGTTGGGTGGGGGGGGTGGGGAGGGGGGGGGCCTGTTGTTTCAGTTCTTAAAGCAAAATGATTTCCTTAGTGCAAGCAAAAAGAAAATCACATTGATTTTAGCCAATAAAACATTTGGCATAACCTCGGTTTAGATAGCATCATTTAATTTCATTCAAATTTATTTGTTTCCGTAAGAAGAGAGAATGAACCTGTCCAAACCCCCTGTTGAAAGATGAACATTTAATTGCAGGGATGTGGTGTCTTTAATTGATTTTAGAGCCCTGCCAAACTCATCTCATCCAAAACTGCTGAGGCTTCTGGGTGGATCAAAATAAAACAAAGAGTTTATCGAATTGTAATCCTTAACGCCTGAGTGTGTGAAGCACTTAAAACACCTCCAATAGTGGTGCAGCGGGGGGGTGGGGGCATGTAATCTCATCCAAGGAGAGTCATTATTGCACAACTAATCTACATCACATGTGACTCTGTTCAGTTGAAACGATACAAAGAGAGTGAAGGAAAGTCCAATCCGGAGTGTTTCTTTTTTCTTGTCACGTCACACTGTAGCTAAACCGGATCTAAACAAAAGCCACACTCAAATCCCATTTGGCTTCCATGAATGACAATTTTCTACCAGTAGTTGGACAATCTTTCTTTTACTTGTTTTACATAAAAAATAAAAAATGTGTTCTGCAATTTATTAACATAGACAACGTAAACCAAGCAGTGTTCATTTTCACCCTCAAGTCTGAATTTTGGAAATAGAAAATCAATGAACGCAACACTACTAAATGAACTGTAAGATCACAGTCACTATTGGTGGTAAAAATGTACAAAACATGCATCAGGAGTGGAAACATCAGGGCAGGTCACAAGCATCAAAAACATCTATCATCAGTCTGCAATGCATAATTAGTGCAGAATACAGTGTTTTTCTTTTCTTTTTTTTTACTTCAACACCACCCTCTCTCTCATCACTGTCGCATAAAGTGCTTTTTTTGACGGATTGGTGTCAGACTCTAGAACAAAGCAGAATTACAACAAAGCTGACCTGCCACCGGCATTTCAAATTGTTGCAGGCAAGTTGGTGTGCATATCAATCAAAACCTGGAGAACATATTGATTTGACTAAGTGCAAGTGGAATAAAGATACAGGCAGATAATGCGGCCATGTGCTTTGATTGGGTGTTTTTGTTTTGTTTGTTATTGCAAAAGATATGGATGCAAACATTTGCAAATTGAAAATATCGGGGAGAATAATTTCCATTACTCCCCGTGCCCAACAAAATATAGTCAGATTAGAAATACTTGCTGAAGGTTGTCACTCAAAGTCAGAGAAAGCTCATGAGAAGAATAACAATGAAATCATAATACAAAAGTTTAAAAACAATTGTGCATTTTGTACAATCTCTACTCAGTATGCAGAAGGTGTATGCTGTGTAACTCTCTAAGGTGCACCTCATCACTGCAAAAGAAAACCTCATATCTCTGTTTGGACACCTAGAGGTCACAGGATTTCAGAAGTTTGATATGATAATGTAGCTTAAGCAACTGAGAAATCCTAAAACCAAATACATAACTCATTCGCTGAATACCAAGCACTCCGCTGGGTTTGACAGTCCGGTAGCTATGGTCCTCGTTAACTGGAAGAAGCTCAGATTTTACTAGCTACTGCCCTCAGCATATTATGACTGATGTGATTGTTCACAGTGGCTTCTGATTATATGTTTTACAAGCAAAAACCTTACATGCGTTTCAGTTTCTTACAATATTATTATCTACACAGGTCGTACGTTTCTTGGTTACGAACGTTCTACCATAAACTAATTAAGAACTTCATTTTGGTCCCTAAACACGAGACTCTATTGAGAAGAATACAGTGCGTGCCTGCGCAGCACCGAGATGGGATAACTTTGCTGGTTAGTTAACTTTGTGCGCTTCGTTCTCACAAGCGGCAGTGTGCCAAACAAAAGGAAAGCCATCACCATGGAAGTGAAAATGAACGTCATTAAAAAACTCAGAAAGGAGAAATGGTGCTCTTTTGGTCTCAACCGCTCGACTGTCACAACCATGATTAGGGATAAAGGTTATTGAATGCTACAGGGGTCATGGTTACAAGGAGATGTGGGAGGAGAAGAGGTCATCTGACTTGACTAGCCTGGGGCTATATTTTAAGAAGGGATTATGACCATAGAGATAAGAGTAAGGAGATGTTCTCTTGCTATTACTGTTTCAGGTAATTGTATTTATTTTTATTGAGGTATTTTATGTGGTACAGTGTGAGTGACTTAACTCAGTGTTTGTAACCCAAGGACCACCTGTACTATTACGAAAATAAATTCTCATGCGATATTGATATGCCCTCATTCACCATCAACTGATAAGCATTTATTAATAATAGTTTTATGATCACGTGTTACATTATCTAAAGGACAGATAACTGTTGGCTACTAAAAACAATGAGACACAAACTCAAGTAAAGTTTCACGTGGTGAACGGTCAACCAACTCATTTGTAAATTTCTCCTCCGAAAAGTCCGGCCAGTCTTAGTCACAAAACTCCTCATCAATTGTTCTTTTTTTCCAAGGGAGTGTGTGAGTAATCCGTGACTCTTTCTAGTTTGTCTTGCGTCCTGGTATGTTGCTCATTTGAATGCTGTCTCCTTGAAGTCCTGGGTTATAATAAGCTGAGCCACCAAAGTTCAGATCCAGTGGTTCGCTGTTGTCCAATCTGAGAACTGGAAAAGAAACATTTACATATAGAGTTTACAGTTGCACTATCAAAATCATACTGTTATGTTTGAAGCAGACAAGAATGTTTAAGAGTTACATATTTGTTGTAGTTTATTGCCTTTGTAGTTGATGTGGTTCTGTTTTGAACCCACACTCTCTAAACCAAAGTGCCATTGAACATTTGTAACCTACAAAAAATACCAGAATTGCAGAATTGTCTGCTACAATGGGATATTTCACCCCCAACCACAGATCATAGTAATCTTGGCAAAGTGAAGGTATAGTAAGTGGGCACACCAAGGAATAAGGACACTTGAAATAATGAAAGAACTTGTACAACTTTGCCTGGAAGAAGCTGATAGAATAAAATGATCGTAGAGTGGAACCTCTAAAAGCAAGCACAACATGTTCCTGGAAGCTCGTCAGCCTCCTATTTTTACAGACTTACAATTATGATTAGAATCAATATTCTGCAAATAATAGAGGAAATCAAAGCATCCTTTCCAGAGGGACAATTTCTTTTTACAATTTTAACACTCTTAACTGTCATACAAGTGTACAAAGTAGATCATTACTGTTACAACAACAAAACCGGCACCACCAGTGAATGACACATATTTGCAAGCAATTGAGGAGCTCGTAAAAATGTCTATTTTTGACACTCGCCTCCAAACCCTCCTGTTAATTTCACACTATCCTCTGATTTCGGATGAAGATTTGCAATAAGAGTAATTATTCGATTCGATTCAATTTGATTTGATTCGATTCGATTCGATTCGATTCGATTCGATTCGATTCGATTCATGTCCAGAACCCTCCCCATGTGTGGGGATCAATTAACAATACTCTAATACCTTATATAGAAAGGTGTGTCTCATTCCAAATCATACCCAATCAACTCCATTTACCACAGGTGGACTCCAGTTTACACCTCAAGGCTGATCATTGGAAACAGAATGCACCTGAGCGCAATTTTGAGCTTCATGATGTGGAATACTTTATATACATGTGGTTTCTTAAGTTTTTTATTTTTGTTAAATGCTATTTTTGTTGTTATTTTTTTCTGATTACCTGTCTGGTGACTACTAACACGGCTACCACTACCGCTAAGAGCTTTACTTTTTCCACATTTTCATGCGTTTCAGCCTTATTCCAAATATTTTACACACCGCATCCCTTAATGATGACATGAAAATACTTTTTTTTTTATGTTTCCAAATTTAGAAAATAAAATGAAAAACCTAAGAAATCACATGTAAGATTTCCTAAATATTTCACACCATGAAGCCATGAAGCTCAAAATTGCACTCAGGTGCATTCTGTTTCCAATCATCATCCTCGAGATGCATCCTTCTGCTGCGAAATTGGAGTCCACCGGTGGTAAATTTAGTTGACTGGGTATGAATTGGAATGGCACACACACCTTTCTATATAAGGTATTAGAGTATTGTTGTTTGCTTGCCTAAAATCTTTGTCTACTGTGTTTTTATTGTTATTATAATAATCAACTAATTAAAGACAAAATTGCAAAATCCATCAAACCCTTCTTGAAAAATGTCATGTAAAAAGTATTGTATTGTAAAGTCTTCAAGTCTAATTTTCCTGTACGTTTTTATTGTCCACTTTGGCATTGCACAGAGTAGCCAGGACATACGTCTAACTTTTGTATTTCAAAATAAGTTCCTTTTTGGGTTCAAAACCACCTTTTTGTGACTCAATATCATTGATATCCGTCTGTGGTTGCTTTTGGAAAAAGTATAACAAAAAAACACAAAGCTGAGATCTCCTTAACCCTATTTTTCCTCTGAAATTTGCTTAAATTTCATATTTGCTGACCATGAACCACTTGACTTTATTCCGCTTTCCCAGAAAACAGTTAAAGATCGGCTCATCATTTGATATGTTACAGATGTCACCTTAGAATGATTAAAGAAAATGGATGTTTGCAATGCAGATGGGGAAAAGAACATACTGTATTTCTCTACTGAGACCCTACAAGTCATTTCAAATGGACTTTAAGAGGAAGGTTAAGTGTATAATCCAAGAGACATTTTTCTCTAAATTCATGGTGAGAATTTGACAAATTGACATCGTGCATGGTCGATTTACATGACGGGGTGAGCTCATTACAGCAGGATGGAGAATCATCTCTTGTGTGTTCATGTGTGTCTTTCACTTGTCCACTTATTGTATCATTACTGTTACATTATAGATGTTACTGTTACACATAATTACTCCTATAGTGCAACTACATACCTGGGTCAGCGGGGAACACCTCAACCAGTTTCCTGTGAGAAAAACCTTTCTGGTGTTTCCTTTTCAAGATGATGTATGCCACCAATCCCACAATGGACACAACCACAGCGGTTCCCAACACGGCCACCCACGCTTCACTTCGTTTGCTCTTACTGGCCTCTGATGAAAAACCTTCATTAAAAACAGAATGGAAGGGTTCAAAAGAGAGGAAAGAAAGGATCAACAAGTATTTCTATACATGAATAAATTTTCTACCACCTGTTCAGCGTCAGGTGTGTGCTGGAGCATATCCCAGCTGATTTTGGGCAAGAGGAGGAAACCTCTACTGACCACCAGTCAACCGCAGGGCACATACAGTATTAACAAACAATAGTTCAAACTCACATTCACACCTGTGGTCTTGGACCACAGTGGGGAGGCTCTGAAGTCCCTGGCGTAAACCCACACAAGCATGGGAAAACCAGATGTGCCATTGTTAAATAATTTGGGATGAAACATGCTTTGAAAATTGTGTTTCAAGTGACAGAACTCCACCCAATATAGCTCAGTATGGATTTACAAATCAGTGTTATCAAATATTAAAGAAAATATCACCTAATCATTAGTTAAGTCAGAATGATTCAAAAGTTATGAAAATTCTTCGTCCCTCACCACATCGTAGATTGAATATCGTACCCTCAATCAATCGCGTCTTTAAAAAAAATTATTTAATAAATGATCGCTGTTTCCAGGTTGAATACAGCCTATTATTAGAAAAAATATCCATACATTTTCTTGGCCTAAATTAAGCATTTTCAAACATAAAAATGGCTAAATTAATGAAATAAATACAAATATAAGGCATTAGTGATGGAAATATTGTCTCTTTTTAGAAAGAGGTGGCTCTTTTGGCTCTCAAGTGGCTCCTCTGATTTTTTTTTTTGCTGTCTTAAATTAATTTATTACCAAATTATGTTTATTGTGTAAAATGAATTACTAATGTAAAAAAAATACATGATATCAAATGTTTATTATTTAAATAGATTTATTTAAACCTCAATGAGCAGCTACAAAAATATATTATAATGTTATATTATAAATAAAATACAAAAACAAAGACCCGTCTCAGACAAATTAAGTCAAAATAGGTCAGTTCTCTTTAGTCAAATTTCTCGCAAACGAATCGGCTCTAAGAGCATCATAGCATGTGATGCTCAGAGTGGACACAGACGCCACCACACATATTGACCAATGGCATTTGGCTTTAACAGAAAAAAGACAAGGAAAAAACACATAGGCTCCCAATAGGCTCCCGACGACGCAAGCCGGCTCACATCGTTCATTTGAAAGAGCCAGCTCTTAGAGCTGATTTGTTTGTGACCGACACATCACTATAAGGCATTCAGAAAACGTGATATGTGTGATTATATGTTTATGACTTAGAGGTGACATCAGTTAGCTGGAGTTGACTGTTTTTAGCTGAGTGTTAGCATCGTTAGCAGCAGAGTGTAAGTGACTGGCGTGAGTTTGTGGCCGACAGCAGCTCCTGTGTGAATGTTCACTGCATATGTGTTCCCTGCTTGTTAAGAAAGCGATTGAAGTGCATCGTGAGTCTCTCCTTAACCACAAACGGCATTAACGCAGTAGCTTACACTGGTCACTTGGTGTCAGTAAGGTTACATTGAGGCAATAGCCAGTGCAGGAAGTACTTATCAGGTAGCTTCCCCACTTATCATGGTCAGGTCTGGTAGGAATTATAATAATATGTAATAGGTAATAATATTAACCTCATTTTATGCTTTGAAATTGTTTTACTTTAAGGTATTAGGTGAATGTCAGTAAATCTGAAATAAATATGATTTTTTTTTTTTAAACAACCCCTTTTTAGTTCAGTTTTGAATATTGTGCTGGAAATAATTTAGAGACAAAGAATGCACTCTTAACATTAATCAAAAATATTTTCCTTAGGATTGTTTTCTCTTGATACAATATTTACTTTACCTTAAATGCTTGGTAAAAAAAAAAAAAAAAAATTACATGGATTTGTTATTGCTTTCATTTTAGTCCTTGCTGATGAAGTGAAGCAAAAATCTTTCTCCAAATCCACTGCTGCAGTGCAAAAATATGCCTACAGAATAAATTGCAAAAAAAGTCGCAATTGCATTGGACAGTATATGTGTCATACAGTATCTGAGACCAAAAAACAGTGCTGTCTGCTGGATTGCATACATTTTCGGGACCCACGGGAACTTCACTCCGTAAGCGTGTTCACTTACTCACCCCTGATAGATAAATTATAAAAGCAAACCAGGTAACGTGTCACTAATTGTGCACCTGTTACTATAAGTATATTTGTTTCAACACATTAGCCTCGTGGAAAACCAAGATCAAGGGCCTTACATATAAAGCTTGCGTACGCACAAAACAGGGCCAAAAATGTGCATACGCCGTTATAGTACCTACAGTATAAAAACACAAATTGATGTGAGAATGTGCGCACCGCTACGCCACCTTTTTTAGTTGGTGTACGCACTTTTTGGAGACATGGCTAAAAGGCGACGCACATTTTAAGTGGTGAGGTGAAATCCTGTTATAAATAAACATGGAATGGAAGCCAATAAAGATTTATCCATTATTGCATGAAAACATCAAGCGACGTACAAGCAGTTGGTGTTTGCAAAATACAAGGAAGAAGAGTCTTGAATGTATTATGTTTATATGCATTTATTGTAATTTATTTATTCTTATGATCATTATTATATATGATTATTATTATTATTATTATTATTATTATTATTATTATTATTATTATTATTATTATTATTGTGGAAAAAAATTATATTACCATATTGTTAAATTGCCTTATTGCCTTCCGACTCCTGTGGAACTGTGAATTGTATTATGTGATGTATTCCATTGCAACTTGTATGCATGTGCAAATAAAATTAAACCATTACCATTACCAAGTTTACAAGACACAGAGCTAAATACAGTATGTCCTTAGTGCTCAGTTTCGCTATATTTTTTTGGACAATTTATGAGACAGTTTTTCATTGCATATGTCAAGTATGTCATCAATAGCAACACTGACTATGTTTACATGCAGTCAATACTCGGGTTATGGTCAATATTCTGGTTTCTGAAACATTCGGAATAACCGTTTACATGCGTGACGTTGACAAAATAAAATAAAACTGCACGGACAACGTCTCAAAGCACGGAAAACGTCATGACGCCCGGACATTTTTGAAGATGCGTTCGTACAAACCCTGCTTCGCGTGACTGCTTGCTCACCTTCTGATTTCGCTATTGCAGTACTTTCTACCATCCATAAAAGACATAATGTTCCTGTCTTTCACCATTGCTCCAAAAGTGTGGGGTTTTGCGTGTTGTCATGTTTACAAGTAGTTCCTGCCAAAGGTACAAGATTCCTTTCGAATGGAACATGCGCAGAACACAAATTAATGTTCCTTTTGATCGGCATATCCCGATAGGTGTATACAAGACCCGATTTTCATGTTAGAAAAGGAGTAACCCAGGGTAATATTCGGGTTTTTCAAAAGGGTTATTGGTGTTTACATGGCCGTGCATTAGTTCCTCATGAAATAATTATTAATATACCTAATATTTTGATGGTGTTAATGTCTCTACCATGGAGCGCCCCGTTCCACTGACGCTACTTGCTGCCACTCGCTCATCTTCCTCCAGCTGCAAATATTATGTTTTTACGGGCCTCCAGCTCTCCAACTAAGATTTCCACCTCCGTTTCGGTGAAGTGCGCTCCTCAGTACGTTTCAATGCACTAACATAGTTGGCTTACCAAAATAGTTTGGTTTCTCCCTTTTTTGCTCTTCGGTGTGAAGTTCTATTAATGCGATTGTTGGCCAAATGCTGTGTGGCTCCGAATGGCTAAGGCGTGTTGTTGAAAATATCTTTTAGCACCAGTGGAAAGAACTCAAGCAGCCATAAGTGTCCCAATGCAGGATGGCACAAAAGTACAGCATTAGTTATACAATCTTTATCAGGTGCAAGGACGTATTCCAGGTTAATCACAGCGTGTTGTCATGGAAACGGCATTGGAGAAGCTTTTTTGGAGACAGGAGGTTGCTAGCCTCGAGCAGATAATCATAGCAAATCATAGTTTTTCTAGCAAGTCAGTGTGACATTGTGTATATTAGCAAAAATACATATTTATGTTAAAATGAAACGGAATCATGATAAGATATAAAATGACCATGACAGGTGTGATAGTGGTAAGTGGTTAGTGTGTAAGAAGAGGAAGCGACACGAGAAGAGCTGTCACTCCAGAAGCCGTCGGTATTATGCATAATCTAACTTTCCATAGCTCTTTCAAGTCGTCTGTAAAGTTTTAGTGTGTGTTTAAACGGCAAAAAATCCAGCCAAACACAATCTAATTAAGATGTTCACACGCCTTTTAAAAAAGCTGGTTTTAGGCCAATTTGTGCAATAATTTGTTGTTTTAGTGCATGCAAATGTACTGACTGGGTGCAACTTGCTGGGCATGTGTGAGTTCAGTACCTGATTCACTTTAGTGAGTGACTCATAAGAACTTGAGTCAGTAAAAGAAATCGAGTTTCCAAACACTCGTATCTAACTGTTATATATTTGTTATTTTAACATAGATGCATGTATTTAGTCGGTCAAATTGTAAACAGAGTTTGTTCTTAAAAGGGTCTCAGTAGACACATGTGGACCGAAGATGCATGGCATTTGTTTCTAGTCATATTGCTTTTTTTTGTGGTCTCGCGCTCCTTTGTAGAGGTTTAACAGGTATCTTTGACCTCAGTCTCTGACCGTCTCATTCAGGTTTTTTCCACTATAACAGTGTGTCATTGTCCCTGTTGAGTAAGACGTTATAAAAGGACCCTTCAAGCAAAGTACACAGCTGAAACCCAAAACCAAGCTTTTTTTCATGTGACAGAAGGGGTGTTTGTCCTCTGCCTGTGGAAATGTGGATGTAGGTTGGTGGGAGGGTGGAAAAAAACAAAAGTTAAATAAGAAACAGTGTTGTATATGCTTTGGGTTTCGTGTTACTTTCAAATTTAAAACCTGAAAATGATCGTCTAAGGATTATGTCACCGGTAATGCCCCTATTCCCTTCTGAAGTCTGTTAGTTTGTGACAAAGCGCAAGTCAGGCAGCCTTGCTACACAATTAGAGAATTGGTCCTGCTAACATGAAACACACAGATATTTCTTAAACAACTTTACCCACTGTGGTCTGTCTTCAGTGTCCTTAAACAGAAGTCTCTTTCACACAGGGATTCTGCAAAATTGGTTCATCTTGATAATCAAGCAGTATTATTTTGAGTATTAGCCTATGTCTTTTACATAAAACACAACAAAGCGGAGGGTGTAATATATGCAAAACTTGTCAAACAGAGATAATTGCTTTAAACACAACAGGGAGGAATTTAACCGGTCCAGGAGTAGTGGAATCCCTTTTCAATCAGCCAGTGTCCCACCTCTGTTGCACCTCTGACACTACATCAGAAATCAGAAAATATCTAACTAAACATCCACCCATCTGTTTTCTACTCCTTTTCCTGGCTGGAGTCGACCCCACCTAACTTTGGGCATAAGGTGGACTACACCCTGGAAGGTTTGAATGAAATAATACTTTGCAGTCAAAAATACTATACAACTGTACCTCTTTCTGAGCTGCTCCCAGTGGATGCCTGTTTATCTGTGAGGTTGCCCTCAGGTGTTTCTGGAGCAACAGTTGTCGTCACCTCAGGAAATAATTTGGTGGGATCAGAAGGCAGCACTTTTGGCGATGATGTTGTAGATGTTTTGTTTATCTTGGTTTCTATTGTGATTGTCACAGTTGTGGTTGCAGATTCCGTTACATTGTTTGGTTCTGCATCGTTTCCTGACGTTGTGTTCTCATTTGGATTATTAATCTCTGGTGACAAGGTGGTCAACTCTATATCTGTGCGATTGGACATACCACGATTGGTGGTGGAATTATCATTAAATGGATGACTAGCTGGCGTAAGAGGCTGTGTGGTTAAGGAATTAAACTCCTCATTTTGGGTGACGTGGGTGTGGTTTGATTCTCTGTTCTCTGAGTTGCTAGTTCCATTTGTCTGTTCAGTTTGCTCTTTTGGGGCATTTGGGGATGTGGGAGGCTCAGTAGTTATGGCAACAGGCAAATCATCTGTTTTATTTTCACTCTGCTCTTCACTGTCCATGTGATTATCTTCATTATATGTTACACTGCTGACATCATTGCTTGGTTCCATAGGAGACATGTCTCCTCCTGGTTTATTTTGTTCTTCCTCTTCAGCATCAGAGCTCTGCTCACGCAGCCAGTTTTGATCAAATGTGTGCCTTGGAGAATCAGTTGAATTTTGGAGCAATACCAAGTTAGAAGTGTGTACAAGCAGTACCAGATATATTGTGGTTTTAAAATGATGTTCCATTGCTTCCTTTTTTGGTTGGTTCCCCCTGGAACAAACAGCACATCAAATTTTAAATGGAATTGCACAACTGTTTTCAAATTAAACAAAAGGAGAAAGTTCATCCAAGACCAACAGTTCAGGTTAGAAACGCTTAAACCGAGGGCCAAAGCTAAATCATGTGGTGTTACAGGTTGCTGGAGTTCAGGTTGCTAGTCCTTTAGACCTGCATGTACCGTACAGTGGTGTGAAAAAGTATTTGCCCCCTTCCTGATTTCTTATTTTTTTGCATGTTTGTCACGCTTAAATGTTTGAGATCATCAAACAAATTTAAATATTGGTCAATGACCACACAACTGAACACTTTATGCAGTTTTTAAATGAAACTTTCTATTAATAAGGCAGAAAAAAAATCCAAAGCGACATGGCCGTGTGTGGAAAAAGTGATTGCCCCCTAAACCTAATAACTGGTTGGGCCACCCTTGCAGCAACAACTGCAATCAAGCCCTTGTGATAACTTGCAAAGAGTCTCTTACAGCTCTGTGGAGGAATTTTGGCCCAATCATATTTGCAGAATTGTTGTAATTCAGCCACATTGGAGGGTTTTCCAGCATGAGCAGCCTTTTTAAGGTCATGCCACAGCATCTCAATAGGATTCAGGTCAGGACTTTGACTAGGCCACCCCAAAGTCTCCATTTTGTTTTTCTTCAGACATTCAGAGGTGGACTTGCTGGTGTGTTTTGGATCATTGTCCTGCTGCAGAACCCAAGTTGGTTTCAGCTTGAGGTCACAAACAGATAGCCAAAGATTTTCCTTCAGGATTTTTTGGTAGACAGGAGAAAATCATGGTCCCATTTATCACAGCACTTCTTCCAGGTCCTGAAGCAGCAAAACAGCCCCAGACCATCACACTACCACCACCATATTTTACTGTTGGTATGATGTTCTTTTTATGAAATGTGGCTATACTTTTATGCCAGATGTAATGGAACACATATCTTCCAAAAAGTTCACCTTTTGTCTCGTCCTACCACAGATAATTTCCCCAAAGGTCTTGAGGATCATCAAGATGTTTTCTGCCAAAATCGAGATGAGCCTTAAAGTTCTTTTTGTTCAGCAGTGGTTTTGGTCTTGGAACTCCGCCATGCAGGCCGTTTTTGCTCAGTGTCTTCCTTATGGTGGAGTCATGAACACTGACCTTAACTGAGGCAAGTGAGGCCTGCAGTTCTTTGGATGTTGTTGTGGGGTCTTTTGTGACCTCTTGGATGAGTTGTTCCTGCGCTCTTGGGGTCATTTTGGCTGGCCTTCCACTCCTGGGAAGGTTCACCACTGTTCCAACTTTTCGCCATTTGTGGATAATGGCTCTCACTGTGGTTCGCTGGAGTCCCAAAGCTGTAGAAAGGGCTTTATAACCTTTTCCACACTGATAGATCTCAAGTCATCTCAGTTAAGTTATGTTTTAACGGGGGGGGGGGGTGCAATCACTTTTTCACACAGGACCATGTAGGTTTTGTTTTCTACCTTCATAATAAAATGTTTCATTTAAAAACTGCATTTTGTGTTCAGTGTGTTGTCATTGACTAATATTTAAATTTGAAACATTTAGGTGTGACAAACATGCAAAAACGTAAGGAATCAGGAAGGGGGCAAACACTGTACATGTAAAATGTCCGCTAAATATTTTCATATCATTCAAAAGTGTATGTTGCTACAACATGAAAATCTGTGATTTGACCTTCAGTCAGATTACTGTATTTTCAGGACCATAAGTCAACCTTTTCTTCATTGTTTGGCCGGTCAAAATACATACAGTATATCCTTTAACATACAGTATGCCTGCCGCCTTTTAAGTTGCAGTGGGGTGGTGGTTGTTTTTTTGGCGACACCTAGTCCCGCAATAATTAATTGAGTTGAACTTGTAACGCAGTTAGGCACACTAATTGAATGATATACAGTAGAGCATACTGGACGCTTTTTGTTACAGAGTACTTTCTAATACGCTTCTGCCTTGGAGACTATGAGTCTGTGAATGATGCCATCCATCCATTCAATTTCTATGTCGCTTATCCTTACTAGGGTCGCATGGGTAGGCTGGAGCCTATCCTAGCTGACTTCGGGCGAGAGCCGGGGTACACCTTGGACTGGTCGCCGGTGTATTAAAAGCATCTACTAGGACATTCTGACATTTATTAAACAGGTATGTTTTTACTGTATCCATATACTTAAAAAATGTTTTACTTATTTCAGCTTTTGTAGCTTTAGTTTGTCTGCTTGTTGGTGTGAACCAGGGGTGTCCAAACTTTTTCCACTGAGGAATGCATACTGAAAAGTCAAAGTATGCTCTGCTATCTGTATATATATATAGTAAAAAGGTTGAACAATACGTACAGTATAATTAAAGACAAAGCTTTGTGTTATTATTTGTTAACAGTGTCAACATTCAAGCTTTTTCTTTTTACATAGTGCCTTGAGCTCTACTTTCCACATTTTTCTGTTTTTTGCAGCACATTTCTACCACATGCCGCGGCCCAATAAAAACAATCCGCAGGCCGCTAATGCCCCCCAACCACACTTTGGACACCACTGGTTTAAATGAAGAATGAAGAAATGTACCACTAAAAACTGTTGTAAGTGTTAAGCATTGATGCACTGACTGCTCATTGAAGTGCGAGTTATTGAATGATTAGCATTTTACATAAAGTGTTGCTTTTGTTCCCCAAAGCATGCGACTTGTCAGTGTTGTGCGCTGCCTGTGTCTCTGCTACTACTACTACTACCACTACTACTACTAGTACTACTACTACTACTACTACAGCATTGACTATAGTGCAAAATGTTAGCTCAGCTAATTAACTCCAAGCCAAGCCCCTCTGTTCAAGCTAATGATGTCGCAGTACCTACCTGACTCGACATGTCACGCTTGAGCAATCGCCCGGTGGAAGGGGAGTAATGCCTTTCACTGATTCAGCTTCAAAGAAGCATCTCCACGCATATAGTGCCCTTTTAAACTCATTTTACCCCCGCAGAGTGTGCTTTTTGTGTGAGTGAATAAAAGAGACGGTCAAAAACAGAAACAGATGTAGCTTGGCTAGCTTGTCTAATGGGATCAGCCTCTGCACACACACACATCATTACAAAATCCTCAACAAACTGTAATGCCTGTGCTTGTGGTTAAGGAAGATGGAGTTGCGATGCAATTCCAATCGTTTTAATAACAAACAGCAAACAACACAACACGTAAACACACTCATACAGCCTGAGTTCCACTCCTGCTCGCTGACGAGATGACTCACAATGAGATTCTGTAGATTCTGTTTTTATTGGCAAATTCCGCAAGTCCTTACGCAGAAATCACAGGCCCCTATGCATAGCACTCGCTTGCAATCTTGTCTCTCTTAGGTTTTGCCATTTCTGCTTGCCCGGAACAATTTTTATTCAGTGATCACGATCTATGTGGAGGCACTGCCTTGTTCAAGACAGTAGATCCACCTAGTTTTTAAACGAAGAAGTACAACAGTTAAGTACATGTTATATGCGCGCCATACTAAATTTAGATTTTTAGACTTTGATACAGGCCAGTTAAAAATGGATGGCGTGGGCCACAGTATGGACACCCCTGGTTTAAACATTGCCCCCTCCGTCTGGCTTTTTCTTCTTCTCTTGTGCATTTAATGTGGCATCATGACACTCCGAAAAAAAAGATGCTCATTGTATTGTATTGTATTGTATTGTACTTTATTTATCCCACAGCGTCTTATCGGTATTCGACTTATCGTCCAGTAAGACTGATATGTTTTTTTCGTCTTCATTACGCATTTTTTGACTCATGCACTATACTCCGGAAAATACGGTACTGTGTTTACATTCAAACAATACTCATTGCAGCTATTTGTCCCACCCAATGTCTTTTTTCCAAAATGAGTTTTTGACAGTACAATTAACGCACGTTAACGATTATGACTGATAATTTGAAAGATGATTTTCAATATCTACACACTATATATAATTATTTTATGACTAGTTTGCCTTTTTTAAGGGACTTTAGCTGCCCAGCCCTCAGCTGCACTCAAATGAGAGGTACTTTGTTGATTATAATACTAACTGGAACAGACACAAGCAAATCTGGCAATACTGAATTTCTGGATTTACTGGTAGAAATATCATACTGCAGTTAAGTGGTTGAAAATGTACATTTTGTGTTTAATTCATGAAGAGAACTTGGCTCTACTTTCAGTTGAATTTTATAGTGAAAGCTTGGAACTGAAAAAAAACCACCCATTTTTACTGAAAACATAATTTGATGGGCATTATTTAATTGCAATATAATTTGTCACCAGTGACCTGGGAAAGTCTGTTTATTTGGGAGGGGTGTTTATTTTGCACATATATGCAATGGGCGGGGCTGCTAATGATGTCTCAAAGCTTCAATCTTCTTTCGTAATACAACACAGGGGATGCGGTGTCTGTTACATCTCTTTGAGCACAACAGTGAATGCTTATAAGCTTCACATTAGCTGCCTGTTGCACTGTATGGCCATCCCAGTGTTGTGACAATGTGAGTATCATTAGCCCAACAATGTCTTTCTTGGGACATTTAGTTTCTTAATTATAACAGCCAGGCAATCCCAAGTGACGCTGTGCATGTGCTGTTTTTAAACAGTCTGGGATTAACTTGGCCTGCCTTCATTCCAGAACTGACACCTGTTAATTGGCAAAAAAATATCAGTAAAAATACGCCAACATGTTGCAAAGGTTAGGTAAAACTGAATAAAGTTTGGAATGTATAAGCAGACTTCTACTAACAAGTGTCAGAGACCATTCTCACTTTATTGCCTGGTGAAAAGATTTCCAACCCTGCGAGCCTCTTCAGAATCTGGAGCGTATAAAATCCCAGCTGTTCTGTCAGGCATGACTTCATAGTGCCTCACATAAACATACTCTCAGTCAGACCTCTAAGGCTACCTAAAGCAACTAATCTTCTGACATTTGTTAGTTTGATACGTCCTGTCTCATCTTTAGAGAGGCAATTTGTTCAGAACAGTACAATGTCTGAAACATCAAATTAATTACTATATACGGATTTTCACATTTGCGGATCACCATTCACAGCCAAAAAAAAAAATGGTCAAAAATATATTGTTTTCTTAAAATTAAGCCAAAAATACATGTTATTCACCATAAATTGGCAATAATTTATAAAGAGATGATAATGTACAGTATGCATGTACCACTGTTAGAATGCCCACAATTTTTACATGTTTATGTCTTTATGCCGACCAGTCCAGGGTGTACCCCGCCTCTCGCCCGAAGTCAGCTAGGATAGGCTCCAGAATACCCCCCAACCCGAGTGAAGATAAGCGGCATAGAAGATGGATGGATGGATGGGTGTCTTTATGCTCCACTGATAATGTTCTTTCAGCTAAATCTAATCTAATAATTATAACTGGTCACTTTTAGTGCAAACGTTCTTTTGAAAACGGAGGAGAACATCAACGTCAAGCTAGCAGGAAGGTTTATAAGTGGCAGGGGGAGCCATGTGTAAAGAAATATACTATTTTTAGGAGGGTATCATTCACCCGGGGAACTACCGGATTCATACCTTCAACAAGTCTTATTCTGGTGTATGGACAATCCCTAGAATACATGTCACGTTAATTGTGTAAGTGTGATGAAATATCGATATATCAAACAGTTGCGATGATTTAACTCAATTTAACTTGATATGCTCTCGCCGTGTATCATTTAAAAATTATTAATATATAGCCGTTATAAACTTCCTTCACCGTTCCTCCTCAGTGAGTCGAGTCACCATTTTATGTCATCCAGGAGGAGCTCCTCACGAGAATGGCAGCAAATTGGGCGTAACTCACAGATGACGTGCAGTATTGATGCATCCTGAAGGGATCGGGCGTGCATGAGCTGGAAGTTTCTTGTCAATTGCTGTCCTTGAATAGAGGAAAAGCTACAAACAGTAGTGCCGGCTAGAGCTAGCTTTTAAAAACCATTGAAATGCAAGATATTGTTATGCTCTGCTGAACGAATGCATGAATTTGACTGCTAAAATTGAGGATTATATGCCCAATCTGAACAGGAGGTGATCAGACTTTTACAACAAAGTATCAGAACTTTTCCTGGAGAAAGAGGATGCATGTACCGTAAATTCCGGTGTATAAGCCGCTACTTTTTTGCAAACTATGAACCCTTCGGCTTATACCCCATACGGCTAATATATGGCTAAAAACTACATTTCCCATGATGGTGTGGTCATGTTTTAATCTTGTGACATCTCCTATACATCACAACTACTACTAATCGTTTTAAATTTGTATTTCAGGAAACGCTATTACTAAGATAGTCCATCATAAGGGCAAAAGAAAAGTTCAGGAAACGACCACAAAACGCTGAGAAGCCACAATTCTCGGCGTTTGCTAAGCCTGTCGCTCTAGTTGAGTGTATGCAGACGCTGCAGTTTACAGTGAGCAACAACAAGCACAATTGATACTAAAATCAAATGTAAAGCATAGTTGGATTTGGATTATTCAATCAACACAATAAATACACCGCCAAGATCGCAAAGCAGAATGAAAACAAAAAAAAAAAGAGGGACGTCTTTGTGCAGCGATGGCACTGACACATGCCTGCATCTGCCAGATCCACGCACTATGATGACTCAAAGGCAGCCACAAAGGTGCCACTGTACCGTGGTTCTTATGAAGTCCAAAGGATAACTCCAGCAGAAATAATGTGTAATATCCAGCAATCTCACAAGTGACCCTATGTAAACCTTGCGCAATGTACGTAGTGCCACAGGTGTACACGTCCTATCTGCTCACGTATCCTATGCATCAATAAAGAGAAATACAGATACAATAAAGCATATAAAAAAAACATAAAATGCTGTGTCGTTTTCTTGGAGATGAATAAAGTATCTATCTATCCCTCTCACACTGACTACCAAAAATAAGTAGACCTTCTTCTTCATCTTCTTGTTTATGGCGGGTTGCAACCAACGTTTAGGTGTATATTGCCACCTACTGTGATGGAATGTAGACCTGTTGTGCACATTCGCAGTGACAAACCGGTAGTGACAAGCTTCCATCATACTGTAGAACATACACAAAGAAATGAAATTGATGCCGCTTTCAAGTTAAAGGTAATGGCTTTGAGGTGAGCGGCATAGATGATGGATGGATGGATGGACGGCAATGGATTTGGCTGTCAAGACAAGAAAACATGGCTGCTTCGCATAGGACTACTGCCTGTTGAAGACCATTACCATGCTGCTACATGACCACGGCACTCACAGACACCCCACCTCGTCTCCGTTCCTCATCAGCTTGCGAATTTTCCTCCATCTCCACTGCATTTCTCCCAAATGTGCTCCTCCTCCTTCACCTCACTTTCGCCACCTGTTTCAGTCCACCTTCTCCACCTTCCCACACCGAAAGAGAGAGAGAGCCGACAACCATGTGTGACGAAGGAATTAGGACGCTGTTCAATTCTGACAGGGATAGGCTATTGTTATCTATCTTATTGTTACATGCACTGTTCGGCACTGTTTACACAAGCTGTGTACTGTTCTGCACTGTTTGTAAAAAAGCATTTATTTTATTAAAAGTTTGGAAAATCTTTCTTGTAACGTCTTTCCGTGCACTAAATATCCAATGTTATGATGTGCACACCTGCGGCTCATACGCCGGTGCGGCTGATATCAGAACAATCAGTTTTTCCTCTAAATTTAGTAGGTGCGGCTTATACACCAGTGCGGGCTATTTGCCGGAATTTACGGTACTTCATATACATTGGGTTTTGGGTTAATAAAAAAATTAATAAATGGAATTAAGAAGTTTCTGAATTTTTTTTTAACCAAAGTAAATTAGTCTTTTCTTTCTTTTGATTATTATCTTAGGGGCCCGTTCTCTCGTTTTAAAGTGTTATTCTATGTGTTTGGAGTTTGCGCGTTTCCCTTTTTCGTATTCGCTCACACAGACTCCTGACATTCACGGAACATGGAGTTTTCCTAAAAATTGTGATTGTCATTGAAATCCATGAAAACGATAAAGCACACAAGGCCTAACCACTGAAGGATAATGCAACAGGTTTAACTGATATGTGCATTTCACCAAGAATCATATTAGGCTACACTGTGTTCCGTTGCATAGCCTTCTTCTTATGCTTTTGAGCGCGTGTGTGTCATCATGGTGATGCGGGCTTGTGTGTGATGTTCGGAGTTCTGTCAAGTCCAACTGTTGCTGTTAACGCGTCACAAAGGGCTTTGGGTTTGTGTATGTATGTGTGTGTACGTGTCTGTGTGTGTGTGTGCGCGATCGGGAAGCGTGACAGTTAGTTGACAGTTGGCTGCATTTGTATTTGCCTGCTACGTTCTTCCTAATCCTTGTCGCATGGTTGTGGCCGACAGCAACCTGTCGTGTTGAATAAAGCGATTGTTGATTGATTGACTCTGGTTAAAATAATGCTGCAAAATATAAACTATGAATGTTTATTTTTTGTTTCACCCTATTGCCGTACCTTGATATTATCGTGAGCCATGTGTCGCAAATCACATATCGTGAGGTAGCCTGAGATTCCCAGCCCTACTACTACTAGGCTACTACAGGTATTTAATGAGTGATGAAACTGACATATACAAGTACAAGCCTTAAACTTGGATCACTCACATATCTACAAAACACAAACTATATATTAGATGCTTGCAGAGATAAAATTTAAGTCATATTCTGTGTGTATAAGCACAGATGTTTTTAGGAACAATAGAGCTGAAAATAGTGTGGAAGGTCTCACAAGGTTTTCGAAGAAGAGGGACAAAAAACAGGGGTATCTAGCGATGCAGTACATTTTAAAAGCAATGTCATGTTGAGTTGTTTTCAATGGATCACCAGCCTGTTGCCGATACCATGGGAAAGTGGATGCTGTGCACAAACTGGAGTCATGTGCTAAACATTAAAGATCATTTAAAATGTATTTTTATCAATTGTCCTGGCATTCATTCTTCAGGGATAGTACTTTTTATACCGCTACGCAGCAATAACAAATTGAAATTTATACTAAAATGTCCAAATGAGTCGCATTGACATACTACTGTACACAGTGACATGTGGTGAGGTTCATGGCTGGTGAACCTCCTTTTGGAGTTTTTTTTTATGTTTATACAGGTTGCTGTTTAAGAGAATAACCAAAAGGAGAATTATTCACCTAATTATTATTATTATTATTTTTTATACATATATAATTTGAAAAGCATTTGTATTCTTACCTTTTATTTGTATATGAGGTACAGCAGCCTTTCCTTCTCCAGGAAAAGTTCTGATACTTTGTTGTAAAAGTCTGATCACCTCTTGGTTGTTATGGGTATATAATCCTCCATCTTCATGCAGGCAAATTCATTCAATCATTCAGCAGAACATAAAATTATATTGAATGATTTGATTTTCTCATGCAAGCCCCCACCCCTTCAGGATGCAGAGGTAATACAAGGGCTTTTCATATCACATTTTTATGTATTTTATTGCCTGATTAGCAAGAATAATGATGTCACACTTATATTAAAGACATTATACAGGCTGTAGAAAGCCTTGGTGTATAATAAATGTTTCTGCAATATTATATTACTGGCCACATGCTGCTTAGGTTTCTTCCCCGTATTTGATCAAGAAAAATCTGAAAATCTGAAAAATCTGCTATTTTTACGTTTTTAAATGACTGGAATCATACAGAGATTACATTTATCATACAGTTCAATGGAAAAATATTAATATTTATTTTATGTTATTATTTGTTTTTGTATTTTTCATCATCATTGCCTCCGCGACCGCACATCATTCACTGTACATTTTCATCCTTCTAGCATGTAGTATGTTCACTACTATATAAAACATATCTACTAGAAAAATAGCAGCTTTGCCTTTTCAATGCGATTGTTGCTCTTTATAAATAACTTGACTCCTTCGTCTTCATTCCCTGACGTAAATGTCAGCACTAGAGAGTTTTAAGAATATGTAGCAGCAGCATGAGATGTTTTAGTCCTTTCACATTTGCAACATTTACGTCCTAAGTTGGAACCTCTCCAGAAACTGCGAGGTAATGCTCACGTTGTGTACATTTTGTCCAGTCGATGGCTGAGAACATTTTCTTTAAATGCCTCTATAAGGATAAATTTGAAAGGTTTTTATTTCCTTGTTAAAAAACACTGACGCACTTCACGAGTTATTGACAATGTCCACAGTCAGAAAAAATTAATAGACCACTCTTGTTTCTTCACTTTATTGCTCCATTTTAATGCCTGATACAATTAAAGGTACCTTTTTGTTTGGACAAATATAACATCCATCCATCCATTTTCTATGCCGCTTCTCCTTTTTAGGGTTGCGGGGGCCAACTTCGGGCGACAGGCGGGGTACACCCAGGACTGGTCGCCAGCCAATCGCAGGGCACATACAGTATAGACAAACAACCATTATCACTCACATTCATACCTATGGACAATTTAGAGTCGCCAATTAACTTAACATGCATGGTTTTGGATGTGGGAGAAACCCGGAGTACCCGGAGAAAACCCACGCACGCACGCGGAGAACATGCAGACTCCACTCAGAAATGGCCAAGGGAGAATCAAACCCAGATCTCCAGACTGTTACTGTGTTGGCCAACATGCTAACCACTAGACCACCATGCAGCCCACAAATATAACAATGACAACAAAAATAGCTTATAAGAGTAACATTTTTTGGCAGTACGATGCTATAGCTATTCATGTAAGAACTTAAGTGATTTTGGTTAAGTTGCTAGATATCAGCTCTTAAATTAAACTCTTATGAGCTATATTTGTTATCATCATTATATTTAACCAAACAAATGTACCTTTAGTTGCATCAGGCATTAAAATCAATAAACTGAAGAAACAAGGGTGGTCTAATCATTTTTTCCATGACTGTATTTCCTTAGAGTCTGACATTGACCTTATACTCTCCATGAAAATTAAATAAATTGAACCTTCCTCAATCAGTGCTTACCTTATTGTGAGGCTGTCTCAGATGAGAACAGGTGCACAAGCGACAAATTTCTTCACTGACTGACCAACTTGAGTGATTCAGCAGTCACCCAGCGAGAGGAGGGAGCACTCACGCAGGGAACAACCTGCTCAACCTGCTTCTACGCCTCTCAGCAATAATGACACACCCTCAACTGCCGTCATGCTATGAAAGTCATGGAGATGGAGATAAATAGGTGCACCCAAGAAGGGGAAAAAAACACTGTAAGGGTTTAACTTGAGTCACTTAACTGTTAAATGTCACATTCACATTGTAATAGCTTGGTCGTATCCGTTTCTGGGTTTCCAGGCGATATCTGTGAATTCCCACAGTGAGCAGAGCTTCTGGCTACAGGTCCCATGTGTCTTTTCTTCCCTTGTCGAAACACTGGAATCGGCTGCTGTCGTCATAGCAACACAAAGGTGCCTGGCGAGCTCAGGTTTCATGCACACACCTTTGTCTATCTAGCGAGTGACATGTGACTTTCAGAGCTCACCTTGATGAGTGTCAAATGAACCGTGATTGTTTTTTCTTTTTTGTTGACTGCGTCACAAGGTGGCTGAAATTAGATTTTAGTGGTTGAGTGAAGCGGATGAAGTGGCACTCAGTGCCGCTGTACTTTCCTGCACAAGTTAACGTTAAGAGTGTATCGTCTTTCACTGCTTAGGAAGTGAGCATTTCAAAAATCAGAGCAATGGACACACCAAAGTTAGGTGTGACTGCTCTGACATAAATACATACAATACAGTAAGAAACTAAGAAACTCCTCCCTAGGTGGAGCCGCCTCAGTGAAATATGATAATATGAGGTGAAGCGCAGTCACGAGAGGACAAACATGCGACCTCTGCCATCCAGATGAATGAATGCCAATGGGGGTGAAGAGACATTTGTTATTATTATCTTGATTTGCCCACGTCATTTTATGTGATCAGCGAAAGCCTGCATATGATGTATGTCATGCTAAATGCGCTATGGACACGCTATGTATTTAAATGACAAATGAAGCGGAATGTCAAGATCGCTCATCCTAAATAAAAATGTTTTGGCATCGGCTGTGAATATGACCAGTTTGTTTTGTTGTTTGTTTTAAATGTGGCAGTTGTCTACGCTTTTTCGGGAAATGCATTGAAGTGAATCACTCTAGGCTACAGTGTGTCTTCACAACAAAACCATGTACACACAAACATGGGCGTGTATAATGGAAAAATGAACCTCAAGAGAATCATATTAATAAATAAAAGGTTGTTTTGTTACCTGACTATTACTGAGGGGCATAGAACACATATCTTAAAGAAATATGTTTTATTTATTTTTTTAATTTTAATATTAATCACTAAAGTAACGTCTATAGTGTTCGGGTCAATTTCAACCCATATATTAACATCAAGAAAAGGCAAAAAAGTTATTTTTTTCAGCAACAGAACTTTAATATAAACTGGAAAAAAAAAGAAGAGCAGAACACGTCATGACACAAAATTGATTTCCATGGCCAAATACAAAACAACCAATCAAGCAAATCAAACGAATAGAAATAAAATACTAGTTCCAAAACAAAATCAGAGTAAAATCTTTTGTGTGCAAGAACATGCTTGTGTATGTCTGTGTTTAGATGCATGTGTGGCAAAAAGTGACACTTTTTGTGTCTTCTTTGCAGAGATATTTCTTGCAGTTGAAACACAATACATACAGTACATCTGTCTTTCTGTCCTTACTGCTTGGGCAGACCTGACATGTGTTTCTTTTCCAATCTGGTGGCCTGAATGGGGTCGGGGCTGTTCTGATAGGTGTTGAACATTAGCAGGAAGAGCTGCACCCATCACTCCCAAACATCCCTGACTGGAGCAAGCTTTTCAGATCTTGCTCTGGTCTCTCTGTTGTCAAATCTGAGGATTCTTTGTCATTTGAAATATCTGAAGTGACATTGTTGACCGGAAAATAATATTTCTGCCTGTCGATGTGTCCAATAGACTATCAGTGGCCTCATTGCAGGATCTGTACACTCCAGCAAGAAGAAGAACACCAATGAAAGCATCCAGGAATTCCTCATCAATTTCTTTCCACATGTCGCCATAGACATTTGTTCCTTCAGTGTTTGTTATCGTAATGATGATTCTTTTCAGTGACAGTGGCATAAAAAACTCAAAACATGTCTTAATGTCACTGACTCTGGTCTGTTACGCTGCGATGTGTGGTTGGACACCATATGAAGAGGCGAGAAGCAGTGGAGGTGGTAAGAGTCTTTCATGGTCCAAAAACGTTAACCAAAACCAATGCCGAAAAAGTTAGACCATGAGAAATAAAATTTTAACCTGGCTGAGGCAAGCAGCTGCTGGAGACACAACGCGAGAAGTGTAGAAGGGACTAATAACGAGGCAAAGCTCTACTGTAGTGGTAGTTGGTGCAATAATCTGGCATCTCACAGCTGGCAGTACTGGGCATAAATAGGCAGGTGGTGACAGGAGACAAGTGCGTCCAGCAGCTCCGCCTCCAGCCGGGAGTAGGGGATCTAAAGGACAAACAAACACAAGGAGAAGGCAGGAAAACAGAACAAGGACATGTGAATGTGACAGTACCCCCCCACAAATGGGCGCCGCCTGGCAGCCTACCTGGCAGCCTACCTGGCTTCTCCAGGAAACAACCGTAAAAGTCAAGAGAGCCAAGTGGGGTCTAAAATAAGGGAGCCAGAGACCCAGGAGCGGTCCTCGGGGCCGTACTCCTTACAGTCCACTGGGTACTGGAAACCCCTGCCCCTTCTTCTCACGTCTAAAATGGCCTTGACCGAGAACGCTGGGTGGCCGTCAACGAGCCTGGGAGGAGGGGGAAGCACCTCGGAAGGGCTCAGGTCGCTGGAGGTGACAGGCTTGAAGAGGGAGTTGTGGTGTATGTGCTAATGTACGTGGGCTGTAGCTTTTTGGGCTCTATGTGGAGAGGCTGATCTTGGGAGGATAGCCACACCCTCTGTCCAGGCTTATAATTCGGAGCCACCACATGATGCCGGTTGGCCAGGCGTTGGTTCCGTTCTGAAGTTGGTGCCAAAACTGCCCTGGTGTTGTGCCATGCCAGGCGAGAGCGGTGTAGGTGGGAAAACACAGAGGGAACTGTTGACTCAGATTTGAACGAGGGGAAGGCCGGAGGCTGATACTCAAAGGCCCCGTGGAATGGGGAGAGGCCGGTGGCAGAGCTTACAAGGGCGTACTCTATCCAGGGTAGGTTGAGGGCCCAAGAGGCAGGTTGCTGATGGCACACGCATCAGATGGCAGCCTCCAAGTCCTGGTTGGCCCGCTCCATCTGGCCATTTGGAGAACTGTGGCACCCGGTCCGAGACCACATCGAGGGGGATGCCATGGAGCTGGAACACGTTAAGGCACCAGCAGGTCCGCCGTCTCGAGGGCGGAGGGGAGCTTGGGGAGGGCGATGAAGTGGGCCAGTTTGGAAAAGCGATCCAACATCGTCAGGATGACAGTGTTGCCGTTGGACGGCAAAGTCCAGAGCCACATGAGACCAAGGACAGGAGGGAGTGGGCAGCGGCCGAAGGATTCCAGCCGGAGCCTGATGAAACAGCTTGTTCCGGGCACAGACGGAGCAGGCCGCCACAAACTCCTTAGTGTCCGCACGAAGGTAATGCCATCACAACCGCTGGAAGAAGAGGAACATGGTGCGCGACACCCCCGGGTGGCACGCCAACTTTGACCCGTGTGCCCAGTGCAGTACGTCGGAGCGAAGTCCCGGGACCGCAAACAGACGTCCGGCCGGGCAGTTCTCTAAGCAGGGGCAGTCCTTGCTGGCCTCCACAACGCGCCTCTCAACATCCCGTTGCAGGGCCATGAGGATGCGGACTGAGGCAAAATGGGTTCCTGGTGGGCCACTTCGGACGGCGGGGAATGCGTTCTGGAGAGGGCGTTTGGTTTGCAGTTCTAGTGCCTGTCTGGGGTTCAGCCTCTGTGTAGAGCGAAGGTAAGGATTTTGGATGTGCTCATCCAGAGTGGCAGAAAAAATTAAAATGTCATCTAAATTTAAAAAAAACAAAGCAGCCGAGCACATCGCGAAGAATGTCATTGATCAGACTTTGAAAAACTGCAGGGGCGTTTGTGAGGCCAAAAGGCATGACAAGATATTCACAGTGACCAAGAAGCGGTCTTCCATTAATCCCCCTCCCGGCTACGAACCAGGTGGTATGGGTTACGCAAGTCGAGCTTGGTAAAAAAATTTGCAGAGTGGAGGGAGTTAAAGGCGGAGTCTAACAATGGGAGTGAATATTTGTATTTTACAGTGATGTCATTAAGAGTACGGTAGTCAATGCAAGGGCAGAGGGAGTTGTCTTTTTTTTTTCCACAAAAAAGAAACCTGCTGCTAAAGGTGAGGAGGATGGGCGTATGAGACCGGAAGCGAGCCAGGTGGAAATATACTCTTCCCTCTCTGGTCAGGAAATATTATAGAGGCGTGACGCCGGCAGTGTTGTGCCCGGCAGGAGGTCGATGGCGCAGTCGTAAGGGCGGTGGGGGGGGGAGTAAGCGAGCACGGTCTTCACTAAACACCTCCTGGTGATAGACGGAAGGAACTACGGATAGGTCAATAACTTCAGGAGTGGCGGAATGGGTTGAGGCGGGGCGAGGGTGAGAAGCCTTAAGGCAAAATGCGCTCCAGTTAAGGATCGTGGTTTCAGCCCAGTCCATATGTGGGTTATGTTTGAGAAGCCAGGTGAGCCCCAACATGACAGGAGCAGAGCCTGAGGGAATAACAAATAATCTTGCGGATTCGTGGTGATTACCGGATAACCGGAGAGAGAGGATGTCAGTCTGGAGGGTGACGTCAGCCAGAGGACGTCCATCGAGGGAGCGAACTACTTTAGAGGTATGTAATTGAGTTACCGGAATAGCAAAACATTTAATGAAGGCTTCATCAATGAAGCAGTCGTCTTCTCCAGAGTCAGTAAATGCCATAATGCTAATGTTCTTGTTGGAACAGGAGAGCGTACCTGGTAGTTGAAGATGGCTGGCCGACAGCACCGATGTTGGGCGGCTGGGTGCAGGGACCTCCACAGAGAAGCTCCTACGCGGCGGGCTGGCTGCTGGGGAGCGATGACGGTCCGGGCGAACATGGCAGCGAGTGATGGGCTGATCAGCTTGGCCGCAGTACAGGCAGAGGTGCAGGTGGTGGCGTTGATTCCTCTCCGCCGGTGTGAGGCAGCTGAGCATGGGTTCGTCGCCCGGGAAAGCGGTGTGTGACTTGGTGTTGGCCAGTGAACAGATGTTGAGAAGGGGCTTGCTGTAGTCCTTCATGGCGTGAGTTGCTGTGAGGTGCGTCCGTCGATGGCTTTAATCCTCCTCTCTGCCGGCGAGGCGCTTATCAATGCGGACAGCCAAAGAGATGTGGCCGTTGAGGTCCGAGGGGGACTCCAAAGGGATCATGTGATCCTTGATGCCGTCAGATAGTCCAGAGAAGTACGCATCCAGGAGCACTGAGGGGTTCCAGCCACTCTGGGCTGCGCGAGCACAGAACTCTATGGTGTAATCAGATACGCTGTGCCGCCCTTGGTGGAGTCGAAAAAGCGTACGCGAAGCCTCTCGGCCTGGCGGCGTCTGTTGGAAAAAGAATCTCCTAAAGCTTGCATGATTAGAAGAGGAGCTGGCTGTCAGTGTGTTGGATGACAGTGCACTTATGATTTCAGTTTTAGCTCTAATTATTGCTTTATAATCATACTGTATTATTATCACCGGGTCAAAACTGACCCTAACAATACAATGGTCACAATTTCAACCAGAGTGTTTTAAAATGTTGTGAAAATATTGTTGGGGGTTTTATTTTGTTCAAATAGAGTTTACTGACAAAGTCAAAAAGCCTTGATGCAATTAACAAATTTAATGTGATTCTTTATGCATTTAAAATGAAAAACGGGTCGGTGCCGACCCTAACACAAGACAAAGGTTGAATAAGCACTTTTTTTTCTGCAGAAAACACATCTCATTCACCCAAAGTCGGTCATAATTTACAAATATGTGCTAATACAGGTAAAATGTACAACATACATGTACCACTGTTCAAAAAAATCCCACAATGTTTACATGTTTATGTCTTTGTACTTCACTGATATTTTATCATCAAGCGTTGAGATTTCACACTTGAACAGACCGTAGTTGCTGTGGGACGCAATACATTTGTTCATCCATCATCTTACACTATAATTTATTAGTGACGAGTATTTGATAATTGAAAATGTGTTGAATAAGTGTGTGAGGCATATTGAAGAGAGATGGGAGAGGGTTCTGGAGCTAAATCTAATATATTGATCCGAAATCACTAGGTGGGGGAAAAGCAAGCTGGGGGGTTTGGAGTAGGGAGGATGAGCGTGCCGAGTGACAAAAATAGACTCACCGATTTTCAAATCATATCGAAAATGCAGTGGATTTACTGTATAAGATTTCAACAACCATTTCTTTGATCCAGCAATTTGTTTATCCTTGTATTGACACACTGTCATTGGCTGAGAAATGGTCAGCCAAGTGAACCACTACAGCAGAGGTTTTCAAAGTGAGATGGACCAGAGAAGCGCCAGAAGACTTCATGTGAGTCGCAGAAACTTGAAAAGAAGGACAAACTTTTTCAAAACTGCTAAGCTAACTTCAATTTTTCAAAGGCAAAAATTATTTCTTGTTCCTCCAGTGACAAACCAAACAGAGTCAGGGATGAGAAGAAAACGACACAAAATGTGCTCCAGAAAATCATTTTTTGCAAAGTAGCCAAGGCCACAACCATACTGTATTATATTCTCTGAGGAGAGGCCTGCTGTGTCAGCCTTTGAAAAACCCTGCACTACACTATTAGTGATGTAACCTCTGATTTTCTACTGGTATTGAAAAGAAACCGAAAGTCCAGTACAATAAACGTATTTCCAGCTGAATTCCCAAACATGACCAAACTTAAAAGCGAGATCAGAAAATACAGCTATTAGAGGAAGGGCTATGACAAATAATTATTTTTTAAATGTTGCCTATTATAGGATTAATATAAATGTGAGAGTGAGTCAAATGTTCATACTTACTTATGAGACAATACACACTCCTGAGCAACATCTTAAGACAGAAGAAAGTTGGAACTTCAGGGTGAGTAGTGGCAGTCAACAAACTGTTGACTAGGTATGTGGAAACGTTGCAACGGGCATCCCTTTTTCACTGAGTCTTTGCGGTGATGGCCTGGTCTTTCAACAGGACAACGATGCAACATCACACAGTTTTGGTAATGGTAATCGTTTAATTTTATTTGAACATGCATACAAGTTCCAATGGAATACACCACATAATACAAGTCACAGTTCCACATGTCCAACAGGAGTAGGAAGAAGCAAAGCTTATTTAATCCTACGCCCCCATCCGTTTCACATCTGTTGCTGTACATTTATTCACTTCCTGTATTTCATATGTGATATTTTTAATACATAGAAGAGTGATAAGGTAATGTAACAATATGGTAATACAGTATAATTGTCAAGGTTTTTCCACAATCATAATAAATAGTAATCCATGCATCCATCTTCTATGCCGCTTATGCTCACGAGGATCGCAGGTATGCTGGAGCCTATCCCAGCTGACTGGCGAGAGGCTGGGTACACCCTGGACTGCTTGCCAGTCAATCGCAGGGCACACAAAGACAAACACGCATTCTCCATTCACCGTGCGGCTCTCGTGATCATGTTACGTTATGTTTATTTGTATTTATTATTGTATTTATTGTAATATTATATTGATTATTATAGACAGCGGCCAGACAGTGGCCTAGTGGTTAGCATGTTGGCCACACAGTCAGTAGATCAGGAAGATCTGGGTTTGAATCTCCATTGAGTATATCTGTGTGGAATTTGAATGTTCTCCCCGTGCGTGCGTGGGTTTTCTCCGGGTACTCCGGTTTCCTTCCACATTCCAAAAACATGCATGTTAGGTTAATTGGCAACTCTAAATTGTTCATAGGTATGAATGTTAGTGTGAATGGTTGTTTGTCTATATGTGCCCTGCGATTGGCTGGCGACCAGTCAAGGGTGTACCCCGCCTCTCACTTGAAGGCAGCTGGGATAGACTCTAGCATACCCCCACGACCTGAATGAGGATAAGCGGCATAGAAAATTGATGGTTAACATGTTCAAGACTCTTCTTCTTTGTAGTTCGCAAACATCAACTGCTGTTTCTTGAAATCGCTTATCTTGGTGCTTTGTTTGAGTTCCTTACTCAATCCAGTCCATAATTTGAGTGCACATACTGAAGTGCTGTGGGTTTTTAGCGTTGTTCTCGCGTTTTAGTGTTTTAAGTTTAATTTTTCCCTGAGATCATATTTCTCCCCTCTTGTAGAAAAGTATTGTATGACATTTTTGGGTAGCAGGCTATTGTTTGCTAATTTTAGCTGTTTAAAAATGTACAAAATCAGCAAATTTAAATATTTGTGATTTTAGAAATAAAGGATTTGTATGCTCTCTATACGCGGCATTATGGATTATCCTAACTGATCTTTTTTGCAGTACATATAGCAAGTGAAGATTGCTTTTATAGTTATTAGAGCAGTAAAGCGTATGAATGATTTTTGGTCAAGGACAAATTTTGCTTTATTCAATATTGAAGTATTTCTGGCCACCTTATGTTGTATACTTTTAATGTGAGAATGTGAGAGAGCTAATTTTTTCATCTATTATGATCACTAAGCATTTATGTTCATTCACCCTTTGAATGTAATTTGTATTTGTGCGTGCGTGTCCTTCTGCTATTACCAAATAGCATTATTTAAATTTTACTTAGGTTCAAGGATATTCTATTTTTATCAAACGATGTTTTCAATATAGCAATTTAATCTGTGACGTTTTTTAACTCTTGTGTGCTTTCCTCAGAACAAAAAGCAGTCGTATCACCTAACTTTAAGTCTTACATCACTTTACATATAGCATCAATATACAAGTTGAACAGTTTTGGTTCCAGTATTGACCCCTGGGGTACTACGCACGTAATATTTCAACTTGCAGATGTGTATTCTCCTAGCTTCACATATTGCTTCCTGTTAGCTAGGTAGCTTTCGAACCAATTCAAAATTAACCCTCTGATTCCATACCGTTCTAATTTTGTAATTAGGATGTTGTGATTAATTATATCTAAGCTTTTGTCAGATCCATAAATACTGCAGCTACACACTTTCTGTTGTCTACAGCGTTGGCCATTTTTGGGGTTGCATTCAGCATTAATGTACAGTAATTTTAGGGTTGTGGAGATGCTTCTTCCATTGAAGATGCCCATTTTTGAGGGCAAAACAAGGACAGACCTCAAAATAATCATTGTAAATGCACAGTAAATACTGTAATGGCTCAACTTGTGGAACTTCTTTGTTATATTTTCCTCATAGCAGTTTACTAAATTGTCTCTGAAAAAGTCAAAGAGGCCCTGCAGTACGGCGTGCTTATTTGTGTCCATATAACAAGACCTATTTTCTTCAATATACAACTGCAGATATGTCATTAGTTGGCAACGGCATCACACTCTAGCTACTGTATATTATAAATCATAAGCACTCTCTCTGGTTCTATTTCCGAAGGTGGCTGGAAAAAGGAATGCGAAGGTAAACTGAAACGTACACATCACACATTGCATATGTAATATTTTACTGTTGCTACATTTCAGCTTGTCCTTTATAGAATACATGGTGAATGCATCCATGTTTGTACATATTTTTGTCATCCTTTTAAAAACAATTTCATTACTGCTGTATGCCCGGTAGAAGTAATAGTAATGTTTATGTATATGGAATGAAAACATCCTTTTTCTCCCCCGCATTGTTGTTTTTGTCAACTTTAAAAGAGCATTTGTTTATCAACCAAGTTACTGTGGACAAGATTAATGATAGTCACCTTGAGACTTGAGAAATATTTTTGGATGTTGCTCATTTGTCCTACTTTCTGCCGCTAAGGTGTCATGTCTGTGGGCAGGTGTTGCTTCATTGCACTGACAGGACTCTCAGGGACTCCAGACTGTGTGGCAACGGTCTCACGACAGTACAGTGCAGCCGAGCAAGCTTATTCTATACAGCGTAGTAAGGACATGCTTGGTTTATCCATATTTGATATGACGGTTATGCTTTCAGTTTAATATACAATATGCTTTGAATCATTCCCCCACTCAAGGGTATGATAACATCTTTTTAAGTTGCCATAGAAACTTTTAAGATGCATTCATTATTATCTTTTGATGTCCCCTTTCTTTGCTTTTGTCTGCAAAGGCTGCGATATTGCAGACAATTCCTTTCTAAATATGTAAGCCTCAGGGGCATGTAGACACACTTGTGTTTTTGGTAACAACAGCCCAGTATTGTCGGAACGTTTATTCATGGGAGCATTACAAATATAGTAAATGTGTCACAAAAGAAGCCAAAGGGGGCGAGTTGGGAGGAAAATATTCTATTCTTTAGGTTTAGCAACAGAATACTTAATAATAATAATAATAATGCTGACATAAATGTTTTAGATCATCAAATATAAATATTAGTCAATTCAACATTCAAGATTCAAGAGTTTTATTGTCATATGCACAGTAAAACAGGCAGTTATACTATGCAATGGAATTCTTATTCTGTTCATTCTCCCAAAAAAGAAAAACACAAGAAAATGAATAAGAACTTCAGAAACATAAATACGAATAAATTAAGAAACAACAACAGAAGAGACATTAATACCAATAAATAAATAAATAAAGTGCTATGAGTGTGTGCGTGTGTTGCGTGTGGTGTGTGTGAGTGCTTCGTTGAGAAGCCTGATGGCCTGTGGGTAAAAGCTGTTCGCCAGCCTTCAAACTCCTGTAGCGTCTGCCTGACGGTAGGAGTGTGAATAATGAGTGTTGTGGATGTGTGCTGTCCTTGATGAGGTCGTTTGTTCTTCGTAGGACTCTAGTTTTATAAATGTCTTGCAGTGAGGGGAGGGCTGCCCCAACAATGTTCTGTGAGGTCTTGATCACCCGCTGGAGTGCCTTCCTATCACGTGTTGTACAGTTACCGTACCAAACAGTGATGGAGGCGGTAAGGACACTTTCGATCTGTAGAAGCAACTCAGGATTGTGGTGGACATGCCAAATTTCCTTTGTGTGTTGTGTGTGTGTTGTGAGACCAGGTGAGGTCCTCGCTGATGTGTTTGCCAAGGAACTTGAAGGTTTTCACCCTCTCCACCTCAGTCTCATCAATAAACAGGGGTCTATGCGGCTCCTTTTCCCTTGTTCTTGGGTCAATGATCATCTCTTTAGTCTTATCTGTAATGAGATGGAGATTGTTATCATGACACCAAGATATGAGGTCCGCCACCTCTCTTCTGTATGAAGTTTCAACACCACCAGTGATCAGTCCAATGACTGTAGTGTCATCTGCAAATTTAATGATGCTGGTGTTGTTCTGGGAGGCCACGCAATCATAGGTGAAGAGCGTGTAGAGGAGCGGACTCAGCACACACCCCTGATAAATCAGATCACTACAATGTACGTATGTTACGTGTGTGTTCACAACATTTCCCGGTAGTAACGCTAGCGAGAGCCACTGTCATCGACACAAGCCCCAAATAGCTGTTCTCGGCTATGCCTGCCCGGAACTAGTAGCTCCCAGCCAAATTTTAGCTCGCAGTTCAAAGCAAAAATCCGCCTAGAGACGGTTCGCATTTAAAAAAAAAAAACACTCGTTAGTTGGGACACTTGTATACCACGGCACCACTGTATTATGACAATTTCAAAAATACCTGCAGTGCACCAGTATCCTCTCTCTTCTTCCGGCGACGTACTTTGTGACAACTCGACTCACAGCAACACAAACTTCGGTCTTGTTGAGAGAGGTATCAGCCAGGGCTGTGAAGCTAAACGTACCATTCAAAATACCCATTTCAGATCAATATTTGTTCTCTCTTGTGGCTTCACATCAGCTGCCATGCCGCTGTGTTTCATCAGCCGAGGGTCAAACAGGACGTGTGCACGTTAATCGCACATCAAATAATTTAGTGGTGTTACAGGACACGTCAGACTTTTGACGGCCCTAATTATTATAAATCATTATTGTTTACAATGGTCATAAGCAGCGTTGGGAGTAGGCCTAACAGTGTTAGTAAAGCCGTTATTGTTTTCCACTCATGGGTAATCTAATTACGATTTCAAACGGTGAAATGTGGCACGTTGTTATGCACTGATAGCTATATCAGTTGCCATTGTTCACTACTACCACAGCGTTGTAATTGTTAACATAGTTGACCTTGGACATTTTACTTTATAGCATCACTTTTGTAAGTCTTTTTCGCTTTACTGTGAAGGACAGTGTTTGGATTTTTATGTCAAGCCCACACGGAGGCACACCTTTGTTGATTGAGCTGGTATTTGGCTTATGTGTCAACACAGATGATGAGTGACAGGGGTTAATACACCCTCTTTATTACTTAGATATTTGTTTAGCCTTTATTTCATCTTGATGGGCAGGAAATAACAAGAATAAGGAGCTTTGATTTACTGTGCTAAGTAAGCATCACAACAATAGGCTCCTGGCAATATTTTAGCTGGAGAGTTTTACCCAAACGGCCTAAGTGATGGAAGCAAACACAAATAATTCAGATTGAGAAATGATCAGGGAGGACACTCTGGGACACTTCAAGGAAATTCAAAATGTTGTCACTCGTCAAGAGGTATCCACACATTTTTTTTTTTAAAGTAAGAAGAGAAAGTGGCTTAGATGTGACACATGAACCCAAAGATAGATAGATAGACAGACAGACAGACAGAGATCAATTTCAACGTGGTCATGTATTTTTCACCACTAGATGTCAGCAGCAAACAACACCATCTCCTCAATATGCCTCCGCAGTCAAATGGCATTTTTTGAAGTGTTGTTGCCTTTTGACTTGTTCATGTTAACAAACACCGATTAACTTTGTCATAGCCGTCATTTTGACACATTGATGGTTACGGTCGAGTTTATTTTGAACATGCTTAAAGGTGTTAAATATATCACGTGGTGGCAGTTGCGCCATTCAACATGTCCAAAAAAAAAAAAAAAAAAAACATGTCCATAAAGGCGTAGGAAAAAGCAGAGTTTAGTTAATCCTACCCTTTCTCCATGTCTCAGCATTTACTGATAGTCTTCTTCACTTCCTGTGTTTAACATGTAACAGGATACCGATTTTAAATAGGGAAAGAAAAGGATAAGAATCTGACAGACAGTTTGATCCTAACTCGTAATGATAGCCCTCCTCTGTTTGTCACCTTCCATGAACCAGGAAGTGGCCTCCGAACTAACAAACAAATGGACAAACACAAACACGCCACATTTCTTTCCAATTTTCCAAAGTGATACTTGCTGGAGGTCTGTGCTCCACCAAGTGACATTCTAGTCATATATGGTCATTAAACTATTGCTAAAAGACATTCACGCAGTACTTTATAGTTACATTTGACAAAAAACACCCTTTCTCGATACAGGCTTACACCATATTGTAAACGTATAGTCGATTAGAATGCATGTGTCATTTTCAAGCAAAAGATACCTATTAAAGATACCTATTCAACATAATAAAATTCACTTTAAATGATAATTAAGTCAGAGTATGAATAAATTGGGGCTTAACTTCATGTTGTGAAGTAATTAATATAATGCTCTGAGGAACCTCAATTCTGCATGCAAATTAGAATTTTGCATACTCCAGTGACCTGTGAGATACCAGATCGCCATGAATTAACATGATGGATTTAAGGCGAAAAGAAATATTTGTTGCACCACTTGTGCCATATTTGGTCAGTAAGACATGGGATTGTGTGAGAATTTTGTGACTTCACTATATCACATAAAAAAAAAATAAATTAATTAATAAATCCGGACTGTTTCATGGGTGACTACGGCGTAGTATTCGTCAAAAAACGTTTTTGCATGAATTGAGCATTTTCAAGCATAAAAATGGCTAAATGAACTATACATCCATCCATCTTCTATGCCGCTTATCCTCACCAGGGTCGCGGGTATGCTGGAGCCTACCCCAGCTGACTATGGGGGAGTAGCGGGGTACACCCTGGACTGGTCGCCAGCCAATCGGCTAAACAAACTAAACTACAAATATAAGGTATTCAGAAGACGCATTTGTGTCAGTAATGCTACATTAATGAGACAATAGCTACTGCAAGAAGCACTCGGTGTGACTCTCCCTATGTTAGAGTCATGGTCAGGTCTGGAACCAATTAACCGTGATAAAGGATGGCTGTATACAATTTTTGAACAATTTTTTAAAAAGTCTCAGGGGTCCCACAATTGTATATTGGAAGTATGTTGCACAAAATGTAGCCTTGATGCTGGAATTTAGACAGTTTAAAAGTGTTTTAAAGCAGTGGTCCCCAACCCACGGGCTGCGGCCCGGTACCCGGCCGTGGGTCATTTAGTACTGGGCTGCACAGAAAAAAAAAATTCCATTATTAAATTTTTTTTTGATGTTTTGTTTTGAAAAGTGTTGCATTCGTCTCACTTGACGCATGTCCATTGTGCGTGTGCTAACTTTATCTCATGTCGCACAGATAGACTACTACTGTATTTTTACCATTTTTCTTTCACCTCATATTTGGTGTCAAATGCTGATACTATGTGGGAATGCATAAAGGTAAGTTTGGATGACTTATTGAGTGCTAATGTGCACATTTGTCTCATGTTCAAGCACTGCCTTTTACCACACACGTCAAACAGCGATGTAATAATCTCTCTGGAAAAACTCTGGAAGAACACAAGCCGGTCCGTGGGTCAAAAAAGGTTGGGGACCACTGTTTGACATGCAGATGTATGACATCCCCCTCAGCTGTGTAGTACATCAACAGTGACTTACCCCCCCAACTGGCCCCGTGAGCCCAGTTCTGGTCGGAGAGCCGTGATGAGAAACGTAGTTCCGCCATTTAAGTAAAGAGTTTTCCTTCTCAAAACAATATGCGATCAAAAGAGTAATACATTTGCATCACAACAAATGCCTGTTAAAAATAATCAGACCTCATGCATCGCTCTGTGTTATATTTGTCTCCCACTGTATTCCAGAGCACTGTCGCCTGCTCAGCTGAAGACAAAGAAAATAATAAAACTTGCAGCTCCCACATCTGTAACTGGTAGATATTTGACGGAGCGCCATGATTTATTTTAAAATGTGTAGCGAAGGCTATTCTTGACAAAGCTTTCAACTGCTCCATATTTATCTGTTTATTATACAGTACAGGTTTATGCCAAGTATATTCATTATAAAATGTTCAAGTCAAATTTAGTCCTGTACTTATTTATTCTTCATTCCTTTATAATTAATTATGGTGTGATTACATATTCTGTACTCATTCATCACCGATCATTCTGTGAGTCATTCATTCATTATTCGTATTACTTTAAAGGCTATCTAAAAATGTTTCAATTATTACACATTTTTATCATTCTCTTTTATCACTGTAATTGGTAATTGCTACATAGTGGAAGTGAACAGATTATTAGTAACTGCTGTGTGATGGAGAAGGGGTAGGAAGGGGTGCCGTATAAAAGGGAAAAGTCAGGTCCCTTGACTGCCAAGGGACCCAAAAATGGGTAATTAACATGGGTAATGGGTAATTTAATATTTGTAATTATTAATTAATGGGGGTGTTGGCCTGATTTTTTTTTTCATGGGACCCAGAATTCATTTATGCTCCCCTGCTACTGGCTATATGATATGAAAAAAGGATCCATAAAATCACCTTCATTTAGACAAAAACATATTTTACTTACTTTTTGAAGACAACATATGTCACTGTGGAACTTCCAGAGGATGACACGACTTCTTTAAGGAGACTTCAGTGAACTCCGTGCCTTCCATTGCAAAGAAAGGCTGCTCATCTCGTTCGATGAATTCATTATTTTTTAAGGTTATAAGCCTAGCCGTCTGACTGTCCCACACATACGGGCGAGTGTTAGCCACATGGCTGCGTTAGCTGCTGTGACCGTGAGCCTCCAAAAGTCACCGTACTCGGTGAAGTGTTTTTCTTCAAATACCGTATTAAAGCTTTTTAAATGTGCTACCCCCATCAGGTACTTTTCTTGGCGTGTGTTAGCAGTTCGGGTCCACACGGCAGACATGATTGCTTTTGGTTTGAAGGAAGTGGGAGGACGACACTGCCAAAGACGTAAATTAGATCAAGACACTACGCTGCACAAACTGTAACAATGCTAGCCATAGGTGATCGCCTTTTGTGATGGGTGTTGCCGCCGTTTAATCGGCATATTCCGATCATGCGATTTTTTTACGGAAATCAGCCAATACTGACCAGTGGCCAATCGATCGGAGCATCCCTATAAACCGTACATTGAAATGAGGAAAAAATGATATTTGCATTGTGACTGCAGCATGTGATGGTTGGTGAACGAAGTTTTGCCTTTTTAGAAGGACACTGATGTTCCTTTAAAGAGCAGACACACAGCAGCCTTCCAAGGCAATGACAAAACCACCAAGACTCACACAGATCATGAGACAGAAAGAGAAAACAGAAAGAAAAGGAACCATGATGGGTATTTGTTAAAGACACACACAAAACAATCTATGAGGTGCTCTTGGATGTTCATTGTCTAATCTGGGTTTTTTTTTTGTGTTTTTTTTTACAAATTAGGTTAGGATAAAGTCTGTGAAACTGATGTCATTGCCTGTTCTTCTTCATACAACGCAGACTTTGACTTTCTCCATCCAAAGAAAAGTCTGCGAAAGGACTGATAAAATGATAACAGACGTTTGTTTTTAAAAGCAGTCTGGCAGCTTAAGGCTTGCCTACCTATCTGTTTACTGTATTTACAAACTTTTTTTATTTCACTGAGTCACAAAACCATGCAGGTGTGTTTTGAAATGTTTATTGTCCCACAAATGTACGGTTAAAGATATCGACCAAATAAACCACTGTTGTGATAATATGTAATAATAATAAAAATGCTCACTGTTTTTTTTCTTATCTACTGTCTTTGTCTAGTTACGTCATGGCTGTTCAGCTGTGCTTTGATATTTCTAAAAATAATGGCCACACAGTCAGGATATCGGTAAGAACTGGGTTCGAATCCCTGTTGGGCGTCTCTGGGTGGAGTTTGCACGTTTCCCCTGTGCGTGCGTGTGTTTTCTGGGTTTTACTCTGGGTGGGTTTTACTCCAGTTTCATCCCACATTCCAAAAACATGCATGTTAGGTTAATTGGAGACTCTAAATTGTCCATAGGTATGAATGTGAGTGTGAATGGTTGTCGCGATTGGCTGGCGACCAGTCCAGGGTGTACCCCGCCTCTAGCCCAAAGTCAGCTGGGATAGGCTCCAGCATACCCCCACGACCCTAATGAGGATAAGCGGCATAGAAAACGGATTGATGGCTAATAAAATAACATTCCACACATATTTAAAGACAAACCTTTGTATTTTTATTCGTTATTAGTATCAACATTCTAGCTTTTTGTACAGTAGTTACATTATGCCTTTTTACTCTATTTTTTCACTTTTGCTGGTTTTTTTTTCTGCAGTCACGTCACACAGATGGCCCCGTTGCCACACTTTGAACACCCATGCGTGTTCAGTGTCTGCATGTTCCTCTCATGTCACTCTGTTCATCAATGTTGGTTACATTGACCGATTATCACCCAAGTTGCAATGTCACACTTGTGAAGTCATTTTAAGGCATTATGACTCTTTTGTGCAGTGTTTGTCAAACTGAAAACAATACTTCCCGCATGCCTTTTGGGGACATAAACATCCCTTGGAGACATTTTGAGCAATGCCTCCTTGTAAAATTAAGCCAAATCCACTGCCTTCGCTTGAGAAAATGTGCACCTACAGCTTTCCCTTCAATAAAAATGGTCATGATTTGTCAAAGTGACCACACCAGTATTTAATAGGAGTCAGAATCACTGATGCCTCAGTTTAAAGCAAAAATACCGCATTTCATTTGAATTTGTCTAACAAAATTAAAGACAGTCAGACAGTTTTTCCATGACAAAAAAAGAAACACCCTTTACAATGATTTTTTTTTAATAGCTTTCATCGTGAACTTTAAATAAAATATGTCTCATTAAGGTTACTATTTGGGGATTTACGACTAATAGAACGATATTACTCCCTCAGTTCTTGCATTAGTGGGAAAGAAAGACATGAATAATACAGGCTTTCAACTCAGCATAGAATAAATTAGGTCACCTAAAAACTTCGAATGCAATTGAGAATAATAGCAATAAAGAATAAGACACGAGGACTAAAATATAATGATTAATTGAAAATGACAACGTAAAATAAAAAGAGCGTGTTCTAATTTGATGTTTGACTTCAGCCATCTTGTGTTCATCTTGGTTAAATTGTGATGTCCTTTTTGTTTTTTAATATGTACGGACTCTGCTTTTCTAAGTCTTGGTTAGAGAATAAAGTTATTCATCATATCATATGTAGAGTACACAAAAAATGTATTGATGTTCTACTATTTTTCTAGAGCCCTTGTCAGTCATGAGCCCTTAGAATCATGACCTTTCTCTCCTTTTGACCATAATCTGTGACACCCACATTAATTAGACTGCCCAGTCTTGTGTCCTTCTGTTACGAAATTGGGTATATTATATACTATGCTCTGATCCAGAGGCGGGATTACCATTAGGCAAACACAGGAAAACGCCTAGGACCCCGCTATTTCCAGGGGCTCCCAATGTCTCATAAAAAAATGCTTTATTGTTTTTTTCTTAGATTTCAAGTCCATATGACTGTTTTAGTCTTAATTCACATGCTTAAACTACATCCAAATGCATAGTCTATCATTTGGACCGTTACTGCGCATGTGTAAATTCCGGAAGATGGGAGCGAAACAAACTTGTTGGTGCGGAGTTTCCCCAGTGGAACAAAGAAGAGGACAAGGCGAGAGGGAGACAAACAGATTTTATCAAAACTACCGAAGGCCCCCAAATGGCTAAACACAGGCCTGCCCTGAATTCATTGCACACATTGTTCCTATTGTCACCATAAGTAACTTACTGCCTCTAAACAGTATTTAAAAATTGTTACCAGATTGTGTAGCCAGCAGGACAATCTGTTCCGGGATGCACAACAGCCTCCGATTAGTTTGGATTTGGGAACAATTTTCTCCCTAGTGAAAAATGGAAATATAAATAATCCATTCCAGGGTTAATCTGTCATCATAATAAACCCTTTATTCACTACCTTAAGTGACATTTTACCATCCCTAACTTTCATCCGAGTCCAGAAATAAGGTAATCACTGTTGATGAAAATTACGATATCATTCTAATCTACATAATACGTGAAAAATATCAGCAATTGTCTGTGCAGTTGCAGTGGAATGTGTTTTAAGAGATAGAACTTGCAAATGAATTGCACAAAAAAAAAACCTGAGTTGATAATTGAAAAAGACGCCTCTTGCATGCACCAGAAATATGTCCCAGTCGAGCACAGTGTGGACATTAATGGTGTCATTCACTAGGATCAGCTCCCTTCTGTGCCAGACAGTCAGCATACTCGCAAAGCCTCAGCCATCATTCATGTAGCGGCACGATCCAAAGATTACCGCACTGGTTCAGCTGTCTTGCCAGCTACCACAATAGCTTACAGCATGTGGAAAGCATGCACACACACACACTGAGTTTATATGAGTGACCATGAGGCAGAGTTTCAGATGAACTACTCCATTGTGCTGTCGTTGAATGGATTTTGGAGGATCTGCATGACACATACAGTATACTGCATGTCTGGAGTTTAAACACATCTGATGACTTTGTTCCAATTGCACAGTAAGTAATGACTGCACATGCTTTTCAATTATTTTGTCATGTCCTCCCAGGGTAGAGACATTTTTTTTACTGCTCCCCTGATTTGAAATGCTACTGAGAACCCGATCATTTTTATTTATGTATCTGTACATACCACTGTATAAGTTGCTGGCACCAGCATCATTCATTTCTGAATAAACACACAAACAGACTTGCCAAAATTGAAGACATTTTGTGACTAGTCCACCCTGCATCTCACTCAGCATCCCCCCCAAAGGGAACCGCCACACCCCTACAAAAATAATTTAAAAAATAGAGAATGATTTGTATACGTTGAATGATATACTAAGAATAAACATTCTACTAGGGCCAAAAAGTACACAAACATTTTAAACTCTGATTTCATTTGGAGGAATATTGATTCTCCACGAATGCACTTCTTCATGTGGAAGTAAACCAGTCACAGTTCAAGCTCATCACACGCCGCCACCTGTGTGACCTTTTGCAGAGGATAATAAATGTTTTGGAGCAGTAACACACTGCAGACTCTGTGCCAAAGCCATAAAACCACAACCTTACTTAAAGGACAGACATGGTTTGTTTCAGGGCTGCCTGCCTCTCTTCCATTATCACTGGCCAGACAGTGAATCCTTTGACAACATCCAGAGTCAATCCAGGATTTGAGCAATGTGGCTGATTGTCCAAAGCGCTGAGTGGCCAAATACAGTTATTATTGTGTCATCACCTGATTGTGCTTAGTTGTAAGTCACACTGGCATATGCATGACTTACTATCACTCACTAAAGACAATTACACTCTACTACTACACATTTTCCATCTTCTAGTCCTACTTTCAGAAGTCATTTACAGGAGACATTTTTTTTACTATGAGCTGCATGGCGGCCAAGTGGGTAACAAGTGGGTTTTACTCCACTTTCCTCCCTCATTCCAAAATATATGCATGTTAGGTTAATTGGAGACTCTAAATTGTCCATAGGTATGAATGTGAGTGTTTGGTTGTTTGTCTATATGTGCCCTGGGATTGGCTGGCGACCAGTTCAGGGTGTACCCTGCCTCTCGCCCAAAAGACAGCTGGGATAGGCTCCAGTATACCTCTGCAACCCTTGTGAGGACAAGCACAGTAGAAAATGGATGGATGGATTTTTGACTATTTAGTATTTTGCCTTTATGTATCTCCAATGTCAGTGTCAGTACAAAGAATGTGAAATAACCAGATAAATTGAAATATCTGCATGATAAAATTCATGTCACAAGGTCCCGCGAGATTAAAACGTGACAAGATTCCTCGTTCAGATAAAAACTGCCTCGTGGGCACTACTCGTGGGATGATAATAAATAAATCAATTAATCACGCAATAAATTCAAATGAAATCGATCATTTTGCTGGCTTCAATACATCGCCGTGTGCATGCGTGTCTGTTTTCCTCATCTCTTGCCTCCAAACAGGCAGGAAGAGAGTTCACGCTGTTCATTGGTTTCAGCACCATGGCTCGGTTGTTCCACAGAACAACTGCATGAGCGGAGTGAGCCCTTTTATCAGTCATACAGTCTCTTTGTCTCGGTGGGTGGAGGCGGGAACGGTAGCATACACAGAGAGTGCAGAAGATTGTAACATAGTACAAATTATATTGGTAGACTGAAATATATTGTCATCATTTTTTTTTCATCGTATTTTTCTTAAAAGTAAAGTTAAAATTGAGTCTTGTTCTCGTAGACCCAATCTCGTGTATCGGCTTGTCTTGTGAACTGAGTGTCTCGTGCCAACCTTAAAAATCAATCATGTGTGCAGTATGTTCATATTATGCCCTAAAAATGCAGTTTAATCACATGGGATCTAATGATGTAAGCTATTTGAGCATTTGTTGCCTGAGACTTGAAGGATTTTTCCAGCCCCGTGGCTGTCGCCAAATCAATTTTTTTCCAAGTTCACTTCAACTGCACTTTTTTGGGTCCTTAAGGCGAGGGAAACCTACCACGCTCTCGTCGTAGGTTCTGCAAAACATTCAAAAATGGCAGAAATTGCCTCTTTTTTGAAGCGTTGATTTTCGACAAAAGTGGTCATAGGGGGATCCTTACACAATGTTTTTTTTCAACTTGCTTCAACTTCAACTGTTCTGGTTCGGGAGGTGGTGGAAAACTCCGACACTTCCATCGGGTTTCCCGGCAGGACCCAAAAAAGGCACAAAATGCCACTTTTTCCAGGTGTGTGTTCTTGAAGTGGGAAGGAGGACCTTTGCTTATTTTTGTTATTTTCAGCTTGCTTCAACTCTACTTTTCTGCTCCGGGAGGCGGTTGAAACACCACAGAAATCACACTCTTTCATCATTTTCTACCTAAAATGAATTCGCAGAACCACTGTGACCACGTTAGAAAATCCAATGGCCTCTAAAAAGTTTTTATGATCATACTTAATGTCAAGCTTAATGATTTTACCTGGAGCCCATTTACTCTATGGGACTTTTTAGAGAGAAAGGGACAGAGTCAAAATAGAGAGAGCATGGTGTTGATAAACAATCACAGTGTCCTCCTGGTGTTTGCTTCCTTGTGTCCCTGGGGACAGCGCTTAACAACCAAAGCAAGGTGTTATACAAGCTGTTGTGACTGGGATGACTCTATCAGTCTCTCTTAAACAAATGCAAGCACTTTGCATGCAAGAAGAGTAAGGCTAATTCAATGGCTAAATTCATTTTAGCCACTGTCTCTCAAAAGGTAAACAATTCTTTAGATGCATTGAAGCTTTGCAATGATGGAGAATTTGGAGCAGGGCACTCTGGGTTCAGTTTCTATTGATCTTGTGTGTTGTTTATGGATTCGGTTGCCAGAAAAGAATCGTCTCTGTGTTCTCTGTTTTGATCATTTGTTACACAGAGATACTGTGTTCTACTGAGAGGGAAAGATAAAGAGTTATTGGTGCCACCGTGCAAATGTTTTGGGGCCTTGGATGTGGGGATAGTTTAATTCATTAATTCGTTATCGTCATTAATTTCCCCAGTGATGTAAATCTAAAACTAAACTAGCTGCATCTGTTATGACTGAAAGAAAGAAGAATGCTAGAGGATAATAACTTTATTTCCATATAAATTAGTTTCCGACCTTTCAGTCTATGAATGTGGGTCAAATCTGGTCGTGAAGAAATCAGTAGTTGTTTGTGTGCTGTTTGTCTGTCCGCCTGCCAATTTGCACATACTGCAGTTTTGGAATGGTTCCTGCCTCTGTCTCTGTTGGAGTCTGCGTTTTACACAAAGCTCCAGATAAAATAAGGTATATCAATCATTTCGTTTGTGTGTTTGTGGAGTTGTAGGATACTTACAGACCAATCACTGTGGTCAAAATGAATAAATAAATACAAAAATTGTCCGGAAAACAACACTACTTTTTCGAGTCAAGGATGGAACACATAGCATCAACAGTGTCACTGTTACACGATGCCACATCGCACAAGTAAAAAACTAGTTTAGAGGTTTCTATGTAAAATAAGAGAGAGAGAAAAAGGTGTTGGCACCCAAGCATGCTAGTGATGTGCAGTCATGGGAGGCAGGAAAAATGAAAATAAAAGAGCAAAATAACTTAATATTTTTCCATTGAACTTTTGTGAAAGTATTTTCTGTATGATTCCATTGTTTTTCAATAGTTTTTAACATTTTCTACAATAAAATTCTTTTGCACATTTGCACTCTGAGATGAGACCGCAGCGCAGCATGAGTGCACGAGCTGAGACTGAGTTTGAGTTTGACTGTACTTAACTAAGTGCCCTGGATTGCCTGTTTCTGTTTGTCAGCAGGTCACCAATATAATGTTTGCAGAATCATTTATTATACATGTATTTAATGAAAGTGTGACATCATTATTATCGGACAATAAAATACAGAGAAAGTCATATGCTGAGGCGCTGTAGTACTCGACCTCCCCGTGAAGGTCCAGCGGCGTGAGTGAGCTGAAAGGTGCTTGTCACTGCCATCCTTCCATAGAGAGACAACTTTTTTTTTTTTAGAACAGCACCAGCTAGAGATCTAGCAACAAGTCAAATGCATTAAAGATATTTTTTGCTCCGCTGAGTGAATGAATGAACTTGACTACCAAGGTGAAGGATTACAGTATATATTCAAATTGAACTGAAGGTGATCATACTAACAAAAAGTGCATGAAAACAAAGTTTTTGAGGAAAGTGAATTATTCGCCTCTTTTTGTTGTTATGCTCTTAATGAGAAACCTGTATTAACATGAAAAAAACTCAGTACCTCACCAGCCATCAACCTCACCGCACATCACTGATGCATGCATACAAGCAGTTCACAGCCATGTCGCCAATTATTTGAAATGTGAGTATCTGAGTAAACACATGTCCTAGGACCTAGGCAAAAAACCCTAAAACAGTCTTAATGTTGAAAAAATATATAATCAAAATTCCATATTGAAATGGATACAGATTTTATAATCGAGTTCACAGATGTTCAGTATGCGCACCGCCAGTGATACACGTCACGTCGGTAGTCCAACTCTTGCCAAACACGCTGTAGCCGTGGCGGAGCTCTGGGGTGGCCTCACTGGCCATCATGACATTTTAGGTATCAACTTATTGCCACCTCTATGTGAGTAATGGTCTCACCTTGGCCACCCCAATGAAACATTTCTGGCTCCGCCACTGCGCTGTAGCATGTCTTGCCTAACATTCTCTAGCACCTCAATCATTCTCTCTAAAACATTGAACTTAATTAGTTTTTAGGTTAATTTTAGATAATTTGAGCAAGGAGTGGCTATGTAGACTACAAAATTACGTCAATTTTTGGGACTGCCTGTACTGTATAATGATGCATACTAACTGAAGTAACTGAGGTTACAATAACAAGAGAACAATTACAGGAACAGTTTTCTGTTGCGTTTCTTAATATTTTCACCAACAGACAACATTGTCAAAACAATCTCCGTTCACAAGTTCCAACAAAAATCATTGACTGTTATGTTTACATTTTTGCATTGTGATGTAAAACACACAGTTTGTATCAGTTAGTGATGGACTCTTTTTAGAGACCCAGCTCTTTTGTCTCTCCATCCATCCACTTTTCTATGCCGTTTATCCTCACTAGGGTCGCGGGGGTATGCTGGAGCCTATTCCAGCTGACTTTGGACTGCTTGCTAGTTGCCAGGACTTCAAATTTAGTGCAGACCTGTATGACATAACATGTATGATTTTTTTTTTTGTACTCAGCACGCAATTTGACTCTTGACGCTTGTATGCTTCACTGCTCTTCTGGTGCATTTCACTGGTTTCAGTTTGGAGTTCAGTCTGTCTAACCACAAGGCCAACGTGTAATATAAAAGTCGAATTATATCAAATGTTATTATATGCTCAACATGAAAGAGAATGCAACAAAAAAAATATATGAAGCACAAAAATAAAGACATATCTCAATTAGAACAAAAGGTCCAATTTGATTGTGTGTATTATTTGTACATTTCCAACTGTTTATACCGAAAAAAAAAATCAACAAAACATACACACAACAAATATATATTAAAATGTGCAAAACTAAAAGAAAAAGCAGCATGAAGCTGACAGTTTTTGCTAGTCTTTAGTGAAGATTGGCATTCAGAAGCACAAAGTGCCTCGGCTTTTGTTTCCTGCTGCTCATTTCCCTCACCTTTCCAGCTTGCTAGTGTGCGTAACCCATCTCTCTCCCTTCTGCTTAGCATCGACACACACAGCACCACATATTTTGACCAATCACGCGCGACTATAACAGAAAAAAAACGTCTCCTCTCAGAGCCGATATGTTCGCGAACGACCCATCACTAGTCATCAGTTAAGGTGGGGGTGTAAATGGCCCCTCATAGACTGAGGCCCTGTCCACACGTCCACACTGTGCCAGATTAGTAAATAGTTGCATCCAGATGGAAACATATCACTGGGTGAAAATGAAACAAAACACACCAACGTATGGCAATGTTAACAGACACACAGACAGAACCACGTGACACACCAGACTATAGAAGAAGAAAGAACACATGCACATAACATCTGTCATCTTCCTCTTTCCAAGGCTCGTCTAGACTTACGACAAAGTGAAATTATTTCTCCGAGTCATTTTGGAGTATAACACAACAAAGTATCAGGAGAACGTTGCCTGGGGTGAGTCATGCCTCATCAAAATATTTACATATTACGTTGCCTTTTCATCAAAGCTCACTTCTGGTCACATGACGGCGACAGGGTGGCGACGAGTCGGTGACATCATCGTTTTCATAAAGCAGCCGTTCGCTTGTCTATGAAATGACAAGCCAGTGGTTTTAGATCTTCCCACTCCGGAAGCCGTTTTAAAAAAAATATCGTTTCACCCAGAATGCCATCTCCGTGTGGATGAAATGCTGAAACAATAAAATACTTTGCCGTGTTGACCTGAAAATCCCTGAATTGTTGTTCTTTTCTTTTTTTAAATAATGCTTTTTGTAGGTTCTGTCCCATCTTCACCTAATATAAACTGACTTTCACGAGTAGTCAGCATTACAGCATATTCGTAAAAACATGTGGCTACTCAAGGACATTTTCTGGGAGAGACAGCTGTTGAAACGCTTTGTGGCGTCACACACACTGGCAAGACTTTTGTGCAGACGTGTAAAAATTGGCCTCTATTATAATTGTCTAATTTTATTGCCGGGGATCAATGCAGAACAAAGCGGCACAAGTATGACACCGGTACTTGTGTAGCACTGCAGTGTCTGGTTCAACAGATATAGTGTCTGTCAAGCAATTAAGTTCATGAATTAGTTTCCAGCCAAATGTAAGACCGATCATTCACCTTATTGCTCCTGATGAGCAGGTTGCCCCCTTGCACAGCATTCAAAAAGGTGACTGTAGGAGGAAGCTAAATATGAAGCGTATAACTCAAATAATGTATAATCTCTTCAATGCGCCTGATATAACCAGTTTAATGCAGACGTTAATCTGAAATGCATAGTATTCACTTACTATGACAATAGATCACAGACAGCAAGATTTAATGGGAAGTTGCACTGTGCGTGAGAATCTATGCGCTCTGAGAGATAAAGAATTTCAAATATAGAACCATTCCAACCAATTTACTGGCTGCCGCTGCACTTTACAGCACATTTTCAACTTGTGTAACTTGGTCTCAAAGCTGATTAGCAAACGATTGCCCTTCTTGGATTGAAACTCTTGTCCTCCCCGTCAGTGGGCAAAAAAGCACAATAAACAACTTTCCGAAATCTCTGGTAATCATTTTCAGAAATTAAGCTGGAGACTAAATGTGCTGCCTGCATATTGATTTGTCTCTATTCCATGTGTAAATGCGTCATTTTTCCCATCCACATTCAAATAACACTCCCTGAAGTCCCTGAAGTTTGATGTTTTCCATTAGACATGTATTCAATTGTTAATCAGATGTTCCCACAAGGATTTCTTTTGAAAAGTTAACCAATATATTGAGATGGAACGTTCCACTTTTCCAGAATGTTCAACATGACGAGGCACACTCTAAGCGCTTTATTCAAATGAACTTATAGTAATCCCTCATTTATCGCAGTTAATCGGTTCCACCGTGATCAGTGAATTTCTGCAAGGTATGATTCCTTACTCATAAATGGAATATTTTCTAGTTACAGCATAGAAAACGTTTTTTGAGATTATTAGAGCCCTCTAGACATGAAATAACACCCCTATAGTCGCATTTACACTTGTATTACATAATATAGTATACACACTAAAGTTAAATCATCCATTTAAGACTTTAAGACTCATACTTGTGTGTGTTGCTAAAAATGTGTTCCCTAGGAGAGCTGAGCAGCAGGGGGACAGGAAGTGATGTCGGGGGTTCAGTGTTGAGTTTTAGCTTGGCATGTTGTGAGATAATTCAAACCTGGAATAAAAACCTGTTGTTTCATCGATCAAGTCTGGTGATTGTGTGTCCCACTGAACATTACAGTAACATTACTGACACCTAGTGACCAGTTAGAATACTACATATGATTCACAACATCTTTGAACGTGTCTTCTGAATGCCTTAAATTTGCATTTGAGTTCATTTAGCCATTTTTGTGCTTGAAAATGTTTAATTTAGGCAAAAAAATCTGTTAAATTTGCTTCAGTGCGCATATGTTTGTTTGTTTTTTACTAATAATGGGCAGTATTCAACCACGAAACAGAATGATTTGTTAATTAATATATTTTTGAAAAAAGCAGGATAGACTGAAGCCACAAAATTCGAACCACGATGTGGCGACAACTTCAAAGGCTACGTCCACACTGCAGGGTATGATGCCCAATTTAGATTTTTTTTTTGGTTTTTTTCGTTTATGTGGTCGTTCAAATTACCAAAAAAAGGTGACTTGTAAATGTGAATGTTATGTGTCCAACAAGTATTCAAGTCTTGCACGTCGATGACGTACACTGTAGGTCGGATATATGCAACCTGACCATTCAGACTGCAGTAGAGCAGATACATATCTGATTTACATCTACATACGAATGGGGCCTGAGTCGCATTTGAAAAAATCTCGATTGTACTGTTCAAACTGACATGAAAAATCAGCTACAGGTCACATATTAGCAAAAGAAAGCTGAATTGACTTGCAGTGTGAATGTAGCCAAAGTTTACTAATGAAGTTTGTGGTCTTTCTTCTGCAGTTTTTTAATTGGCTAAATTTGTCAACTTCCATCCATCCATTTTCTATACCGCTTCTTCCTCATTAGGGTCGCGGGGGCATGCTGGAGCCTATCCCAGCTGACTTCGGGCAACAGGCGGGGTACACCCTGGACTGGTCGCCAGCCAATCGCAGGGCACATATAGACAAACAACCATTCACACTCACATTCATACCTATGGACAATTTAGAGTCGCCAATTAACCTCACCTGCATGTTTTTGGGAATGTGGGAGGAAGCCGGAGTGCCCGGAGAAAACCCACGCGCACACGGGAAATGCAAACTCCACACAGAAATGCCCAAGGGAGAATCGAACCCAGGTCTTCCCGATCTCCAGGCTGTTCCTGTATTGGCCAACGTGCTAACCACTAGACCACCGTGCGGCCCTAAATTTGTCAACTTTACTTATCAAATTTACTAGGCAGTATGTAGTGCAACTCTGGAACAACCATTTGCTTTCCATTTAATTCTGGTGCCAATATATCTTTTCAGTTTCATACATTAAAAAAAGCAGCCAGTGTCACAAAGTGATAACATTGCTGCTCTGCTACATTATGAACTGGAATGTAATGAAAATGCAAATGAGATTAATCAGTTTATAATAAATGCCTGTTTAATTGGTCAGTTTAAAAATAATATTTATAAGTAGCAACGCTGGGGGGGATGGGGGCGGGGGGGGGCGGGGGGGGGAATGAAAAATACTTAGCATATAATTCACAAAACAGTTCATTTTGCTAAATTTGTCAACGTTATTATGGCTCTGTTGATCAGACAGTGGCAAAAGCCTTTTCTTTTTATAAATCATCACCGAACTCATTCATTACATTGTGAAGCATGCGCTCAAATCCGTGTGTGTTTATAATGAGGTCATTGCTGAGGAAGAGCATTTGCATCCTATGCTGCATTTAATTTTAGTTTCTGTGGTGTATAATCTGTGGCAAATAAGTGCATGCTTGTGAATGCTGACAATGACGAAAACCTCAATTTTCTCTTCTATTTGCAAACTAATGTCATTTCCACCGAAGTGTCCACAGAAGCAGAGACAAAACATGGCTGTCCTCAGGTTCCTTCCTAGTAGGGCTGAGCCGGATACTCGTCTAAAACGAGTATCCGTTACGAATAATGCATTTTTGCCGAGTACGAGCATGAACGAGTACAGCTCGTCATTATCCGTACTCGTGCCGAAGGAAAATCCTCATTGGAGAACTATACTCATGTATTCACTCTTCATGCTTTCTGATTGGCCAGTCACACACAGCGACCACCCCTTCCTAGACAGACCTGCTTGCTGCAGCCGGGGGAGCCGTGCCTCACTCTTTCACACACAAATAGTGACCGCTGATGTCTCTGTGCTTGCTCCAGCTCACGTTGCTCGAATCAGTGCTCGGTTCTCTCCTCCATTTCGATCTGTATGATATTTAAAGTTAGTTGGTTACCTTGTTTCATAACGTACGTGTTGCAATTGGCAAGATTGGTCACGTTGTTTTTTTAAGGTTTTCCTCAGCTCGCCTCGCCTGTTTCGGTTTGCATCTAAAGTTACTTGGTAAACTACTTTCGTATCCTACGCGGTGCATTTGGCTCGTGCTGCGTCGGTCTGCTTGCTTCTTATTTGGCTGATGGTATACAGGTAAGTCTTACAGATCACTTACACACATACACAAATAAATATAGCAACAATAAATATAGCAACTTCTGATCAGTCCATGTCAATTTCAGACTTAAAATAATGTACTGATTTAATTGTAATTTAATTGATTGTACTGGTTCCACAGGTCCTTCATACCGACCCCTGTCAGGCTCTACAACACCTGCACCACCTGAACCATGTTGTAGTCACGATGCTTTACTTTACTTTACTTTACTGTTCTCTTTACTTGTCTTGCTTGCTTGCTGCTGTAACAAGTAAATTTCCCCGCTGTGGGATAAATAAAGTACATACAATACAACAATACAATACAATACAAGCCCCACACATTTCCAGTTAGACCACACCCACTTCCAGTTTAAGCTCCACCTACTCAGTACAGACACAGATACAGATCATTTAGATGGGTGAACAGATACAGATACAAATAGTGGTGTACTCTCTCATCCCTACTTTCCAGTGTAAAGATAAGTTCATATTAGGTCACATATTGGCTGCTCCTCAAAAATAAGTCGGGTCTTTGGTGTGAATTGACACTCCGCCAACAGGCGTCTGTGCTTTGCAATCAGTCAGAAGTGTCTTATTTTGCACAGTAAGTCAAAGGATATGAGCCAATCTGTGCAAGGCAACAGCTGAAGTGTGCCAGAAAACACAGGAAAGAAGAACCATTACTCTTGATAGGCAGGAACAAGGGATGGCATAATGAATCACAGGCTGGTATGGCCCAAAAAAGTATTTAAAATCACCTGAACTCAGTTACTTTTTTTGGTTAATCTTGTGTTGCTGGAGTACAAGGAAATGGTATAAAAGCAAAGAAGTTTTACACTTAAAGGAACACAAAAAGTAGTTAAGCCTGTGTACAATGATTATTTCATAAAAATGACAAAAATTCCTCATCGCTGAATCCTAACTAACCATTCAAGGTTCACTGGAGCTTGTAGCTCGAGCTAGAATGACACGCTTACACTTGGCACCCACGCTTGACACCTCAAGCCTGGATCATAGTGTGAGCACGCCATGCTATAATAAACTGAAGGACACTTCCAATCTTCTTCTCCCTGTGATTTTTGAGCTTAGCCTGTAAGCACACTGACAAGGAGGAGTCAACCTACAGTAAAACAACTGAGGAATAAAACACTGCATTAAAGAGGCGACATTGTTCCCATCCAAATGGCTCTGTTCCCAATTTACGTACTGGAAATGTACTTTTTTAAAGACAACAATGCATATACATTAAGCAGTTATAGACCTTTTTTTTTTTAAACCTTTACCTTACCTTTCCCCGACAAATTACATAGATATCAACAGAGCATCATAAAAACTGAAATGCAAATGATCAATGTAGTAGGAACTTCACTCTTTACATAGTAGCATGCCAATATGAAGAATGCATCCGATTGATACTGTTTTCCATGTAAACAAGAATATTTTCATATAGATTATATTTTCTGATAACACTAAGACTATTTTCTAACAAACATGTGTTTTAGTTCTGTAATAAGTCCATACGTTTCCTCACGTCTGTTCACATGGAAATAAATGAGGATGTTTTCTACATGTGGTGGCACTGAAATGAGAAAAGGTCCACAGATTCACTTCTGTAAAAACAGAAACCTCTAGTCAACAGGGTGTTTGAAATGCATTCCAGCCACAGAAAGAGGATGTTCCAGACATGGCAGCCTATGTCACGCGTCTGATTCATTCCAAGTGGACACACAGCTTTACGCACCAAAAATAGAATGATTTTAAAATCCATCGATGCGCGACATCTGATTTTAAACAGACATTGTTAGTTTAATGCATCTTTACCAATGTTGCCTCCATCATGTATTAAGGCAGTGGTCCCCAACCTTTTTTGACCCACGGACCGGCTTGTGTTCCCACAAATCTCCCGCGGACCGGGGTGGGGGTAGGGTTCGTACATTTAATAGATCTAATTTATCTTATTTATTTATTTATTTATTATGTATTGTATAAAACGAAGACTTGAACAACATCTGAATGCCGACCCACCATCCACCAGTTCAAGCATGGAGTTTTTCCGGAGAGATTATTACATGGCTGTTTGACGTGTGTGGTAAAGGCAGTGCGCTAGCATGAATCAACTTGAGACAAATGTGCACATTAGCACTCAATAAGTCATCAAAACTTACCTTTATGCATTTGAGACCAAATATGAGGTGAAAGAAAAATGGTAAAAATACAGTAGTAGTCTATCTGTGCGGCGAGAGAAAGTTAGCACACGCACAATGGACGTGAGTCAAGTGAGACGGATGTAAGAGACAGAATCCGGCCACTTTTCAAAATAAAACATCATGGAAATGATTTTTTCTTTCTGTGCAGTGTACCGGGCCGCGGCCCAGGGGTTGGGGATCACTGTATTAAGGTATACAATGGTATACAGTGGATCTTCGCACATTCGCGATTCGGCATTCACGGCCCTGCAAATTTGCGGATTTTTGGTCGAAAAAACTATTTCTACATTTTTCCCATTTATAAAATAGGCAGTTTTTTCTGCACTCTAAGTCACTAATAATTTATAAATATGTGATATTACAGGTAAAATGTACAACATACATGTACCACTGTTAAAATAGACCACAAGTTTTATGTTTATGTTTTTATGCTTGCCTGATGATTTTTTTTTCCCCACTTTGTTCGGTGGTCTTTGAACGCACCATAGTGATTTGAGACATACTAGCCCATATTTAGGACTTAAACCTTGATTGTGTTTGATTTAGCTTGCTAGCTTCCATGAGTAGTGACAAACGGCAATTGAAGAGAGCATTCTGGAGCTGAATCTAATCTAATAATTCCAACAGTGACTTTTATTGCAAATTTTGATGAGAAATCGGAGGAGAGCGTCAATGTCAAGCTAGTAGGAGGGTTTGGAGGGGTAAGAGCGAGCTATGTGTCAACGATAGACATTTTTATGTCTGTATCAATTACTCGCAGATTTCCGCCATTCGCTGGTAGGCGTGTGGACTGTACCTCCCATGAAATGCTACCATAAATTCCGGTGTATAAGTTTTGTATCTGGTGTATACTTTTTCTTAAACTTTGAACTCTGCGGCTTATATAGCAGTGCAGCTAATTTATGCCTAAATTCTAATCTCGTGACATCTTTACTTCAGAACTACTACTAATTGTTTAAATAGTGTGCCGCTCGCAAGTCAGTGAGGAAACAATAGCTCTTACTTTGGCAGGAGCCAATCCCAAGCTATTGGTGCACTCACAACAAGCTTGTCAATCCATAGGAAGTCAGTGGAGGTCAGTATATATATATATACAGTGTATATATATATATATCAGTATAACAACACAAAACACCTGTTAAAAAACATTTTACTAACAGCACTAAATTCATCACACATCAACTTAAAACTCAAAAGGTGTATCTAAAAATATACAAACATGTCCCAATATGAGTTTTTTTTTTTTTTTTTTTTTTTTACAAACGCAATATTTTAAAGTTTTCCCTTATGGCATTGTGTCTGAGCAACGCATTCATTGGGGGCCTGCAATGACATCAGCTTCCCTCTGGCCTTTGGGATCCAGTCCTATGGCTCCCTCTAGTGGACAGAAATAGCATTGCAGCACCATTTTCTATGCTTTCTATGCTCCGCCAATTAAATGGTTTTCTTAAACGAAATGCTTTATGGGAACAATTTTTTTTCATATTAAACTCGTTTGATACATGTTTCTATTTTTATGGAGGTATAATGTTTGAGTGTCAGTTGCTGTGTGATGAGTTTCATGTTGTTTGTAAGATGAAAACCGTGAGTCAGACTGTTATATTGAGTAATGACCTACTACAATTTCAAGCGGGTTGACAAACTCGTCGTGAGTTTATTCATAACTCATGATTGGCTCCTGCCAAATAAGGAGCTGACTAGTCTTCACGGACTCATGCGCACCACAATATAGCACTTTATGATGGACACGTGCAGCTTATACACCGGTGCAACTTATATAAGAACAAATATGTTTTTTCCTATAAATTTAGTGGGTGCAGCTTATATACCGGAATTTACGGTACTGTGCATCAAATTCCAGTTCAACACACCACACAGTGTGTCATGAAATACTGATTATGAAAGCAAATACGATCTAATTCTGTTAGACAAGAGTTAGTGCAGAGGCTTGTGAGAGTCCACATAATGCATTTTGCCACTGCCACCGTCCTGTCGTCACTCAGTTTGCTGGGTCACTTATTTGGCTTGAGGTATTGCAGCAGACTGTTTGGAGTAGACGGTACAAAGCGCGGTGTCTGGACCTCATTTGATTTCAACTGTGACATAAGGGCTTAAAGTGAGTAATGTTTCCAGATGTGCAACCAAAAATATTTTTTACTGAGGTTGTTCACAGGCAGGGCAAGTAAGCTTTTATTTCTATTCATTTTAAGACACTCTTACCTAAATATTCAGCAGAGGACTTTGTGCCAGTTTATTTCTAAAGGCCAGAACTCGTGTCGGGTTCTTTCACATTCATCTGAACCTCTGCTAACAAGTTGATCTTAATAATTGTGATATTTACTACTTATTCGGGGCACACGCATCTGTACCACTTATCCTTTGCAGCTTTGCCTGGTGTCATTGTAACTTTTGAAGTAGAACACAGACTGTCCTTTAACAAAGGGTTCATGGACGATGCACTGTAGATATGTTGACAGATTCTGGGACCATTGTGATTATCTACATCTACAGGTATGTGCAAGTTCTTTATTCCTTGATCCTCTGTTTAGATATTATGTTAGCTCCTCCCACAGAGATTCCTTCCACTTCCCCATCCGAAGCAGTTTGAATGATGATGTGATTATACAGTATGTAAAGTGCTGATATGTTGGTCATAACGCGAGGAATAAAGTCTTTCTTACATCACACACAAATTGAAAGTCACAAATTTATACTAAGGGTTTGGCATCATTAGAACTAACACAACCAAATTAAACAAGTATTACTACATAAAGTGTCATGGAAAAACAGTGTACAATCACCAAAACTTGCTTTTAGAACATGAATTCCTCATTTCAGACTTTAACTGCACGTTGTGATCATTATAAAATGAGAACATTAGAAGCACTATGTCATTTGTGAAGTCCTGCTCCTTGTAGAATACAGCTGGTGTAGGCCAATATGTGTATATCACTGACTAGGACCAAAAATACTTCAACTGCAAAGTGTTCCTCGATTATATCGCTACAATGGAGCCTCTTCGATCCTCTCTCCTTGGGGCGAATTTAAGACATAATATGGCGGCATGACATCGACTTGTGGGTCGCGGTCAAAGAAATCGAGGGCAGAGGAGGGTTGCAATTAAGATACATGAGATGTCCCTGCTGTGTTTCTGCTGTGCCTTGCCTCGACTTCTTCAATAATGCAATGTCTTAAACTATAGTTGAACTGTAGCACACAAAACCTAATATGACAAAAAGGACATTTGTTGTATTTTACTGTATGTAATGGTACCATCATTACTGACTGAACTACTGCTACCCTCATCAAACCCCACTTACCTATCATCATTTTTGCCAATAACTGCGTCTGCCAGTTGTAACCTGCCAGGTCGTTTCAGCCTGTCATTATCTGTTAAACAGTGCTCCCCAGTCAGTTCCCAACATTAAGCTTGCACCTGATCACCACACCTGCTTCTGCACCTCTCTCTCCCTAATCAGCCACTCTGCATGTGTAGCTGATCTCAGGCTGTAGCTCTTTTGGATCATGCTGCAGTATTTTCTGCTTCTGCACAAAGATTGTTATTCCCTTTCCATCTGCCTGTTGTATGTTACCGGCTTGTTCTTGCCAACAGCAGTCGGTTCTGATCCTGGTTAATTGAGTTAGAGCCATAAAGTTGTGTTGCATTTTATCCCACTATTGCATTTATAAGGCTGTGCATTGTTACCTCATAAAACTAATAAAATGTCTTCAAGGTTGGCAGATCTGAAATACTGTATATTAATAAAAATTACTTGAGTTTACAGTGCAACCATACACTAATTAGACTGGAGCAGTGGTCCTCAACGGTGGCCCGTGGGCCACATTCAGCCCGCCAAACATCATCCATCCATCCATTTTCTATGCCACTTATTCTCACGAGGGTCGTGGTTTTGCTGGATCCTATCCCAGCTGACATTGGGAGAGAGGCAGGGTACACCCTGGACTGGTTGCCAGCCAGTCCAATCGCAGGGCACATTTAGACAAACAAACATTCACAGTCACATTCATACATAGAACATGCCATCTCCACACAGAGATGCCCAACGCTATTCAAAGCCAGATCTTCAAGCTCTCCTGACTGTGTGGCCAACATGCTAACCACAAACATCACCCAAATAATGGAAACCCTTAAGTCCAACTAGAGAAGTGCTTGTTCATGCAGTACTTCCTCCTCCCTACAGGGGGCAACAGCGAGGCGCATGCATCATAATGAAGCAGCGGTAGAAGAGGACTCACAGTTAAACAAACCTGGTGCTATCAACTCAAAAAAAGTACACATGAAAATGCAGTGGGGAAGCTGATGTGTTTACTTTGTCACAAATTAAACGCTGTTTCAAAGGAATGTAACCTGCGGAGGCACTTTCAGATGAAACGTCACTACTTTGACGCTGGGTTTTGAAATATGGACCTGTGCAAGACGATGGACTTTGGTGGTCTTGCTGCAGTACAGGTAATATGAGTCTGTTAAAATTGACGAAGGCTAAAAAATACAATATAAAAAATGAATTTTTAAACGTATAATATACGTTTTAAAATTCATTGTTTAACGATACCACCTCCTTCACAGTGTCTGCCAAGAAAAAGGAATTGGTCTGGATCGCATATTCCCTCCTTGAATCTTAATCTGTTGTAGTTCTTCATCAGCTTTGAACAATAGTATGCATCTAACTTTGTGGCAACAGTACATGGAAGGCCTTTACACATAGCAAGGCCTGTTTTGATGAGTTGGGTTTGGAAGAAAGTGCACAGAACCCTGACCTCAAGCCCATCAAACACGACTGGGATGAATGGGAACAGAGACAGTAAGAGTGGGTGGGTAGCGTTCCTTACAGAATGATATAATGTACTGTAATGACAATGAATTTAATTACATTCACGCCCTGTGATCGATTGGCGACCAGTCTAGGGCGTACCTCACAAAATCAGCTGGAATAGGCTCCAGCTCCCCTATGAATGAATTAATGTATAATTAAATTTAAAACTGAGTCCCACACCCTGACCAAAAATGACTGAATTTCCTTCTTCTCTGTGACCCCACAATGAGATTCCTTCAGTAAAAAAAAGGGTACTTTTCCATTCTCCTAATGTTTCACAGCAATTAATAGATTTCTGTTCAAGTTGAAGTAATTTCACATCTTTGCCTCTTGTTACTGTTGGAGTAGTCGTCAGACTTGGCGGCCATGTCAAATGGTCATAAACATCAGGGCCACAGTGATTTGAAGACAGACTTTTGAGCACGCAATATTGACTCACTCTGATTTGTACAGACTGGATTACATGAGGATTGTTGGTGTTCAGTTTATTTTTCAATTCCATCATTAAATCTGTGCAAATAAACCAAAACTTAACAGTGTGTCACTTCAATTTGAAAGCATTTTGGATGAGTCCAACCCTAAGTCGTCCAAATAAACAGTCAGTGGGAAAGCTGGTGGTCTGCATCATCTGCATTTTCCACTGGAAAGATCTGCTCATGTGAATGGGCTTATGAGTTTGCACTGATGTGTTTTAGATATAAGATATCATCCTTCGACACAGAAAGTATGGTATTTCAGTATAGGGATGGAATGTTCTTCATGCAAATGTCAATTCGTCAAAAAAGACACAATTAGGATTAGAACCTGGTTCAGCACTTTCATGCTGTGGGGAGGACAACTATTTAAAATGCTTCCAACTCAACAGGCTCAACAGGTCACAAGACTTGTTATTTGATGCCAGCAAACAACTAAAAAAAAAACAAGTGCTCTCAAGAAAATGTGCTCACTTTACATTTCAGTTTCACTTCCAATGTCTTCTGAAAACAACTAAATCTTCAGGATTAAGGGAATAATAAAAGGGAAACAATAAAAAAAATAAATGAGTTATCTACAATGTAGTAGAGCAGGGGTGTCAAACTCGTGGGCCGAGACACTGCAGGTTTTCTTTCCAGCAGGTCACTAAAACAGGTGATTTTAATGATCAACACCTCCTTCAATTTGAAGGAAGGAGCTCATCAATTAAATCACCTGCTGGAGAAACTGGTTGAAGAGAAAACCTGCAGTGTCTTGGCCCTCCAGGGCACGAGTTTGACACATGTGTAGTAGAGTAAAAAGTATAGTATTTTCCCAAATAAACATAGGTAAACATGACATTAATTACAGCCGATTAATCAACTTTGAGATGTGACAACTTTCATGCGAAAGAACAGTGTTGAGTGAATTACTTTAAAAAAAAATTGTTATAGTTACCATTTACTTTCACAAAAAAGTTATTGAAATAGTAACAGAATTACTACTTCATAAAGGTAATTACAATAATCTCTCATTTATCTCGTTAACTCTCGTTAACCAGACCCGACCACGATAAGTGAATTTCCGCTAAGTAGGATTCCTTATTTATAAATGGAATATTTTCATAGAAAACCTATTTTTAACATTCTAGACATAAAAAAACACCCATTTAGTCACCTTTACACTCGTAATACCCAATATTGTAGACATAAGAGAAAATAAGCCATTGAATACACACAGTAAATAAGACTCATGCTTGTGTGTGTAACTATACTGCAAATGTTTTCCCTAGGGCCGTGCTCCCCAACCTTTTTAAATACACGGACCTGTTTGCATTCTGGCAGAGCAGTGTGTGTGCGTGTGCGTGTGACTGTAATGCTATTTATTTAAGTGTTGTGTATAAAATGCAATATATAACCGAGGGTCTTCTTAACTTATTAAGATGACCACTGATGCTGTGAAAGCCTAACAAAAAAGAAAGACTAGCAACAACACACTTCTGGGCTTAATATTAAAAGCGCTGCGCATTACATCTTGTCTGCCTGCACTGAACAAACGTCTCAGAAAAGTAGCTTCCAAGAACATCAAATTAAAAGCACAAATTGAATACAGACTCACCATTTGTACAAGCCTGGAGTTTGTTTTCCAGAGAGAAGACGATCACATTGTTTCTTGATGTGTGGGTAACAGCCAGTGCGCTAGCATGAATTAACTTGACATTGAAGAAATACAAACACCAGCACTCAACACACACATAGTAACGTCATCAAAGCTCACCTTTATCCAGCCACACCCAGCACCAGCATTTCAGAAAAATGATGAGGTGAAAGAAGAACGAGAAAAATATAAATCTGCGGCAGCATCGGAGGGACTTGCACTTTGTCTCGGAGCACACAACTATGGTGCGGTCAAGGATCGCTAGGAATAAACGCTCCGCAAAACATAATGAAACAAAATGACATAAACATGCAAAAATTATGGGCTTTCTAACAGTATTAACATTATTTTCCCAATAAAATGATAACTTTTATTTCCAAAATGTATATGCATTTACATAAAATTTGATGTAGTCTAACTATTTGAACTATTTAACTATTAAATATTTTTTTTTAAATGTGTCTTTTTTTATCATTGCTCTTGAAAGTTTTCCCTTGGGGACCCCTGCCCTAGGGGACCTGAAAGAGAGGCGAACAGGAAGTGACGTTTGCTTAAATATTCATTTTTTTATTACTCGTAATTGGCTGTATTCAACCACAAAACTAATTAATATATATTTGAAAAACCGTGAGAGAGTAAAGTTACAAAATTCGTAGCGCAAAGTGACGAGGGGTGACTGTAGTTACCAGGGACAGTAATTATTGCATCACTTTTTTGAAAAAAATTCAAATATCTGCCGTTTGCCTAAGAGAGCTTACAATATCAGTCCATAATGGAACGACCAGCTTGTGTTTTGTGTTGATGTTCGGATTTCCGACATCAATGAATGCACCTCATGTGTAATACGTGGAGAATGAGGAAGTGTTGTGTGTGTATGGAGCACAGAGATGGTCTGCAAATTGAAGATATAGTGGAATATTTCCATGCATTCTGGAACGGATTAATGACGCTAACCGAGGTTCCATTGTATACTGTGTTGGAACTGAGCAAGGCTGTTGTGTTAAGGTCAGAATAAAATTAAAAATGAGTGTCACACTCTGACTGGATGCTACAATAATAGCCACATTTCACTGTGGCGTTGTAATGTTTGAAATAGTAATTAATTAGATTACCTGTTGGTGTTTGCAACCGCGTTATGTTTAACACTGTTACTCCCAACACTGCGAATTAAGTCCTCATTTTTTAATTAAAAAAAAAAAAACACTCTGCTGACTGCAGGAGCTTTATCTTTGCTTAAGAGAGAAGCAATGACACGCAGCCTCCATGGCTGAACTAATTTCTTACACCAAAAAATAAATCAGATGTAATATTCGGGGGTTTAGGAACTTTTTAATGACGTCCATGATTCATACTGCTATCCCACAGTCATAGAAGTGTAGCTATTGTGTACCTATTCAAAAATACAGACATTCAGTCAATGAACGCCAATGGACAGGCACTTAAAACACATGTGTGAGGCTCCTGTTTAGAGTAGCAGCAGGCTGGCCAGACCACAGTGCTGCCTTCAAGTGACGACATGGGCTGTAATCTGAGAGGAGCTGGTGTATTATTAACAGGACTCCTCGCGCACCGCTGCAGCCATCCACATGTTGCGTTTGCGGCACCAACTAAAGTCGGAAGTTGAATGGTTTCCACTCAGAAGCCAGCTTTTACTCTAAAAGCATCGTGGAGCCTGCCAGGCACCACAGGAGGAGTATACTTCTACCACTTTTTACACCACTTTGGCTGGCTTGAGCACGTCGAGGACTGCCACATGAAAGTAAACTGGGCAGCTGTTTCAAATGTTTCCCTGCCGACTGAAGTAGTCACAAAAACGGACCCTTGTGTGTGGTGTGAAGTGGTCGTGTGAGTGCTTTTGGACAACATGATGGCTTTTCTGCACTTGCTACTGTGTGCGGGGATGTTACCGATGTATGGAGCCTACTATAGCGGACCTTTACAGCCAGAGATGTCTAACGGCACCTTTCACCACTACTTCGTGCCGGACGGCGACTACGAGGAGAACGACGACCCGGAGAAATGTCAACTGCTTTTCAGAATGACCGACGAGCGAAAGTGCGGTCCAGACGAGGACCAGGACTCGGTCATCCGGGACGATTTCACAATCATCAAGCGGCAGATTGAGGACTCTGCCCGGGTGTTGGAGGGGATAGGCAGAAGCATCTCATACGACTTGGACGGAGAGGATAGCTACGGGAAGTACCTGCGGAGAGAAACCACGCAGATCAGCGAGGCGTTCACAAACTCGGAGAAATCTCTGCTGGAGCTGGAGGTGAAGTTCAAGCAGAGCCAAGAGAGCGAGCTGAAAGAGGAGCACCGGCTCAGCGACGACTTCCTCAACATGATAGTCAACACTCGGGACGCCCTCAAGGAGACTTTGGACATTTCTTTGGGCCTGAAGGACAAACATGAGCTGCTCTCCCTCATCATCCGCAGCCACGGTACACGGCTCAGTAGACTGAAGAATGAATACATGAAATACTGACTACTAAGTAATCCCTACCTTCTACTTGGTTTATTTAGTTACTTAGTTACTTTTCTGAGCGTTAATAGGGGTTGTAAATCAATCCATCACTCACACACCATTATGACCACAACGCCCAAGTGCCCTCTACAAAGGTATGAGGCTCAGTTTTGACAATGTCTATATTATGGTATGGTTTATTTGTTTCAAACATGGCAAACAAGTAACATTCAGGAACATCACATGGCTACACTTACACAATTCCGCATGAAAAGTAGTAGGAAGAAGCAGATCTTATTTAATCCTGCCCCTTTCTACATATCTGTTATTGATAAATTATTCCCACCATATCTTTTACATGCGTATATTTAACTTCCTGTGTAAAGTGTCACCGTTTTCTAATTAAAGAGAAAAGAATAGAGCATGTTCAGTAATGAATAGATAGCTTATGCACGCATTAAATCATACTGAGAGTTGCCTCTATATTGATATATATCTATATATCTTATGTGACTAAACGCAGTAAACACAATGCAATGAGTCTCTTATGAGCTTCAAATGGACCCGGGCCGCACTTTGGACACCTTACAGGTGCGTCTAGGTGCTTTTTTTTCAGTAAATTGTAGTTTTACTCACCTTATGTGTCAGGTTTGAAACAGCTTACTTCCTCACAAAGTTCATATAAGTTTCATATAAGATTTTTTTTTATTATTCTATGGATGTTGTGCACTTTACATTATCATCATATAGAACTGATGCAAACTTCCACAATATCAATGCTGTCATAATTATAATAACCCAAAATATGTTTAAAATAATTGAAAGTCTGCTTGTTCCTGTTAAATTCAAGACTATTTAGCAGCAACGGTACCTGACTTTCATTACATATGTGGATATGCACCATGTTCAAATGGAATCATAAACTGCAATGTGTTTGGATTATGGAAGAAATAGTATAATGTTTCAAAAAAATATCAAACTTAAAGAAGTATTAGGCAGTTTGAGGGACAACCCCCCACCCTCCACTCCATCGCTCTTGATCAGTTGAGGAAATGGCTGCAAATTCGGCAATAGATATGTAAGTTTAACAAAACATAACAAAGCACAAAGGACATATGTGTTTTTCACACTTTGTATTTTGAAATGCATGGATAACATTGCCATAGTAATGTTTGGCCCTCTTGGCCACATCAGTACACCAAAACTACACATTTTCTTGTTGGATTGTCTTTTTTAAGGTCAGTGTGTTCAGTATTGTTTGTATTCCTGTTAAACTGCCGCTTCTTGAAGTATGGTCACAGAGTAACACCAAAATGTGCTGGACTCAGTGATCCTAAAACGTTACTCACTGGAGGACGTATTTTCAGGAACACAAGGTAAACAGATGGGAAGAATAAATTCTTATCTTCTGACATTCGGGGTGAATGTTTCCAGGGTATGACGGGATGTTTACATGCAGTATTGATACAGTTGTTGTTTTGCTTCATCGGCCAGCAGATGCTGCACGGTTCTTTACTGTTCTGGTGCTAAATGTTTAGCTCAAAGTGCTAGGCCGACAGAGGCAATACAAAATGCACAGTGTATTTTTGCAAGTACTACGTAAATACTGTGAGTGCCAGTAAATATATTACAGAAGACTTTAATGTGTATTCATTGTTCATGTAGAGTTTTGAAATAGAGCAGCATATATGTATTCTTTCAAGAGACAGATGTAACACATATATACTGTATGTATATATATATATATATAAAATATAGATAAAGACTGCTGGCAGCACTCGATAGTTTCAATGTCAAACACTCATTTGTGTGATAACACTTAACAGTCTGTGTTGTGTTTTCTCAAATAAAGAGATTGTGTTTGAAGGAGCTGTGATTGAAGATATTGGATGTTCTTTAGAAAATATGGCTGATTAGTCACTGCATTTCTTGTCATTTTTACTCATGAGTGGGAAGAAGCTGACGTTGCTCCTTTGACAGAGCCCACAGTGTGAGCGTACTCTAATCACAACTGTCCTGCCACGTGTTTTACAATGACAAAGTTCCCCTCCATGGTTGCTTTACAAGGTTTAGAGGTCTGCTTTAAATTAAACACACAGAGAGCCCCTCTAATTATGAGTGTTTTGGAGGAAGAAGCTGCTCATTGGAATTTAGGATGAGCCGAGATGGAAGGGTGTGACGGAACAGTGGGCCTTACAAACTTGTTTTTTTCCATTCCTCTTCTCCAGTGCAGTGAAAATGGTAACTTTAAGGGGTTTAATTACCTTTAGGAAGTTGTTAAGTCCGCAGAAATTTAAAAACAATTATAGTAAATGTAACATACCACACTGAAAATGTTGTAATGTTGTAAAGTACAGAGTAATAAACGGGACCTTTGGTCTCACGTAGTAGATAGAGCTTACACTAAGGAAGTGTTCAACAAGTGAAAAAACTATACAACCAACATAAACAGTTTGCGACCTTTGCCCAAATAATGCATCTGTCGCGTAGATTATGTACAACTCCTGTCCTCAAATGGATGACATGATACAGGTTACCATTTTACTGTGCGATATTGATGCCGGTTGTGTTAAGCCTTCACCGCAGGCTAACAGATACTTTTATTGGATACATCTCAGTGAAACAGTGATCAAGTATTTACTAAACATCTCTTCAGCCTGACAGAGATGATTTGAGTGCACACAACTGCAATCTTTACCCCCTGTGTATGTTCACCGCCTCCAATACAATAATAATAACGCCAACATTGTTGAACTCCATTTACTTTTAAAATGCATTGTAATTATGGGTATAGTCATGGTTGTGAGTAGTGTGCTGGACACAGCTAAAACTACACTGGCCGATAGGGCACAAACACGCAGCAACGTCCAACACAGAAATGATCCAAGACCAAAAAATACGCAAACACCATAAAAAAATACTGCAATCACATACAGATCAATGTTCAAGGATAAAAAAAAAACAAATATGTGTAAGAAAATGCCAAAAACACACACAAACCCCAAAAACAACTGAATGACAGGAATGCTGTAAATTCAATGACCATAACAGAAGTTTGCCTGACTACTAGGGGGCAGACCTGACATGAGCGGGATGCTCAAGGAGAGCTGTCTGTCTTTTGAAGAGGCAAAATGAAATGTATTTTAAAAAATATATATTTTACAATATTATAGAGCAACCAATTTGCATAGATAATGTTAGTATAGAAGGAGAAGCAGCATAGAAAATGGACGGATGGATGGATGTTCGCATACAGTAGGTCTGGTCCTCTGGTACACTAACAAACTTCCTTTTGTTCAACTTGCAACATTTTTCTTGTGCAGTTGTTTTGGGGATTTTGTGTGTTTTTGGAATTTGCAACATTTTTCTTTTGCACTTGCTTTTGATCGTGCAGCAATTGCATCGTCCTTTGATTTTCATTATGCCGCCCTCAGTGGAAAACCTTTGGACTCCTCTGCTTTATCGGGTATCAATAAAGTGTGTATATGCATATGTATCTATTGCAAATTCACAAATAAAGAATGCAAGATTTACTAAGGATGCAATTCTTTCACAAAAAAATGGATGCTTATTTGTGTTGAAATTGCTGGTAATTGTTGTTTATATTTGGTTAAACAATACAACTTTATTTAACATTATAGTAGTACTATAGTGTTACTGCTGTTGTCATGTAGGCACTATATGAGTCAAAAAGGTGACTGAGGTGCAATCAATACACAGCCTTCGAAACGCGTAATTACAACAGTCATTGTGGTTGCACAATAAGTTGACTAATTTCCCAGGTAATCAGTTGATCGTTTCATTCGTTGTACTGCCATAGGGCAAAGAAAAGCAGTAGTGTTGTGCATTCTGTTGTATTTTTATTTCACGTAAACATGGTGCATCTTTCGAGGTTCAAAATATGTACACATAAATATGTGAATTACTTGGTTAAAAGCAGTATATCAGATTTGGATTAGTGGAGACAAGGGTTGAGGACGCAGAGGCGCTCTGGTTATGTCATGTTGCACTGCCTCCTCCTGCGACCTTTTACCTACTTTCCCTCACACTGACAGTCGACATTTGTGTTGGCGGACGCCGAGCCAGGGAAGCAAGAAAATCTAAACACAGGTAGCAAAATGAGTCGTGTTCACTGTCTTTTCACAGCTATCGAATACAATGGATACAAAAATAATGAAAGTAGCGCTAAGAACCGAGAGGGGGGTTTGTTGACATATTAGCTCGCTAGCAAGCAACCGGCGTAGCTTGGATGTACTTGATGTAGATGAACCTGTTAAATGTGTACATATGGGACTTCTGTTATGTTCATCGTTAGAAGGCAGTTTGTGTGAACGTAGACATATTGTCCAAACACGGTTGTCAAGATCCCTGTGTTTTGTATGCCTGTAAATCAAATACACCCGCTTGAAGTGATGTCACGTCTGGGTCTGGTTAAAGGATACAGGAGCTGATATTGTTAGTTTCGCATCGATTCCGGCAGGTTCCACTCCTAAACGAGGTCACAATGTTATAATGTCATATAGGGTTGAACAATTTCTATGACATTCATTCATTCAATATTCATTCAAACAAAACAGTATTGGATCATCGTGTGTGAGCTTGTGGAATGGCAAAGTTGATGAGGAAATGAGGAAACACACAAGCATACTTTTATTGTCTTAAAGCTGGGGAAACTTTTAATTCAGAGTTGGGATGTGAGTTAAAATTTAAACAGTGATTAGTTATAATAATAACAACGTAACTCCCTCCAAAAATGTGTGTCAATGCTGAGAAATGCTAGTGGTGAGTGAAATGAATGAACATAGGACTGTAATATTACATCACATCACAGCACATCATAGCAAACCCTAGATACCATGATGTAAGGAACAAGGATGACATCAACCTACTTAAAACTTATTTTTTTGTAGTAGGTAGCAATAGGTTTTGAGATGACAGCAAAAGCCGGATAATGCAACGTCCTTATCCAAATGCAGTGTTTCCCGCAGGTCTGCAATGTACCTGTGGTTGTGGGTTGATTATGCCATGGCAAAGTGTGTAAATTGGAGCAAGCGATTTAAATAATAAAAAAAAAGCATTCATAATGTGTCCTGGGCTTCATGTAAGCGTGTGCTGATTTTAAAGATAATGTACATGTCATTGTACTTGTTATATCTCACTATATTGTTGCCGGAGTACCCAGCATGCCTTACTGGCACATTGTGGAAAAACAATTAAAGTTATGTGTGTGTTGATTGTGCTATCGTTGTTATGCACGTAGAGTGGTAGTTCGTCGTTGTTTGATAACTTACCTGTTACATGTTGGCTGTGTTGATAGTGCGGTCTGTTTGACGACTGTCAGCTCGGTGTTTGCTATCGCTTCGCACAATAAAGAGAGGCTTTAAGCAAGCAGAAGAGCCTTTATGCAGAGTTACAAATACATCTACTGGACAGAGTTGTAACGACAAGCCATTCAATATAATGTGATTGAGAATGGGGGTGAGCAGGTAGCGCCAAATCTTAAAAAAGAAAAATAGGGCCGATCCTTCATGGCAGTCCAAAATTTGTTGCGGCGGGCTAATAAATGGAAGTATAGGAAACCCTGAAACGACACACTTATATACTGTAATTTTGCCTGAATAGCTGATGTTTTAATCTGAAGATGTTGGGAAATTATTATTAGGGCCATAGACATGGCTTGCTAGTCTGGTTGCCCATTCAGTAACAATGTACAAACACAAAGAGGGTCCTAGTGACGGTGTGTTCGTGTTTTCTGCCACTCGCTGTTGTCATCCAAACAATCAGCCACAATCAGTCAAATGTTGATTGTTATATGTTGCGTGAACTGCATATTTGTTTTGTTGTTTAAATCTAATATTTTTCTTGAACTTCACAGTAGGTGGTCCTGGAAAAATGTTGAGGAATACCTTGACCCGTTTTGTCCGACCAGCCCTGCAGAGATGCACCTCTTCTGCAGCTTGCCCGGTTGTGAGGTCTTCAGAAAAGGTACTTCATCCACCACCTGCTTGTCCGACATTTGTGCAGCTTCGTGGACACCAGACTTTGGGCTCAGCCTCCTTCCCTGTGGCCAGCCACTCTATGAGACATGCCCGGGCGTTGGATGAAGAGCGGCTGGTGGAGGTTGAGTGGGAAGATGGAGTCCAGAGCCTGTACCCCTTCACATGGCTAAGAGACAACTGCCAGTGCTCTCTGTGCACACTGAAATCCGCTCAGGCCCGCAAACTCTTGATGTCTGATCTGGACATCCACACAGGAATTGATGTTGTGGAGGTTACCAATGATAACAAGGTAGGCAAACCAAGTTACTGTAATATCAAAATATCACCAATACTGTCAGTTATTGCAATGTGATAGTTCAACAACATTTGGTTGTTAGACTTTTGAGGCATTTGGACAGAAGACAGTCAATGAAAAAATGCAAATAGCATAAATAGTGCAGACTCATAAAGAAGCCGATGGAATGGAAGTGGAAGTGACACTTGCAAAGTAAAAGGTAGCGCCAGATTGATCTGTGGCGTTCAAAATCAATAAATGCATGTATGGAAAACATATAAGGTAATGCTCAGTGTGGACTGATACTATAATCATGAATACTGCATTGTTTGCAAGTGTATTTAGCGATAACCTGCACTACTTGTGTTACAACTCTCTGGCCTGACCAACCTCTGTAGCCCCAGTGCAATGTGGTTAAAACATACAGCCTTGTAGCTACAGTAAAAACGGTGTGCCTTCTTGTCAAACAGCACATGCAGATGGTATTTTAATGCACAGCGCTGAGCACACTGAGTCACTGAAGATCCAAATAGAAGTATTTTTTTCCACACATGGTTGATCACTACCAGGCTGAGAGTCTTATCAAGCCAATGAGAATGGGAATAAAAAGCAGGTAGTAGAAGTCAGCACTTAAAATGTCTGCTTAGTGTCATTACAGTATATTGTGTAGGCATACCAAGTGGAACTAGTGAGTGTATTGACATGCTTTATATAAGGTGGGTTTTACAATCCACCAGATGGCTGTACTTTAGCTTTCACCTGCGTTTGTTTTAACATTCCACTCTGAAAGGGGATAAGTTGTGGATAAGTTCCAGCACCTGGCTAAAAATTCCAACTTCATTATGCTCCAATCATCTGCCTTCTGTCTGTCCCTGCCTGCTAGACTGAGCTAGTGCTGATGAGTGTCTCTCTTTGTAAATAAGGAAACAAACATTTTTTTTTGCAGAGTTCAGCTTCACAAAGTGAACAAAAGGCATCAGAATTATTTATTTTTTTCCAATCAAAACATTATGCTCAGATTTTTATTTAAAAGGCCAAAAATGCCAACAGCTGGAAATTCTTTAAAAGCTGCATGCTCCTGCTATTGTGTGTAGTATTTTAAGGTAAGAGTAATGTCTTACCAGTGTAGCTCTATTTGTTGTTCAAAGCCACCATAAAGTAGCGGAGGACCATTCAGCAGATGAGCTTTTTCAAAAAGCAGAAATTCCAGACTGCTTTCCAATAAAGCTGCAACTCGTGATTATTTTCTTAGTCTATTAATCTGAAACTTGTTGTTTTGATTAATCTAGTGATCTGTGCCCCAGACCATACGTGTCAAACTCAGGCCTGTGGGCCAAATCCGGCCCGCGCTGCAATTTCATCCGGCCCGCGGCACTGTTTGGAAAACAGCATTTAGTTGGCCCGCCACACGGACCTTCTGAAAGCTATCTGCGTCATTAAGCAATATCTCTGGTATAAACTACTACTCTGGCATTTTACTTTTAAAAGATGAAACAATATTGTATAAAGAATATTGTATACAGAACAAAATTCACAACCATTCTTAACAGGTATACCAGATTCAGACCAAAAGTCAAAATAATTTAACTGTAAACGACTAAAAACGGCAGTACTTTAATTATTACACCCTGTCTGTACAAAATAACACCTTAAGAGGCATAAGACAGTCAAGACAGTCAATTTTAACTACAGCAAAGCATGCTGGGAAATGGCTTACTCTGCCCATTCCACAGCTGCAAACTCTTCTGGTTTACACATCTCACGGATTGTGATATTTTTGTGTTGTTATAAAATACTGTAGCTTTTGCCTGGACATGAGAGAATGATGAAGAGGTGTTCGATCAACAATCAATTTACTGAAACCAACAACTACACCAAAACAATCATAGTTTTATATCCGCGGTCTATTGGAAAAAACACATTTCAAGAAGGAATGAATGGACAAGAAAAAAATGCACATTTTCCCCACTCTGATGTGTAAAAACACACAAGTGAAGTTTAAAAAAAAATGTATGTCCACATAAAAACACATCCACCAGCTGCCATGCGCATTTTGTCCCAACCTGAAAACTCAACCACAGGCGTGCATTATATTGTATGTTCCAATCCCGGCACAGAGCGCGAGGGGAACCGGGATAAAAGGTGTGTAGGCTGCTTACTTATCTAGTTGTCTGTGCTAATGAGAGATTTTCTCAAAATCTGATCATACTAACTACTACTTTTTCAGCCTGGATTATTGGGGTACGTCCTGTCATGTTGGCAACTTCAAACGAGCATCTGTGTGTGTGCCCAGATGATGCATATGATTGTGCTTAATTCAATTATGTTGGTTAAAATAAGGTTTTAAGATTTTTAATACTTTGAATATGCAGAAATATACAAGTGTTGCAAATTTCAGGATAAATAATAAGAAAGATACAAAGTTGAGGGGTCTGGTTGGGGGGTAATGTCCAGTTTCAGTCCACAACCTAAAGTAGGCTTTGAGTTTGGCCCCTTGTGCGATTCAGTTTGACACCACTACGCAAGACGGACCAAATCAGTATGAAACAAACAAAGTCAGTTATTGGTTTGGTCCTCAACATATCTGAAAAGAGGCAAAGTCCAAAGCTGATGTGTGTGAATATCTTTTTTTGACTAAAACACAAAGATAGGTCTGCTTTCATGGATGACAATGGAAATGAAAAATATTCATATTTGAGAGGCTGAAATCACATTTTTAAATCAATGTAATAACTTAAGTGATTTTGGTTATTATCAAGAAAACCATGGAATTTGCTAGATATCAGCTCTTAAATTGAACTCTTATGAGCTATATTTGTTATCATCATTATATTTGTGTACCTTGTTGTATCAGGCATTAAAACGACCCATTAATTGACAGCAACACTTATAGGACACAGGTGACGTTTGCTCTGTATTGAGTGAGCTTGTATTTGCGAGGTGAGTTCTAACGAACTGCCAAGCTAATGGATTTACCATGATCAAGAGTTCTGAGTGAACACATGCACATGGAGGAAAATATGGCACCAGTGACATTACCAAGAAATGCATCCATTGATTTATCTTTGAGAGTGCTTATCCTCCAGGGTCATGTTGAAGCTGTAAAGAAGTGACACCAGGGTCAGTGTTTTGGAAGACATAAAGATTGGTAGAAGTGAAGATTTTCTGCATTTTACAAAACATTTTGTTGGTGTTTATACCATCCACAGCTATCTGATGTTATATTCTGATTTTCTGGAATGTATATCCACAACCTCAACTTGCACTAAAGTATAAAGAGACAATGCAGTGTATCGATGCTGCCGAAGTTTTTTTTTTTAATGGATCAAAACCAATATGTTTCCTCATGTGTTTCCAATTTACTGAACTGACATTTACTACTCTAGTACTAGTCTCTGGCGTGTAGAATCATTGTCAAGCTGCTGTCATTAGTAAAAGCTACATAAAACAAATATACTTTGATGTAATAAAAATGATTTGAACCTTGACACAGACTTCCAAAACAATGCTTTGATGTATCCCTGTTTACCTGACCAGTTAGAACACTTAAGAGTGGATAGCCAATAACAGCCAGAGACAAATAGTTAATAAAAATACTTAAACATTAGATGTTCTCTCCCAGGTGTCAATTGTTTGGCCTGACCAGCACACCAGCATGTTTGAAGCAGAGTGGCTGAAGAAACGCAGCTTTTCTCAAGAGGCCAGACAAACAATGCAAGAAGAGCTCTTCTTCAATGGTGAGTGGTCTTATTTTTAATTAATATTCTATCTATCTACCTATCTATCTGTATATCTGTCTATCTGTATATCTGTCTACCTATCTACCTACTGTATCGACCTACCTACCTACCTATACATACACACACACACACACATATATATATATATATATTAGGGATATAATATTATATATTAGAGATGTCCGGTAATATCGGCCCACCGGCATAAAAATGTAATATCAGTCAACATCGGTATGGGGATTTTTCTTTATAATTAAAACCAATCATAAACATAATGCTGTATACTGTATAGGCCTATGGGCTCCCGCATTGTCCTGCACGCATATGATACCCTCATCAAACAGCCTCTCAAGCGTGTGAACAACCGTGGGTGGCTAGTAGCAAGCCCGCCCACTCCTTCCATTCCATCCATCCATTTTTTTATGCCGCTTATCCTCAGTAGTAGGAGTGTTACAGTTCCCGCAAGTAAGCAAGAGTAAAATCAGACACTCTGCGCGCGCTCGAAAAGGCTGCTTTTTCATATGTTATCGGGTGTATTTTCATTCGTATACATGTTTGTTCGGTAGATTACTTTTTCCTCTTCATTTATGTATCTGATTTACACTGAGTGTTAGACAACATCGGCTCATACAACGGCTTTGAACGTTTAGTCCAACTTTAAACCTTTCAATCTCATGGACCCAACTTGGGTTCTGCAGCAGGACAATGATCCAAAACACACCAGCAAGTCCACCTCTGAATGGATGAAGTAAAACAAAATTAAGACTTGGGAGTGGCCTAGTCAAAGTCCTGACCTGAATCCTATTGAAATACTGTGGCATGACCTGAAAAAGGCCATTCATGCTGGAAAACCCTCCAATCTGGCTGAATTACAACAATTTTGCAAAGATGAGTGGGCCAAAATTCCTCCACAGCGCTGTAAGAGACTCATAGCAAGTTATTGCAGATCCTTGATTGCAGTTGTTGCTGCTAAGTGTGGCCCAACCAGTTAGGTTTAGGGGGCAATTACTTCTTCACACAGGGCCATGTAGCTTTGGATTTTTTTTCTACCTTAATATTAAAAAGTTTCATTTAAAAACTGCATTTTCTATTCAGTTATGTGTTGTCATTGACTAATATTTAAATTTGTTTGATGATCTGGAACAATTGAGTGTGACACACTCTTTTTCACACCACTGTATACAGTATATGGTACATTTCGAACCAGGAGATACTCTCTACAGTTTACATTTTCACATTATATTCACATCTGTGCCAATAATATCCAAAAGACATATGCACATGATTAAATATGAGTAGTATGACATTTAGTGTCTGGTTTGGTTTAAAGAGCAAGAGTCAGCAGCAAATCAAATGCCTGTCTGTAGCCTGTTGTTTCATGAGCACTACATCACCAGATTTCCCCCCGAAAAAAATATGGTTCAGAGTTTGTGAGATTCGTTGTCTGGACAGTTAATGTATTTTTGTTAATGAATTTATTGTAAGTATTTCTGAAATTTGCCACTGTCCTATCGTAATACCCTAACGCAGTGGTTTTCAGTTATTTTCTGTCATACCCGCGCAGGGTAGAATTTTTTTGTGCCCTTATTTACGATTGTCCTCATGGTATTGCCATCGTCAGAAACTACCTACTGCTATTGGGACGTGTAGAGTGCACCAGCCTTGTCTCTTGTTGAGCTGTTGAAAATGTTTATCTGATGTCATGTTAGTTTATGCTTATTACACATCATCTGTATAAGTGGAATGTACATTAAATGTGTAATTATTAATACTTGGAGGTGTTTGAAATCTCTAATGCTATTCGCTAGTGTATACAGTCATCCCTCGTTTCTCTCGGTTAATTGGTTCCAGACCCGACCGTGATAAGTGAATTCCTGGGAAGTAGGATTCAATATTAATAAATAGCATAGAAAATGGCATAGAAAACCTGTTTTTGACTTTTTAAATATGGGTTAAACTTTATTACAGCCCGGTAGACATCAAATAACACCCCAATAGTCACTTTTACACTCCTGTTATTATTGGTTTACATCACATTGCGCAGGCTACAGCATCACTCCAGAGATGGCCGCCGCTAGTATAGCAAGCAAGCAGAGCAAGCTAGCAAGCGAACTAGTTAGCCTTATCAATTTACTTATTCTAAATTTAGGAAAGGGTTTCAAATAGAGTGGGGAAGAAGGAAAAGGGGCCAAAGACTACTGACTTCCACGCGGAATGAGAGGAGAACCTCTTTTTTTGTTCGATCTCAGCCATGGCATGTCGGCTCGGCTCTGCTGACTCAGTAGCCAGTCTACATGCAGTGTGAAAGGTAATGTAACCTATGTAATGTAATGTAATATAATGTCATGTCTCACATTACTGATCCCTAGTGACCAGAATACTACATACTGTATAACTTTCAATTTTTGTGACTAATAATATGCGGTAGTCAACCACGAAACAGCAATCATTTATGAAGAAATTTTTTTTGAAAACTGTGATATTATGAGGGAGTGATATTCGAACGGCGATACAGTGATGGACGACTATATATGGGATTTCCAAAGTCCTCTGACACCCCGTCCCGCTCGCCAAGGGGGGTGCACCCCACTATTTGAGAAGCACTGTCATAACCTAATAGGGTGATAAAAAGAGAGAAAAAATGTCTAAAGCCTTTAAACCAGTTAAGGTAATTAGTTTTGGACGAAGTCTACAATGATCCAATCGGCTTTACACAGTGCCAGACATACAAAGAGAAGGTTCAGCTGTAGAACAAGGTCTTGGCACGACAATGAAGCAGGGGTGGACAATAGTTAGACTATTCTACGCTAGGTCCTGAAGGACCCACAGGGATGAGTGGCTCCTGCGCTGTCCCTGTGCCAGAGTGATGATGAGTGTGCGTTTCGCAGTGCTTCTTCATTCAGGAGAAAAGAGATCCCCCTCATTGCTGCCTCTAAGGAGGTTCTGTTTTCATTACAGTTCCATGTTTGTTTGTGAGCCTGATTAAGCACAAACTACTTGGGTGACCACAGAATGAACTTTTGTCCTTTGAGCGGGGAGGTCTACACGCTCTTGACAGTGCTTTGAGATTTGAACTATTACCATGAAAACCAGGAGCACTCCTCAGAGAGTACAACACAGTATGAAATGACGTACTCACACTCTCAAAGTTAAGTTTATTTATTTCCCTCTCCATATTGTTGTTGCTGGCATGTGCTCTTTAGACCTTCCACTGAGCAAAAAAGGTCCCAAAACATTCACAAAAGAGGGATAAATTATTCCTAAAGAGCATTTTTCATGAGTATTGCACATAATCCCACCTTCCTCCTTTTCTCTCTCGCACAGAAGCATACAGTAGTTCATAGTTTAAACTTATTTCTCATTTCATACAGTGCACCTTGGCTTTACAGGCCCAAATGTGCCTATTAAAACTATACTTTAGAGCGAATATACTCACTGCACAGGCCACTGCGAGGTCAATTTGATAACTGGGCCTTTGGGGATTATAGTCAGCGAGTACTATACGTCTTTCCATCCTGCTGCTGTTCCTATGGCTACACACTTAAGTGTGTGGTCGGACTTCAGTAGCTTTTGTTCGCAGGACATGGAGCTATGAGCATTCATAAAAGCTAAAGCCATCAACGTTTTCATAGGCCCAAATAGGGCTCTGTGACCATATAAAAAAAATCTGATAATTTACTAAAGTTAAGGAGTAATTAACTAATGCATTGTTCATATACATCATTAGAATCATGACTGATTATATACAGTAAATGCATTATGTTTTATATAAATCATGATGGATGATGCCGCTCACGAGTCAGTGAGGAAACGGTAGCTCAGCAGAAGACAATCACCAGCTATCAGTGCACTCATAACAAGTCTGTCAACCCTTTGGACACTGCAGGAGGTCAGTCTGACTCACGGTGTCATCTAACAAAGAACACCAAAATAATCACACAGTAACTTAACACTCGAAGGTGTACCTCAGAAATATACAAACATGCACCAATACGAATTTAAAAGGGGGGAAAACTCTTTTTAAAGCCCTCCCACAATGCATTGCGTCTGAGCAACCACATTCATTGGAACACATTAATTCATTGCAATGTCAGCCGCCCTCTGGGCTCTTCTGGCTCCCTCTGGTGGACAGAGGCAGCATTGCAGTGCCATTCATTATTTTCTATGCCGCTTGTCCTCCAGTGAAATGCATTATGGGAAAACTTTAAAATGTTTTTTTTTTCCATTTCAAACTCGCACTGGTACATGTTTGTGTATTTCTGAGGTACACCTTTTGAATGTTAAGTTGCTGTGTGGTTAATTTGGTGTGCTTCATTAGATGACACTGTGAGCTATATTGTTATACTGTTATATATACTGACCCCCTGTAGTTTCCAGTGGATTGACAGGCTTGTTGTTAGGGTGATATGCCATTTTATGATGTGGACATGTGCGATTTATACACTGGTACGGCTTATATACAAGTATGTACAAATCTGTTTATTCCTCTAACATTAGTAGGTGTGGCTTATACACGGGAATTTACGGTAGATCACTTTCAATTGTGTTGATAACGACGTGTTCAAATTTTCACCTACAGTAGTAATTTATCACACTGAGCATGTCTTTAATTGATGACTTAATATTATTTAATGCAATAACATGATGCTGTTTCAAATTTTCAAGCGGAAGTGATAGCGCAGTAAAATGCTTGAATCAGTGAGCTTTTAAAGTTGGGTTTTAGTCTGAAATAAGGTGTAGTCTGCTGGAATGTGTGTCCTGCAGCTTTAGTAGGTAAAAGGAGGTCTGTTTTTAGACTGCTTCTGTCTCTGCCACATGGAAAACTGATTTAGAGCGAGGGTCAAGCAAAGATCTGCATGTTCTTCCAAAGTGCAAGCCCACCGTTGTCAGTATTTCCTTCCCTGGGAATGAACAAATCCCACAGCCTGTAGGTATGTCTTAGCTGAAATCAGAAGACTTACTGCTTTGTTTCCTTAACTGAAGAACTCTAATAGACATGCTCTGGGCCACACGGCCCCGGTTCCACTTCCGAGTGTTGGCTCACAATTATACAATTTTCAATCTTGTGTTTATTGTTCATTATTGTCTTCTTTTTACACAGGGACATCTTTTAATGTGCTGTTTTTGAATAGTCATTTATTTTCACATAACAAACCCTTGTACTTGCTAGAGTGGCTGGTCAGACTAATTGGTGTTTTCCCAACTTTGCTTGAAACACACCCTTTGGCTTGGAACTCATCTTGCATTGTGGTGATACATGAGTTGATTCTGATGGGTGCGCTGACACTGGGCCCACTTAACACTGAAAGTACAGTACGTTTGGCTAGACTGGAAGACCAACGTAGCCGAGTCGTAGAATGTCTTAATGTGATCAATCATATTTTTAATGATAACTGCCACCTTTCATAATATAAATAAGTAGACTCAAACTAATCCTCAAAGTCAAAGCCCACGGCAGGCTTGGGCCAGCCTGAGTCGACTTGACATTTAATAAATATAATCAGTTTTCTTGCAATTTATAAATGATAGCTGCCACCTCGTATATTTAGAAATAGACACAACTCGAGTTATACAGGAATACAGCAGTTTACAGTGAAGTAGTGACACAAGCAAACGGGCCAAGGCACAAATGCTGAAAGAGCAGTGTGAACGCAGACCAGTGGAGAACGGGAGCGAGAGAGGCGATGCCTCCTAAGTGTGGCGTGATTTGCATGGCCAAGTTTGAGTACACACTAAGGCAAAGATGATACTTTGTTTTCAATAATAGTAGTAGTATTTAAATTGATGCAGATTTTTGAACTCCCAAATACATTTTGTCAAACACATCCAGGTTTGAAAATGTCAGTATGAACACATCTCAGTCGCAGTTGAAGTGTTGGAATACCAAAGTGGTGCGCTGTTGCTGGCATGTGCTCATTAGACCTTGTACGTCACACAGAGGAGAGTGATTATGTGTACACTCTGGTTCATCAAAAGTTTGTGTAATACAAATCCTTATCTATAATGACACATTTTTTGTAAGAAACCTGCCAGTGATTTGCCTGCCAGATGTGTTTACTATTTGAACTATGGCAACTTGCCGTTTCATGCACGTCATGTTTATTTAGCTGGAGTGGAAATCATGACTAATGGCGTAATGTGTATCAAAAGGACGGAAAACATGCAAATGTGCAAATTAATGTTTATGGAAAGTAAATTATACATAATTTATATGGTACAGTGCTGTGTATCAGCAAAAAATCTGGGGAAAAAACATTATGGTGGTTCTCTTCATCAGTTTTTGGGGAAATCAATCGTGTCTTGCTCTCCACTCACTCAGTATTATTGTTGGCTGACTTGTCCGTCTCCTCTTTTTCATCTTTGTGGGGGTGCACTTTTTTGGAATTTTGCCCAGCATCCACAATCCTTATGTGAGACATGAACACACATCTTTCTCTTTTCTGTGCATTCTAAAGATATAAACACACATAAAAAGGGTCAACTCATTAATGTACGTAATGGGACACACCTATTCCGCCTAAAAAGTCCACTTTTAAAACACCTCCAACAATGTTTTTTGGTTTTATATAGATCCTGTGACCATGCAGTAACAGGTACATTCATGATAACATGCAATACTTACAGTATTTTACGGTACTTTGGTCATTTTAAGCATTACCGTAACGTCCTTCCTGGGCACATTGATTTCACATAGCAACATAGAAACGAACACTACATCTGGCGTTAAAGAGATTGTTGTCATTTTTTGACATGAAGATGTATGACATCCCCATCAGCAGTGTAGTCCACTAACAGCGACTTATCCCCCACTTGGTCTCCTAAGTGCAGTTCTGGTCGGATTTTGGTGGTGAAGAACCAAGTTTCGCTTAGTTGCTGAGGACATTTAAGTAAAGAGTTTGGCTTATCAAAACAATATGTGTTCAAAAGAGTAATACATCTGCATCACAAAAATGCCTTCTCAAAAAAATCAGCCCTCACAAAACGCTCAGCGTTATATATGTCTGCCGCCGTATCCCTGCGCACTGTGGCCTGTTCATTCATGATGAGGACACTTGCATCTTCTTCCGCTGTGGAACACATACGTAAAAAAGATCGCTGTGGCGCAACACGAGTGTGTTCATCCAATATTATGTTCATTCCGGTTTTAAAAACTAGATTATTACCCCTGGCTTATTCCTTTTCTAAACCGAATATTGGGTCATGTATACGCCTAATATCTCGATGGAAAGGAACATTAATTTGTGTTGTGCGCATGTTCTATTCAAACGGAATCTTGTGTCTTTGACCGGAACTACCTGTAAACATGGTGACACGCCAAACCCCACCAAACAAGCCACCTCATTATTGTGGTAAAAGACAGGAACTTTATGTCTTTTATAGACGGTCGAAAGTACAGTCAAACTTGTCTATAGCGGCCATTAGAGGGAGACTGCAAAAGTGGCCGCTATAGACAGGTGGCTTCTATAGACAGGTTGGTGTTTGAAGGAAAAAAAAAAAAAAGGATTTTTTTTTTTTATGTTGACCGGTAGAGGGCACTGTGGGACTGCGAATAAAAGTTGTACAGCACTACTAGGCTTGTTATTATCCACGACCCACAGAACAAAGCTGTGCTAGTAATGTCTTACGCTTGTTTTTAATATTTTACTTTTTATACGGCAGAGTGTCATTACAGCTTTAGTTCATCAGGAAGTGACGGGAAGTGACGGTGGGCGTCCCGAGCAGGAGAGCTAGGCTCAGTGCTAGCTGTGAGTTTCGAGAGAGTTGGGAAGTGTGTTTATGTTGGCGTGGATGTAAAGTCCTGCAGTGTTCTCTGCTGTTAATAAAGCCATTAAAGTGCATCGGCGACATGAGTCTCTCCTTCCCCACAACAAGCGGCATTACAGTATTGACCAGTGCACATTGTCTCACACCAGGAAATAAACGGTGTCACTTGTTACAGGCATTGCCTGGACAGCTATGTAGTGGGGCTTGTTTAACCTTTGCCTTGTGGGCAAGCAGGAAGGAGAGACGATGCTGAGAGATGTGTGTGTGTTCTGAGCTGCTCTCTGGTGGCCGCGTTCAATAAATAAAGTTGGCAGAAGCAACAGGAGAAGTTTCCTTCTTTGCTTCGGAGCTGAATAACACTGACAAGTTAACAGACTAGTAGCGAACGGAAAAGGTAATGGTAATGTTTTGGTGCAAATGCTCTTCAAGTTACATGTTTGACCAGGAAATAGCAAGCTCAAAAGAAGACGGCTTTTTTATGTGGAACAACTGACAGTTTGTGTGGATCTTGTGAATGATTGTGACTGAGCTAGGACTCAGTAATTAAAGTCTACATACGACGGCTTCATTGATTGAAAAACGAAACTTTTTCGTGCATGAAGCTTCTACTTGAGTTGGTAATTTGGCCGCTATATGCTGTCAGATATTGACCAATGGAGACAAAATGGGTGGCCGCTGGCTGTGTTGGACAGGTGACTGCTATACACAGGGTCTATAACATGTAAATTTGCCGCGGGGGGGATTTTTCAGTGGCCGCTATAGGCAGGTGGCCGTTCTATAAAGGTGGCCGCTAAGACAGGTTTGACTGTATTATTTTTGTCAGATATTCTATGCTCAGGATTTTTGTTTGAATTCAGAAGTTTTTATTTATTTATGAATAATGGCAGATTTTTTTATGTTGGTTTTTCGGAACATGCTGAAGTTTGTGTTAATTTTATACATGCTGCTACTGACGCAATTTACTTTTCATGCTGGTTCTGTAAAATGGGAAATGTGTTGGTAGATGTGTAACCATCCAATTATTAAGATAATGGAAGTAAATTAACCTGTTTCATGTTTATTTTAATTGTGGATTATTACAAATATGCTTTGTTTTAGTAGTACAGTGATTAAAAAGAAATCAGATATAGAAAAAAATTGCGCTTAAAAAAAAATTGACAAACTATTGATCACAAAAAAAGATGCATTGATAATCGTTTTATCATAGCATCGCAGGCCTCTGAATCGTAATCGCATCGAATCGTGAGGTGGCCAGAGAATCCCACCCCTAAGTGCTACCGGCCCCACGCTGTTGTTTCTGTTATTTCTGGATACAGGAAGAAGCGGCAATGACGTGCATTGCGTCATGACGTTTTCCGCGCGTCGAGACATTGTCGGTGCGTTTTTTTGGGGTCGGGGGGTTTCACGTCACGCATGTAAACGGGCTATCCCGAATTTTTCAGAAAACGGAATGTTGGCCTTAACCCGATTATTGACTGCATGCAAATGTAGTGGTTGTGAGCGTAGCGCTGATGCACTGTGAGCGAATGTGTGGTGAAGCTAGTTGCTAGCTAGTAGGTGTGGTGTGGTGACGTGTCACTACGCCAGTAACGTTCTTCTGTGGTGTAACAATGTTACTAACAATTATAATGTTGCTGTAGCTTGATTAATAGGCAGTTCACATTATGTACAGTAAATGGAGCGTTTTTGGCAGTTTGGGGAGTTTATTTTTAGAAACCTGTATAGGCGGAAGAGGTACGTCCCATTTCGTGCAGTCTGAGCTGTCTCTTTTTTTTGCTTTATATCTTTGTCAGCACAGAAAAGAGAAAGACTTGTGTGTTTGTTTCTCACATAAGGAGTGTGGATGATGGGCAAAATTTTTAAAAAAGTGCAGTTTTCCTTTAAATGTATACTTTTTTCTACCAGTAACAGATATATGTCAAAATGTAGTACTTTAAAGAAAACATACTTAAAACTGACATGTGTCGCGGATGCTAACTTTTGAAAGTACCGCAAAAGTTATATCCCGCCCTCTTCCTGCTTTAAGGACGTAAACTACAGCCCATGTAACACACGCACGAGCATTATGTTTATTATGTTATGTTTGTTGCCAGCTTATGATAGCGATTTTTAATAAAAAAATAGCTGAATATATAGCTTATCCAACAGCATGACTGTAAATAGTGTGCGTGCTTTTGTGTGTACGCGCTATGGACATGTATGCCGATGCAAGACAGCCGTGAGTGACCGGTCATCTTTTTGTGACCCTCTGATTTTTGCGTTAACAGAGTCGCAGACAGAATCGTGGAATTGGCCATTAAAAACAGAATCTACTGTTAAATGCGGAAATTGACAAATTGTGAATGAAATGCTGTCATTGTGAGGAGAAAGAACGTTGTGTGGGGAAGTATTCCCTCGGAAGATCACTCAATCGTGGCGGAACGTCATCACAAACATTAACCGCCCCTTCCCAAACTAAACATGTTGAAGCGAAGCAGCGACCTGTAACACTGAGTTGCCGTAAAAACTTCGAAACTCATCTCTTACAGAGCGTGAATGGAAGCTAGCTGGGTTAGCTTAGTTTTGTAAAGCATGCTAGTGTGGCTGTGTGTGTGTGTTTACACCATGTTACATTTTTTTTGCTTGTTAAGAGAACCAAGCTTTTTACAATGCCCGCTGACATCGTGCAAGTTCTGAGTGAAATGATGAGAGGCATGGTTATTCTTGCATCCAGCTCGTCTAAACCTTCAACAGACATTCTCAATGCACACTGCACATTTCTGGCCTTCAAAATAAGAGCACCGTCTGTCACATCCTGTCTAATTGTGTAAACAAAATAAGGGTGTCATAAAAAAAAATCTTACATTAATAACGCAATTGGAATTACATTGGTAACTACATCTTGCCTAATCACTAGCAGTTTGTTGAAGATTTTGTAGCCATGTGTGCAGAGGATGACACTGCATTAGAAAGGTTAGACAACCCCATTTTTTCTGAAATACTGGGCAAAATTGGCCAGTGATGTGTTGCATCAATAAATGCAATGGTTTCTGGATTTTAAACAATTTTAAACGGAATTTGGAAAAAAAATAATACAGAATTTGGGAAAAAATAAAACAGATTTCTTTGGGCCTTAAATTTAGGCCAATTTTCATGCAGTTTAATTAGTGAAAAATATTTTAAAAAATTGTTCAATCTTTTTTTAAAACTACAATTGGTAACATGCTACCAGCCTGTAGTGGTGTTTTGTTTTTTTTTGGTTGAAAAATATGTAATCTTGACACACAGCGGCTTTAATTATACATTGTGGTTGTCTATGACAATGCACTAGTAGCTGATTTGGTGAAAATACCTAATGTATACTGTAAATTGATCAACACAGTACAGTTGGATATACTAACAAAACACTCTTAATAACCGATGTCCAGCTGCGGCAGGTTCCACCGTCTGTGGGAACATTAACAGGATACTGTAAGTGGTATAGAAAATGGATGGTTGAATGAATTGACTTAATTTTCCTTATATATTGTATCCTGACAGGCGTATTTCAAGTTTGTTACGTTTGTTTTGCAATTTTTTAAAACAAATTTGATGAATGTGAAAAGAACTCGCAAATCTTTCCTTCCCACAAGCTTTTTGGCTGAATTATTCAAGTGACTTGTGTAGCAAATTAAAATTAAAGCATGCACATCTTGGCAGAATGCTCATAAAGTGAGTGCTTTGTACTCTCAAGAGCTCTTCTCATGTACTCGCAGAAAAGCATTTGTTTAGACGGAACTCTATTGTGAAAAGTTTTTCCTCTTTAATATACTTCGCACTGTACTAGTGTAAATGGCTTAATTGGAAGTTATTCACACCGCTTGTCTTCAATGAATATGATTCCACAGGGCTCCAGAATAACTTTTTTTACTGGGAGCATAGTGGCCCCTAACATAAAAATTTTAGGAGCGCAAACACAAAATTTAGAGGAGTTAATTTTCACTGTATTACTCATAAATACTCAAACAATAAATGACAACTGTCTTCTTTATGCACCCTGTTTCTGTCCATAGCTTCTGGAAGGCCTCATTGGTGGCATCAAATACATTATAACTCCAATATACGCCTTCTTTCCTTAGAGTAGAGGAGAGCTATTTGTGTTTTATGTGACTACCATCATTTCAATTGTACTTTGTACTATTTACAAAGCACATCTCCACTCTTAATATTGTGCTCAATGACAAAAACGAGCTCTGAACGAACCGCATTGCTTGTTTGTTTTAAAGACAAAATGTCACTGTTGTAAAAAAAAAAAAAAAAAAAAACGAGACCAAAGACTAGGCGGATAACTAATCCTAGCTACCTAGCTAGCTGCCGCCAGAGAAGCAGTGGAGCCAAGCAAAATGTGTAAACAAAGATGGTAGAATAGTCGGACTTCAACACGAGTCAAACGTGAGTCATTTGCTGACATCGATAGGCTTACACTGTCAAAAGGTGTCGTCAATTGACGTACACATTTTACAGACTATTAATTCTCACCGTAATAAGGGACGTCCCTGGTCAACTCAATACGGAACACGTACTGTAACACGCAACGTATCTGGTCGCACATCTGCGAGTAGATGAAAAATTCACTCTCGATGCCTCATAGTTTAGTCGCAAAATGCGACCATTTAGTCACAGTCTGGATCCCTGCTATTAATAAGAACAAGTAACAAGAAAAGTCTGACTACCTGCTTATTTTATTGGGGAAAATAGGAATTTGCATCAAACAGCTTGGTTAATATTTATTACATGTTTTTGCTTAAAGGGTAGTTTGTTCCAATCTGGCTCTGAGCCTTCTTGTGTGAATTCCATAGATGGCTCATTGAAATGACAGAACCTCTGTGATAAAAACTCAAGTCAAAACAAAGTTCTTTTTGGAGGCTGCAGAGGGTGACGCAGCCCTGCAGGCTTTAACAGTGCATAGTGAGGGGAGAGGCAAATTGCCTTGAGCTGCCTGACAGCCACCGGAGCCACGGCTTCAGGTTTCCTCGTCTGGAAAAGCCACTGTAGCAGACCACATTTGTCGGTGGGGGGTGGTTTATGTACATATACTATCTTGTCTGGCTGTTGCTGTCCTTTCAAACATGTGCCTCCATAGTACTTCCTGTCAAACCCCAAGCGATTTTACGTAAATGAGCCCACCACAACACCTCAAGGCTGTTTCAGTTGGACACATAGACACTTACATGGACACATATGTTAATTCTGACATGGCTTCTCAGCTCACCACAGCTGGAAACTATGCAAGAGACAGCAAAGTTGATTCGTCATTGGCGCTGTGGAATCACAGGCCTTCCCGGATGGGAAAGAGAGTGGTGATTTAATCTCTCTGAAACTTTTTCCACGTAGTTTTTTTTTCGCCTTAATGCTTGAAGATTGACAAAGACAGTCATAAGCTTTAATCACCATTCATGCCTCTCTCTTAATCCATGTCTAGTCACTTTTTTATGCCCCAAGTACAATCCCCTCCTCAATAATTACTTGCAGCTCTGCAGTTATACAAATTGTGTTGTTACTTGAAGTGGCTACAGAACATATGTACTGTAGCTATGCGGTATAGTATACTGTATGTGTGATTTGGTTGTGTTCATTATTTGTAATTACTAACCTTTTAGTCCTGGGCGGTGAACTGAATATTTACAGTTACCGAAATTTACCACGATAACCAACGTCATTTTGCCCAGGTAAATTTGCTGTTTTAATAAAAAAGAAAATAAAAGTAATTTCCGTCTATGTGTAGTGGTATGCTATGTCCATTCCCCTTTAAGACGAGGTACAGCGTGTGTAGTCACGTGGGTCCATCCATCCAGCCTGAACAAGAAGGGAAACAGACGATGAGGGAAGGGCTGATGGTTCAAATGAAGAAGCGGCTGTCCAGTGCCAGCATTTCACTCGCATATGCGCCTAGAAATAGGCTGTGCGAGTAGAAAAAATAAAAAGGGAGCACACGTGCGACTATGTTTTTCAAACCTTTCATTTGCATTTTGCTCCTAAAATAAGTCTATACAAAGTGAATCAAAGTAGAGCAACATTTTGGCACATTTGTATACAAATCTACAAGTCTCCTACAACTTTTTGGTTCACATTGGCAGCTGGCGTTGATGCGCAATGACATCTCAGCCATACAAGCTGCACTTGCTGACGTAGCTAACTAGCGATGTTATCAGTTGGATACTGTAACGCTGCGGGAGAGACGACTGCTCTGTGACGTACTATACTTCTTTCCCACTCATGCTCTAAAAATACTTTTTTTCCGTTTGTATGCATCGTAAAGCCGCTCCGAATGATTCTAAAAACTAATAACACAAATACTGTACTTTAAATATATGGATTTTGAAAGCCTTTAAAAAAAACAAAAAACATGTACGTCATGGCCAATTATGCAATATTGACAATTCACAAATAAAGAACAAGAAAATAAAAATAATAATAAAAAAATAAAAAAATAATACTAAAAATTATAAAAGCGTCTCTATAGGAAACCATGATTAGTTTGCTGTTTTTAAAGATTCCATGCTTTATTTGATGTCATGAATAGATGGTCACATGGCTACAAGAACATGTGAAATTCTCTTTTCATTGTGTAAATGATCATTTTGATGATGGTTATCTATCCAGTTTCTAAAGTCAACATGGCACACACATATAGGCAAATACTGTAACATGGCATTGGAATGTCTGGAATTGAATAGAATTGTTAGAAAAATGAGAAAGTCACTATATTTATAAATGCTATTTATATTATTGGAAAATATTACCTGACACGGTTGTGGTAGGTTGGGTTGATAAACGCCGTTCTTCTTGTGCAGTGTGATAAGTGGCCATTAGTAATGTTATTGCATGAGACATGACGTCAGTCATGTTATGTGGCTATACAGTATGTGTAGCTTAGTACGTGTGTGTACAGGATGTAGTATGCCAGGGTATGTACGATACATTCATATTTGTGGACCGCAGTCCCAGGGAGATTTATTTTGGGTTCCACAAAGGTGATGTTGAGAAAAAGAACACGACATACAAAGTCAGTATGAAAATTGTCATAACCACCCAAAGCACATTATGGAAATGGAGCCTTGTTGCCGCTTTTTGGAGGTTTATTACAGAAGGCTTTTTAGGCGGAATAGGTGCATCCCATTACGTGCATTATATTTCATTGAAAGTAATGTGTGCCACTTGTTCAATAAATCAGCGAAATGCAGTAAATTTGCATTTCCTGCAATTATTTTCAGATGGCAAAGCTATATAGTGGTCTAGGATTAATCATGCATTTATCGTTATCAAGGTAAAACTGCCCAATTTTTCGTTTATTGATTTGAGGTCATATCGCCCAGCCCTACAACCTTTATTTCTCCGGTCATCTGCTGAAAAGACTTAACAGTATTATATATACTCCTGATCAAAAACACGTTGACTAACAGTTGAAAAAGTGCAGGAATTTACATTTTGCACTGTTGGATCTTAAGGAGGTTCGAAGTAGAGCTTCAAAATGCAAAAAGAAGACATGGGCGTGAGACAACAACTTTGAATTTATTTATTGCAAACAACCATTAAAATGGCTGTATTTAAATGCATGCCTTGAAAAAGTAAAATAGTTGCAAAAAATATGTGGATTCAATGTCGTGATCTTTTGATGGCAAAAAAGTTTCTCTTTGAACGCGGTGGGTTTGTTGAGCTGCAAGCAAGCAAGGCCTCTCACAGCGCGCCATTGCTGCTGAGGTTGGATGCAGTAAGACAGTCATATGAAAATTCTTAAAAGATACTAAGCCTTATGGAGCGAATAAATGAAGTGGTAAACCCCAAAAAATGTCGTCCCTGAGCTCGGAGGATCTGATCACGGATCAATCCTCGGCCCAAATAAAGGTTGTTACTGAGTGCAGCCAGTAACCATCAGATGACATTTGCGAGAAAAGGGTTTTAAGAACAAATACGTCTTCAAAGGCCTTGTTTCCTTCACCAACAAAAACATCTTCAAAGGCCTCGTCTCCTTCACCAGCACAAAATTGCCCATTTGGAATTTGAACGAGAGCACCAAACAAGGGACATTGAAAGGTGGAAGAAAGTTTTATTCTCTGATTGGAAGAAAATGTAACCTTGACATTCCTGATGGCTTCCTACGTTACTGGCATGACAAGAAGATCCCACCTGAGATTTTTTTTCCACACAGCACAGTGGAGGGGGCGCCATCATGATCTGTTGTGCTTTTTCTTTCAATGGAACAATGGAGTTTCAGGTTGGGCAGGGGCGTCAAATGGCAGATGGCTATGTGGAGATGTTGCAGGGGCGTCAAATGGCAGATGGCAATGTGGAGATGTTGCAGGGGCATCCCTCATAACTGAAGGCCCTCGTCTGTGTGGTAATGACTGGCTTTTTCAACAGGACAGTGCTGCAGTTCAGAATGCCCTGACAAACGACTTCTTCCAGAGGAATAACGTCACTCTTTTGGACCATCCTACTTGTTCCCCTGATCTAAACCCAACTGAGAACATTTGGAGATGGATGGCAAGGAGGGGCTGACAAAAATGGACATCAGTTCCAGACAGTGGATGCCCTCCATGAAGCCACCTTCACCATCTGGAGCAACATTTCCACTAGCTTCTTGAAACACTGGCATCAAGCAAGCCCAAACTATTTTTGAGGTGGTTAACGATACTCCTATCCTGTACATGTACATATATTCATATACGTTACTCATTACTGAGTCCTTTTTTTAATATTTTATTTCTATTTTTGAGCTATGGTCTTGAAATTTTGATCAGCTGATGAACAGGCTATTTCAGTTTAACAGTTGTTTGTAATAAATTACTTATTCAAACATTTTTTGTCTCACACTCATTTCTTTTTTTTTTTGCATTTTGAAGCCCTACTTAGACGCTTCTTAAGAGCCAACAATGCAAAATATAAATTCTTGCAATTTTTCAACTGGTCTTGAAAGTTTGATCAGGAGTGTATGTCCATGTGAGGAGGTGAGGCATTGATCAAAAGGCTGTTATTCATGCAAAAGTTCTCATCTTTGAATCAATGGCAGCCAAGTGCGTGCTATGTTTCCCCAATGAGATATCTGTAGAAGTGCAGCTGGGACTTCAGCAGTGATATATAAGCATGCACTGAGAAAAGCTGTAGCCCCTTTGTCACAGGTGACATTTTAAACCACTGCCGGGCCTGTGCGAGACATCCAGACCCACTTTCACAAGAGTAATTGTAACATTTAGGCTTGACCTTTGCTCCTGTTTCTGCTTTGTTATCCTTTGCCCTCTTTACACGTTTTAACAAGTCGAGTTCCAGACCCTCCTACCAGAATCTGATTGTGAAGACAGTCTGTAGGGATGTCTGCCAGTCATCATCTTCACAGTGTTTTTGACTGATGCTGCAATTCTGTCTTCCTTTCAAAATGAAGCACTGCAAATCCATCTCCTGAAATAATGCACAGATACTAGCAGGCTTGCCTTGCAAGGTGCCCATCTCCTGCGGGCTTTTGACGTGCAGTGTGTTCGCAAAGCAGACGTTCTAAAGAAACGGGTACCAAAAGGAAGTATGTGGAGGCGCTTCAAACGTCAGCCAGGTACAGAATCTACGCTCTTAAATCCTCCTCTTACCACAAATATACTTTGCAGCTGTTATGTGGAAGTCACTGGAGAGAGGCTCTATGGAAAAAGGAGTGGAGCCAGATGGGTGTATAGCAGTGGGAGGATTTTTTTCCGCTTGTCTGTCTGAAAGAGCCCTGCTGATTTTTCTTAGTGTGCCTGTCATATTGAATTGCTTGCAGTTGCAAGCTATTTTAAATGACATTGGCACTTAGGAAAAAGCCAGTTAATAAAAGCTTCTATATTTAATATTAACATGAAAGATGTATGCACTGTTGGTAGTGTTTTAGTGGGGTTTTAGGGTAAAAGTGTGCTCAAATGTATATTGACCCTTGTTCATGGGGCAAGACGCACAGACATAGGAGTTCACCCTTGGAGGATAATGTGCTCTCAAGGTAGTGATGCGTGTTTAAGAGATTGGCCACGCTTTGCTGCTCATCTCTGCTCCAAACGAGGATGCTTCTTATCCATTTCATCAGCACCACTCCTGGGAGGGTTTTATGACCCAGGCCTCATTACCTCAGCACAAAACAGCAAAATCGTGAAAGTAGTTATTTTTTTATAATATAGCATGAAATTGTTCAAGCTGCATCAATATTGTATTAGACTTATGAATGAAATGCGTTAATCACATTAATAGGTTTCTGTCATATCACCCTCCATGCAGCAAAATGCTGATCTTAATGAGATCGACTGTGAAGAATTTATCTGTGGGCGTTAATTGTCATCATCTCTGCTGGATGAATTGAGTGTAAACAAAAAAATTCTATTTGTTGCCAAATAGTATTTACTGGTATTCCTGGAAAACTTTCCTGTTGCTGTGATAGGAAAAGTTTTCTACCCCTATTGAGAATTGGTGAGTGTCTTTAAGCTTTCTTGACAGACAGCTGCCTATTGCTTACCAAATTTGTTTGGAATAGGTAATGAAAAAAAGTTACCCGTCCTTCAGAGTTTTCAGTGACATATTTGGGGAAAATAAAGCTTCTCCTTTTTTGGAAAGGAGTGTTGTGAGACAGCCGAGGGAGAAGAGAAGAATTTGTGCAATACTCTGGGACAATGCGACTGAAGTTTGAGAGTACTCTGTGACCCTCTGGGATGATTCCCATGATGCAAACATTGAACTTTGAGAGAAGGTCGGGGCTTGCTTGCTATGGTGTCTATGAAGGAGGATGTTTCTTCAGTGGCTTTGAAATAATCTCGCACATGTTCTAAAATGTAATAGATGGGCTATGACACTTGGACCCATCACGACTAGCCAAATGATGACACAATATATGTATTAACTTGTCCATTCCCTAAAATAATTAAGGCCATGTAATTTCAAACATTTTATCTTCAGCAACTAAGACCGAAGTCTTAGAATCCTGTGTGTCGTTCCGATCATAGCAGTAGCCACATCTGTAGTCAACTGAGTTTTCCAGCGGCACATTTTTCTCCGCCAAAAACTCCTTCACCGCATTATAGATGTCAACTCCCCTCGTAGTAGGAGCAGTAGAAGAATAAGGGGCAGAAGAAGTTCTTCTTTTGTGGAGAAATCATCAAACACCATCCTGATACATCCTGGATGCTCAACCACCTGCACAGATCACGGTCCAGCTGGTCGGAGAAGTTTCTGGACACCGCCGACACTGATCTAACCATTGTGGTTGCCTCCAGTTGAAGACCGGAGAGAGCGGAGATTACATCGGTTCCATATTTCTTGTCATCATGTACAGTTTTATCAACTAGCAACATTGCTTTTTTGATAGCCTCCCCGTCTGAAAAGGCCTTCTTTTTCTTAATCAAGAATTGCATAGCCCTATATGAGGCTTCTATTGCTTATTGGGAGTTTTTAACCGGCCTCGTGAAAAAAGATTGCTCTTTGCACAAAGCTGCCTTTAACTTTCTGCTTGTAGTGCGCTGCCTTGTGGGTAGTTAGCATGGTAGCTTGTGTGACATGTTGTGAAATGTCTCTCCACATTGTGCTGCTGTGCAGTCGCCCACACGCAGACACACGCAGGCTCCTTTCACAGTGGTAAAAAAAAACAACCTCTACCTCCCATTTATCGTGAAAATTTGATGTTTTCTTTCTTTTTTCTTCCATGTTTATGGGGGACAGTCATCTCATTTTCGCTGTCCCTGCTAGCTTGTTTCCACCATGTTTGTATGAACTCCACACATGCTACGTTTGGGTCATGTGCACAATACTGACCTTTGAACTATACTATAAGTGTATTAAACATTTTTAAGTGTTTTTTTTATATATTGTCATTTCCAGTTTACATGTAAGTGTGATTTAAACAAAAATAGCAACAAAAAAAATAGATGCAGCTCACTGGTGACACCATTTGAGCTATTTTTAGAACACGCCGGCAGGTGACTCGTGGTTGTTCAGGGCACCAGTGGGCACCGTGTGGTTGACCCCTATGCGGGAGGCTAGCAGGCTAAAGAAGGCGTTTCTCCAAGTCGCATCTACATAATTCACATTACTTGCCTGTTGTAGTTCCAGTAACGACCTACGATCATATATTGACTTATGCTCACCTTGCTTCAAGTTTTGAGGTTGGGTTGACTGTCGAAGCTAGTGCTTCCGTAGTCAAACAAACTTTTGCGTCTCACAGGACGGCCGAAAAAAGTGCGAAACACTTGACAAAAAACATTATCAGTGAAGCATAAAGACATAAACATGTACAAACTGTGGGCTTTCTATGTGGATCTTCTATGTTGTCTTTCTTCACCATCGTCTTCTTGTTTCAGAACGTTATTACTGGGACAGCAAACTGCATATTCCCACCGCCAACTACCAGGATGTCCTCAACGATGACAAGGCCGCGCTGGCGTGGCTTGTGGCATTGAAACGCGTCGGCATGGTCTACTTGAAGGGGGCTCCGGCACAGCTTGGCCAAGTGGCCAGACTCGCAGAGAGGATCGGTTATCTCAGGCTGACGTTCTACGGGTAAGACCCAATGACGCTCGGCCCTTGCACTCCTGTCAGCAGTGGCCAAGCCACTGTTAAATAAGCTTTGGGCTCACTAAATCTTCAAATGAGTTTTCCACCAAACATGATTTAGTTGGCGACAAGCCCGGGAAGTGTTATTAAATAAAAGTAGATACATTATTTATATACTTTTTCCTGGGATTCCAAATACAAAGCCAAAGTTTGTGTGAAAGACTTTTATTTACCACATTGATGTTTTGGAAAATGTGTGTTCTTTTCAATTATCTGTAGGTTTAATTTATTTGGGTTTCTCTGGGAAGCTAGGAGGGAGTCCTCTGGCCCTTTCATCTTGCCGGAGTTTATCGCTTTGACTTATTAGTTGAAGACAGAGATGGGGAAAACAAGCCAAAATCATTCCAGACGCTTTAAGCCAGAGGAATTACCTGGCGCACTCAGTCAGAACAGAGGTATGGAGCGTGACGCCTTTCCACTGCCAGAGGATGAGCTCATAGAACTGGAAGTAAAGAGCTGTCTGTTTCCCAAAGTCGGAACATGGGAGCTAACGTTACCCATTAGCACTCCGCTTTTGTTGTCTCTCAATGAATGGTTGCGGTGGCAACATCGGGAAGTCCAGGACGGCTGCAAAGTTCATTTGATGTCTTTGCTGATCTTCTGAAGGCAAACTGAAATACATGTCATGGGGTTGTTGTTTGATCTACACCAAGCACAAAGCACAGTGGAGGAGATTGTGTTTTCGCCTATGTTTTAATAGTTGTTACCAGCATAAGTGTATGTGTGAAGCAGTTTAGCCTGGGACAAAGAAGAAACCTTTGGTCCAGGATGTATTCTTTTATCCCAATGGAAAATTAAAAATAAATGGAAAATGACGGCCAGAGCCGCACAGTGGTTAGCATGTTGGCCACACAGTCAGGAGATCGGGAAGATCTGGCTTCGAATCTCCGTTGGGCATCTCTGTGTGGAGTTTGCATGTTCTCCCCATGCTTTTGTGGGTTTTCTCCGGGTATTCCGGTTTCCTCCCTCATTCCAAAAACATGCATGTTAGGTTAATTGGAGACTCTAAATTGTCCATAGGCATTCGCTTTCGTTGAGCGTGATCTATAGTGGTGATTGTTGGTAAAGGAGAGACAGTGAGAGGTTATCATCACAAGTTGACATGTTTGCCAGTGTAAACAAGGAAGTTGTAGACGGAACGGAAGAGGGCACACTGTCAGAGCTACGAGTGCGTATGAGAGTTGTGCTGTAACAGCAAGTTAAGATATTGTTACAAGTTGCTGTTTCTGGTGTGTTTACATAAACAACAAACATAACAGTGGGTAGGCGATGCCAGGACACATTTGATCGCTTTAACAGTCGACGTGAGTGTTCAAATTCGACTAAAATGACGATGATTGGCTGAAATGTGCGGGGAATTTGCAGGGATTGGGCAAAGTTGCAAGGCCATGCATAATTTGTAGGTATTGATTGTGAATTGGCGCAGTTGCAACATGGCAAAATCCTGAAGGGTCTGCCTGTAGACAAAAGGCCAAAAATATCTGGGGGACAAATTCAACAGCAGACTCTGCTTTAAAAAAACAAACAAACAAGAACAACCTTCATTAACTGCACAGCAAAGGCATTTTCCACATAGTCGACTATTTCTTGCCCAAACAGATGATATTCCACTAACTGCTAAGCATATGACACTAAGCATATACAGTATACTGGTCACATGACCTACTATTACTGTTCTTCCTCAGCGGAGGTCTATGCTCCACTAAGTGCTCTTGTTCATGTCATGTTGACATTGCTGTCCTCAGGCACACATGGCAGGTCCAGGACAAGTACATGGCAAACAATGTGGCCTACACCCCAGGAAGACTCAGCCTCCACACTGACTACCCTGCATTACACTTTGCACCTGGGGTAAGGAGAGTGAAAGTGACATGCTTTATTTTGAGGCCTAACATATGTGGCACCACTTGTGAACGCTCCTCTATAAGATGGTTTGTAATGTGTAGTACAAGGAGCATGTTGTGTGGTACTTTGTGTGTAGGTGCAGTTCCTGCACTGCATCAACCAAGCCGAGAAAGGCGGGGAGAGCGAGGTGGTCGACGGTTTCCACACGGCCGAGCAGCTGCACAGAGAAGACCCCGAGGCCTTCCACACGCTCACCTCACTCCTTGTGGACTTCACTGACACGGGGACGGACTACTGTGACTTCATGCTACAGTCCAAGAAGAGCATCATCGAGTAAGTGAGGTTGACTTGTCAGATAAGCACAAACACATACCAACATGCACACACGCAATGCTTGACATTCTTGGAGCCACAAACACAAAAAGTGCACTTCATGGCGTTTGTGACAGATTAGAAAGAGAACACTGCCATCTGCTGCCCAACGTTATTACATACACACATGTGCAGATCTCCATTTGTAGTGTTCACATGCACTTACTGCACTGGACGCTTCATTAGGTATGCCTTCACAATTTCATTCATGTGATGCAGTATAAACCTGACCAACCAAGGCTATATGCCAAAGAATTAAAAAAAATACAACTCTTGAATGGGGTGTGATTCAATTGTGCAGGTGTGCCTAATATTGTGTCTACCAAATGTATGCATATCCTCTTAGTAATACAGTAGATACTCACTTTTGTCGAAAAACGGAAGTAATTGAGAAGCCCATAACAATGTCTATTTTGACATCCAACACAAACCAACAGCCGCTTATTAAGCCAAGCGCCTCCCTCACTCACGGTGCAAGCACACTGCGGGTATTGGAATAATGCGTGCCTTGCGGTTTATAAATGAGTCTTGTTTTGCATGTTTATTAGTGTGTCAGCATCTATTTTGATACCGGCATAGGCTGTGTGGTACAGTTCCATTGTGTGATCCACGTGTTATTTTGTGGTTACACCGTGACTGAGGTTGACAAGCTCCTGTTGGTTTGTGGTGTGTGAGTAAACTGTGTAAATATCAAGCGGATTCACTGCATATAACACCCTCTCAAGCAAGTTGAAATTTGTCTTTGACTACTTTTTGTACAACTGACATTTCACAGGTGGCAACACACAACAGGGCAATTGAGCAATTGAAAAAAAATCTTTCCATAGTTGCTTTTTCCCCACTTTTTTCCCTCCCTACAAGTCCACTCCACACACAGAGGACATTGCAAATATTGCATTTAAATTACATATTTGGAAACAGAACAATACACAAAATGAAACATACTGTACACACACAATCAGGCAAAGAGGTCAAAGATTCAAGATTTCCAGTTCAGTAAGTCTTCTGGCCAACAGGGTGACAAAGGCAAAGGACCACGTGGATTTAGTTTTTTTTTCAAATCAATCAAGCCAAAAAGGCTCTGGGGTGAAATAAGTAAGATGTTAAGTGTGTTAAAGATTTCTGACCAGAAAGTGGCAACCCCAGGATAGAACCAAAACGTGAGAATGGCCGTCTGGGGATGGTTGACACCTATTACAAACGTTGGTGATGTTGGGGTAAGTATGAGATCATTTCAGAGGTTTTGTGCACCAAGTGCACATTGTAGCAGTTCATGTCTTGCTCAAATTGAGGAAGAGTGAACTAGTCGCAACACTTGTTGCCAGTAATCATCAGGCAATGTGGTTCCTAGTTCCTGTTCCCAGGACTCCTTGGTGTTGAACGATGGGCTGTCTGTATTAATAAGGCCATAGATAACACACACTGACACTTTTGTTCTGCATCAAGGGCTAATGGTGAGTCAAGTTTTCGGGGGACGACTAGGAAATTAGGAGTTTTGAGTGCAGATAAATAAAATTGAGAAAAATGGAATAGGTGAGTGATAAGCAAATCGTATTTCTTTGAGAGCTTAGAAAAAGACATAAAAGTCCCGTGTTTGTAGAGGTTTGGTTGTTAAGGGTCCACCCATTCCCATTTTGGCTGATACTGATTTTTTTTTCATAACTGACAGCATACACCTTCAATGTTCCAGTCTTATTTTGTTGAAAAGCATTGACCAATACCAGTGAAACAACGCAAACTTTACTTTACAAACTGCGCATTCTCAAATAGAAATGAAAAGTTTTGAAAAAATTCAATTACTGTACATCAGTTCCTTTAGTCTTTTATTTTTCACATTTTAAAAACAAACGTCGCACAGCAGATAACACTGCAGACCTGATTTGGGCCGCTTACCAAAAATAAAGTGCAACCAAAAATGGCTGGTCGTTCAATGCCATGAACATTATTTTCCTCGTAGTAGCTCGATCGGCCGATCACTGATTCCCCCCCCATCAATCGGCCAGCCGATCGATGCATGCTTATTGGTTAGGCTTTTGTCAAACCACATCCGAAAGGTTGAGTCACGAAGGCAGAAACAGATGATTATTAATAATGGGGGAGAGGTCAGAAGCCCTGTAAAGACCCAGGCTCTTCCCAATTTATTCCAAACTTTGACCGTGTTAAATGGAATGGATTTTCTACCAATAAACAGCCCTAATTATGATTCTAAGCACAAAAAGGCAGGTTTTCCCACAAAAAAAATCCACAAATTTGCAAGGTTGCGAATATGCGGGGATCTACTGAATTGTAGTCAAACTGCATGAAACACCACCAAGGCCAAGACTTTGAGGAGCTGAAACAGCAAGACCAGGTTAAGGTTTACATTATAACATTCGTAAAATTAGTTTGAATGTAGTTTTTCAAGAGTGAAAATACAGTTAATTATGAGACAAGATCCCCAAACATGGTCGGCTAGATGGGGTAAGTTGTCTATGTGCTGATTTTACTCTTTGCGTAAGTTTGAGAATCCACATCAACATTTCCTTTCAATGACTTGCCGAAAATGAGCTTCATGGATACTTCATTGTTGGAAAACACACAGCAGTGAAACCTGATATTTCATATCTGAGTTTGGACTTGAGCGTTGTTTGTTTTGGTTTCTCTTCATCTTTTGACTTTGGCATGCCTGTGTGTGTGCAGCGTCAATGCCCAGGGTCAAGTTGTGAGAATAAACTACAACAACGCCACCAGAGACTCAGTGCTGGACCTCCCTCTTCATCAGGTCCAGCCTTTCTACAGAGCGCTCAAGGCCTACGTGAACATTATGAACCGACGTGAGAATGTGGTCACCTACAAGATGGAGCCAGGTCAGTGTGTGACAAATTCATATTTGGTTTGAAATACAACTCTTTGTTCCGAGGAAGCTGTGATGTGAAGAGTCATGATGTCAAGGTCATGCCAATCTCCTCTCTCTTTGTCTCTCTCTCCAAATGAAAATGAAGTCTGACAAAGCCTCCAGTACCTCTTGGGATGATACACAGAGTGTGTCCTTGAGTGAGCTCAAAAACTAAATGATCTGTGCAGCCATAGACAAGTCATTAGTCATTGTTATGTTCAATTACAGACCAATTGTTATAACGTCACGTCACATTTAAGAGTCACAGATCAGACTGACAGCCCTGGTCTGATAGTCTGGTAACAAGCAGTGTCCGAGTTGTGTGCAGTCATGTACAGATTATACTTGTCAACCCTTTCGTTTTCCCGGGGAAACTCGCGTATTTTGCCCTTCCTTCCAGGCGCCCACCAACTTTAAAAGTCTCCTGTATTTTTCCTGTATTTTTACTTTCCTTAACTTTCTGATCCACTCTGTAACACTCGGGCAACATACAGTGGTGTGAAAAAGTGTTAGCCCCTTCCTGATTTAGGTTTTTTTATTTTATTTATTTATTTATTTATTTATTGCATGTTTGTCACACTTAAAATGTATGTTTCAGATCACCAAACAAATTTAAATATTAAGTCAATGACAATGACAACACAACTGAACACAAAATGCAGTTTTAAATGAAAGTTTCTATTATTAAGGGAGAAACAGAATCCAAACTTACAGGGCCCTGTGTGAAAAAGTGAGCAGAATTCATGGTTCCATTTATCACAGAAGCTCTGATCCTGAAGTCCTGAAGCAGCAAAACAGCCCCAGACCATCACACTACCACCACCATATTTTACTGTTGGTATGATGTTCTTTTTCTGAAATGCGGCGTTACTTTTACGCCATGTAATGGGACACACACCTTCCAACAAGTTCAACTTTTAGTATTTTCCCAAAGGTCTTGGGGATCATCAAGATGTTTTCTGGCAAACTTGAGTCATTAAGTTCTTTTTGTTCAGCAATGGTTTTCGTCCTGGAAATCTGCCATGCAGGCTCTTTTTGCCTAGTGTCTTTCTTAGAGGCCTGCAGTGCTTTGGATCTTGTTGTGGGGTCTATTGTGACCCCTTGACCCCTTGGATGAGTCATTCCTGCATACATTGCTGGTAATTTTGGTTGGCCGGACACTCCTGGGAAGGTTCACCACTGTTCCATGTTTTCGTCATTTGGCTTTTCGCCAATGGCTCTCACTGTGATTTGCTGGAGTCCCAAAGCTTTAGAAATGGCTTTATAACCTTTTTCAGACTGATAGATCTCAATTACTTTCTTTCTGGCAGGGGGAATGGGGGGGTTCAGTACAGATGAGTCAAACAGTAGCACATCACATAGTACAATTCACAATTTTGCATGTCCAAAAAAGAGTAGGAAGAAGCAAAGCTTATTTAATCCTACCCCTCATCAGTTTCACATCAATTGCAATACATTTATTCACCTCTTGTTCTTCCAAGTGTACTTTGTAAGGCTACATGACAATGTAGTGCAATCATAGCCAAGGTTTTTACTTACTAAAAGGAAGCTAGAGGCTTAATAATAACTGTTAAAATGGTTGAAAGAGTTTGATAATGAGTGTCTACAGACCATGCACTCACCACAATGAAGAGTTAATAGTCAGTGTAGTAGTGGTTAGATATTGTATTGTATGTAAACAGTAGTTCAGGTCTCTTCTTCTTTGTATTTTGTGAACATCAACTGCTTGTACTTTTTCTTAAAATCGCTCATTGTTGTGCATTGTTTGAGTTCCTTACTCAATCCGTTCCACAACTTGATTCCACATACAGAAATGCTGAAAGTTTTCAGTGTTGTCCGTGCATATAAGTGTTTTAGGTTAAATCTTCCCCTCAGATCATATTTCTCCTCTCTTGTTGATAAGAATTGTTTTACATTTTGGGGTAGATGGTTATTGTTTGCTTTGTGCATCATTTTTGCCGTCTGGAAGTTTACTAGATCCGCAAATTTTAATATTTGTGATTTTATAAATAAAGAGTTTGTGTGTTCTCTGTAAGCAGCATTATGACTTATCCTAAGTGAACTTTTTTGTAGCACAGTCAGTGACTGGAGTGCACTTTTGTAGTTATTACCCCATAACTCGGCACAATATGTTAGATATGATAATATCAGTGAACAGTAGAGCGTATGTAGTGCTTTTTGGTCAAGGACAAATTTAGCTTTATTCAGTATTGAGGTGTTTTTTGCCACTTTATGTTTTAAATTTTTAATGTGAGATTTCCAGTTCATCTTCTCGTCTATTATAACCCCGTGAAAATGTATTTTCGTTCACCCTGTCAATGTCTACACCATCAATTTGTATTTGCTGATACGCTTCCTTTTTACGCTTACCAAATAACATTACTTTAGTTTTACTTAGATTCAGTGATAGTCTGTTTTTATCAAACCATCTTTTTAGTATAATTAGTTCATCTGTGATTTGTTGTACTAGCTCTGGTGTGCTGTCTCCAGAACATAATGCGGTTGTATCGTCTGCAAATAATACTAGCTTTAGGTCTCTCGGGACTTTACAGATGTTGTTTATATATAGATAGAATAGATTTGGTCCTAGGATTGACCCCTGGGGAACGCCGCATGATATGTTTAACCCCTCAGACGTATGTTCTCCTAGCGTCACATATTGCCTCCTGTCAGCTAAGTAGCTTTTAACAAAATTCAAGACTAACCCTCTGATTCCATACCTCTCTAGTTTTGTGATTAGAATATCATGATTAATTGTCTCGAAGGCTTTTGTTAAATCCATAAATACTGCAGCCGCGCACTTCCTGTGATCTATAGCGTTGGTGATTTCCTCTGTAATTTCAATTAGTGCCATGGAAGTTGAAATGTTAGTTCTGTATCCGTATTGACTGTCCATGAGTAACTCATTTTTATTTATACAATTTTCCAACCTGTTAATAGTTTTTCAATTATTTTGGAAAATTGTGGCAATAAGGACACTGGTCGGTAGTTTATGAATTGATGTTTGTTTACATTTTTAAAAATTGGAACTACTTTAGCTATTTTCATTTTGTTTGGGAATTTACCTGTCTGGAATGACAGGTTACTAAGGTACGTTAGCGGTTGTGCAATCTCATTTATAACCCTTTTTATCATTTCCATTTCTATTCCGTTGCAATCGGTTGATGTTTTCACTTTGAATTTGTTAACAATATCAATGATTTCCTTTTGTGTAACGTTAGTGAGGAACATGGAATTGGGATTCCTATCTATAATCTCATTTCTTTCCTCTACTAGTGGGTAATTTGGGATCTTTGTTTCCAGTTCCGGTCCAATATTTACAGAGTAATTGTTGAACTTTTCAACTACCTGATTCATATTATCATATTTATCATTTCCATCTATAAAATAAAGAGGGTAGTCTGCTTTCTTAGCACCGTTTCGTATAATACTGTTTAGAATGCCCCATGTTGCTCTAGTGCTGTTTTTGTTCTTGTTTAGTAATTGACTATAATATTCTTTCCTACACGCTCTCAAAATGTTTGTTAACTTATTTTTGTATGTTTTATATATTTTTCTTTAGTTTTTTGAATAATAAATCTCCTATATAGTGTATTACAGGCATTTAGTAGTCCCTTGGTCATCCATGGCTGATTTCTCTTCCTTTGCTTATTAGATACTTATTAGATACTTCTCTCAGTGGACAATGTCTGTTATAGCACTTCATATAAATATTAAGAAAGTGTTTATATGCCTCGTTCACATCATTCTCAATATATACGCACTCCCATCTTTGTTTTTCCAAATCTTTCCTAAAAGCGCTAATACTTTCCTCTGTATGTGATCTTCTGAATGTCCTGATATCGTCCTTCTTTCTCTTTTTATAGTTTTCATTATAAATCGTAAACACCGGAAGATGGTCAGTAATATCATTAATTAACAGTCCACTCGTCGTGGTGTTATCAAAATCGTTGGTGAATATATTATCAATTAATGTTGCGCTGTGATCTGTAATTCTACTTGGCCTGGTGATTTTAGGATAAAGACTTAAACTGTTCATTGTATCTATAAAGTTATCTATTCTGTTTTGCTTATTTGAATTCAGAATACAAAGATTATTTTTTGGCTAATGTCTGTGAATGTTGCTTTGATCCAATCCTCAAATATTTCAATGCTAGACTTAGGTGTTCTGTATATACAACTTATTAGTACATTTTTACTTTTCTCTTTACTGATTTCAATAGTTATGCATTCTAGAATGTTATCGATAGCAAATGACATGTTCTTTACTACTTTATTTTTCAGATTTTTATCCACACGGCCACTCCTCCTCCACTTTTGTTGTTCCTATTGACGCAGTTCATGTCATAGCCTTCCAACTCAAAGTCCACACCTTTGTTGACATTAATCCAAGTTTCTGAAATAGCGATTATTTTAAAGGGTTCCTTAAATAGACTCGGGTATTGTCTGATGTTATTATAATTTGCATACATAAATAATTTGCATACAACTTATTGCCTATATTAAAGTTGTCATTATATTGTTCATCTGTATAGTAGCAGCAGTCATTTCTGATATGAGAAAAGACGTTTGTGTCTGGGTCTATGTCTTCCTCCAAAATGTTATGAAATGTAGTAGTTTATGTCCACATGTATTAACCAGCTACCACTATCATGAGGTCTACCATGTGCTATTATAAGTAAAACAGTTGTATTATATTACTTTGTCCAGATCCTTCAGACTCCTGACCATTAATACTTTTGCTTGTTCTGGTGTTCCGTTTAACTTTGTGTAAATTTTGCAGTTGGAGGTCCAAGTTGCTTGTGTTTTTTTTTTTCTTTCCGTAGATATCTAGCTCTCTTTGCTATTTCCGCATTATTTTTGGTCAGGTTTTCATTAAGGGTAAACATTTGTTCCTTTAAGCATCTTACCTTGCCGCAATAATTGTTTTTACATTTTCTGTTGAAAAACCTCATGATGATGGCCGCTGGTTTGCTTTAGTCTTTCTGTGGGAAAGGATGACAGGCTTCTATGTTGTCTATGTGTACAGGTCCTTCTAAAAAAATGAGCATATTGTGAAAAAGTTCATTATTTTCTGTAATGTACTGATAAACATTAGACTTTCATATATTTTAGATTCATTACACACAAGTGAAGTAGTTCAGGCCTTTTATTGGTTTAATATTGATAATTTTGGCAAAAAAGTAAAGAAAAAACAAAAATCCCTATCTCAAAAAATTAGCATATCATGAAAAGGTACTCTAAACGAGCTATTAACCTAGTCATCTGAATCAACGAATGAACTCTAAACACCTGCAAAAGATTCCTGAGGCTTTTAAAAACTCCCAGCCTGGTTCATTACTCAAAACCGCAATCATGGGTAAGACTGCCGACCTGACTGCTGTCCAGAAGGCCATCATTGACACCACCAAGCAAGAGGGTAAGACACAGGAAGAAATTTCTGAGCGAATAGGCTGTTCCCAGAGTGCTGTATCAAGGCACCTCCGTGGGAAGTCTGTGGGAAGGAAAAAGTGTGGCAGAAAACGCTGCACAACCAGAAGAGGTGACCGGACCCTGAGGAATATTGTGGAGAAGGGCCGATTCCAGACCTTGGGGGACCTGCGGAAGCAGTGGAGTCTGGAGTAGAAACATCCAGAGCCACCGTGCACAGGCGTGTGCAGGAAATGGGCTACAGGTGCCGCATTCCCCAGGTCAAGCCACTTTTGAACCAGAAACATCGACAGAAGCGCCTGACCTGGGCTATAGAGAAGCAGCACTGGACTGTTGCTCAGTGGTCCAAAATACTTTTTTTGGATGAAAGCAAATTTTGCATGTCATTCGGAAATCAAAGTGCCAGAGTCTGGAGGAAGACTGGGGAGAAGGAAAAGCCAAAATGCCTGAAGTCCAGTGTCAAGTACCCACAGTCGGTGATGGTCTGGGGTGCCATGTCAGCTGCTGGTGTTGGTCCACTATGTTTTATCAACGGCAGGGTCAATGCAACTAGCTATCAGGAGATTTTGGAGCACTTCATGCTTCCATCTGCTGAAAAGCTTTATGGAGATGAAGATTTCATTTTTCAGCGCAACCTGGCACCTGCTCACAGTGCCAAAACCACTGGTGAGTGATTTACTGACCATACTGTGCTCAATTGGCCTGCCAACTCTCCTGACCTGAACCCCATAGAGAATCTGTGGGATATTGTGAAGAGGAAGTTGAGAGTCACCAGACCCAACACTGTGGATGAGCTTAAGGCCGCTATCGAAGCATCCTGGGCCTCCATAACACCTCAGCAGTGCCACAGGCTGATTGCCTCCATGCCACGCCGCACTGAAGCAGTCATTTCTGCAAAAGGATTCCCGACCAAGTATTGAGTGCATAACTGATCATAATTATTTGAAGGTTGACTTTTTTGTATTAAAAACACTTTTCTTTTATTGGTCGGATGAAATATGCAAATTTTTTGAGATAGGGATTTTTGGTTTTTCTTTACTTTTTTTTTGCCAAAATCATCAATATTAAAACAATAAAAGGCCTGAACTACTTCAGTTGTGTGTAATGAATCTAAAATATATGAAAGTCTAATGTTTATTAGTACATTACAGAAAATAATGAACTTTAGCACAATATGCTAATTTTTTCAGAAGGACCTGTATATTAATTCCTTTATCCTGCAAAAAATCTACTACTTGCTGCTCGACAAAGACCTTTAAAAATAAAAAGTTTCATTTACAAACTGCATTTTGTGTACAGTTGTGTTATGATTGAAAATTAGTTCGATCTGAAACATTTAAGCGTGACAAACATGCAAAAAAGTAAGAAATCAGGAAGGGGGTAAACACTTCTTCACACCGCTGTAGACATAACATACCGTATCCTGCAGCCAGCAAAATAACATTCCTTATTTCCCCTTATTTTCCCTTATTTTAAAATGCAAATGTTATCAGGTATGATGTAAATATCATCTTCAGTTAGTCACCTACTAGAGGCCACCTCTAGAGAACGTGAATTAAAAATGATAACAAATAGAAAATAACACAGCCTGCTGGAACAGATTGTGCTCCATTTCCAAGGGTCTGCTGTAACTGACTTTACGAGTGGAAACATGGGTACCCCAGGGAGTCTGCTGTAACCGAGATTTTACGAGTGGAAACATGGGTACCCCAGCGAGTCCACTGTAACCAATTTTACGAGTGGAAGCATGGGTACCCCAGCGAGTCCACTGTAACCAATTTTACGAGTGGAAGCATGGGTACCCCAGCGAGTTTGCTGTAACCGATTTTACGAGTGAAAACATGGGTACCCCAGCGAGTCCGCTGTAACCGATTTTACGAGTGGAAGCATGGGTACCCCAGCGAGTCTGCTGTAACCGTTTTTACGAGTGGAAACATGGGTACCCCAGCGAGTTTGCTGTAACCGATTTTACGAGTGGAAACATGGGTACCCCAGCGAGTCCGCTGTAACTGATTTTACCAGGGGAAACATGGGTACTACTAGCTATTTGGGACCCTGTGGGGAAAAATCACTTTGGCACCCACCAAAAGACTAGACTAGAAAAAACAGACTAGTGTGCTACCCACACTGGTGTGAATGAATGTTTAGTTGTGGTCGAAGAGGCCATAGGCGCAAATTGGCAGCCACGCTTCCGTCAGTCTACCCCAGGGCAGCTATGGCTACAGATGGAGATTACCAGTGTGTACCAGTGTGTAACCTGAGGAGTGAATAGCGGGTTTGGGTACCTTGAAAGTAAAATTTCTGTGAGTTTGGGACATATACCTCTCACCTTTACATCATCTCTTATGTGCTCACACTCCAGGCGACATCATGACCTTTGACAACTGGCGGCTCCTGCATGGCAGAAGGAGCTATGTCAGCAGGCCGGACAGGTTGCGACACCTGGAGGGCGCCTACCTGGACTGGGACGAAGTCATGTCTCGCCTCCGAATACTCCGCAAGTCAGTCGACGAGGCAGACGCCACACGATGATTAGCCGTGTACACACAGCCAGCTCTTAAAGTTAAAAAGTAGTTTACAGCATCAGGATTACATCAATGAAGATTGTGTTCGATGTTTGCCTCTAGTAGCTGACACTAGTTTGGGCAAAGTGCAAACATATCAGACCAGGAACTTTAAACAATCATATAATAAAATCCAAGACAATATCAAGTCAATATGTTTCGGTAAAAGCTTTTCTTTCTACCTTCAGTGCAACATGCCAATGCAAATATCAATTATTTATGAAAACTGCAGTTTTAACAGATTGCAAATGTATTTTTACAAGTAAACTTTTAAAAGAATGAGATTGAATTGTCTTTAAAGTTCCTTTTTCTCCCATCTTGTGCCCCACAATGTTGTCGCCTTCATGCTTATTTCTTGTTTGTACACAGAGAGGAAGTCTAAATGTAAAGTCGCTTTACTTTGGAAGGGACTTAACCTCCAACCTGAAGGTGCACAAACAGAATGCATCATCAGGTGTCCTCATCTCCAAACATGTGAGTAACTGTGGCTCATTTTTGCTTCATGGTGGTTTCTCATCTTGGTTTCTGCCAAAACACAACAAAGTATACAGTGTAGAAAGTATTTAGCCACCATTAACTTTATTGTTTCATGATTGTTTCTTCGCAACAATCATTTGGACGCAGTAAAAAGTAAATGAAAGGAAAGGAGCAGGAGTACAGTGGATCTTGGTGATTCAGCATTCACAGTTTTCCTTTAACGTGTTTTTAGCGGCCTGATAAGGCTCTCTTCGCTGCCTGTCATCTCCTTATGCAAATAATAATAACCATCCATCCATCCATTTTCTGCGCCTCTTGTCCTCACTGGGGTCGCGGGGGTATGCTGGAGCCTATCCCAGCTGACTTGGGCGAGAGGCAGGATTCACCGTGGTCGCCAGCCAATGGCAAAATAATAACATGACTAAAATTTTAAACAGTACAGAATATTTAGCAAAAGAGATCTCTCAAGAAGCCTTAAAATAGAAATGCATGCAACAATCAAAGCAATTAGTGCAAGATTTAACTCCACTATCATAATATAACAACATTGAGGAAAACAAGCTCAGTCGTTCAGTTTTCAATGATTCGTCCATGACTCGCATGTACAGTATAGCTCACGTAGTCGTTCAGTTGGGAATGATTCGTTCATGACTCACATTTACACTCATGGCGAAGATCAGTGAAACACGATTCTTCGCCGACCGGTGAGTCAAGGTACTGAGACTCTTCTGGAGTACTCGTGATTCAGCTCGGGCAGGAAGCGGGACATGAGAGTTGATTTGAGGCAAGCAGTTAACGGTATGATCTGTTAGTTCATGATTTGCACATTTCAACTCTCTTGCCATCGACCATGAGCCAAAATGTAGCCTGCTGGCTATCAAACAGATGACAAATTGCGGTGGAGGTCTGCGGTCATTACAGTATTGCTAAAACAACGCGGTGGCCTAAGACGGTTTGTCCTGTGGGATTTTTACAACCAAACCACCAGTGAGCAAACAATGATTACAGTTGACACCATCATAACTACTTGCTGTTAGTATACACAGTCTGCTTTTACCTTTTCCTTTCTGTTGACTTATTTGTACAGACTGTTGAATAAGACAAATGAGTCAGCCACACTATTTGCATGGTAGTCTTCTTGTGCCTTTTTCTTCCACTGGTCTTAATTCAACATGTGCTGCATTATTGTTACTCTTCACAAAACTTCACTGATTGTCTCTGTACTGTACCTAAAATAAACCAAAGTTAGTCGTACTTCATCCAAAGAATGACAAACCACTCCAGTTTGGACAACTTTATTATACATATTGCTGAAGCTGTACATATTCTCTTTCATACGTTCTCTTCGCACGACAGCAGCCGGTCAACACAATGACGAACATGACCACTCGAAGCACAACGAGCTTTGAACAAGCTTTTCGATTTGAATTGAGTGGAGACGATCCAGGCGTTCTTGTCACATTCACACAGAGGAGGTGGCTTTTTTTTTTTTAACAGCAGTGGAATGTCCTACTTATTCACCTTTACAGTCACGTGACTAAAATGACAGGCTTGTCGTACCGATATTTTTGACTTGGATGACGAGGACACTGGAGAAAATGTGACGGGTGACAAGTACTTGTATTGATAGTGGTACTACTCAAGTGTAGTATCACCTTTCTGTAGTCTATTCACACTTTCAGGAAATCACTTATGTCACAATATAAAGAAAAAGTTCACCCTGTGAAAGCCAGGTGGGACAGGAAGCTGGCTGGAACTACTTAGTATTGCACATGAAGCAATTCAATAGTTGATATATTACTTTCTTGGAACTATACAGCAACAATTTATATATTAAATAAATATGATATATATATATATATAAATATATATAATATTTATTTTGGAATCATGCTAGACATGATCAACAGCAGAGCACAGACGAGGTTACAGTAAAACTAGAACAGTAATTGTGGTTTAAGCATGACAAGTCTGGGAGTGTTGGTGGTTTGGACAGAGTGACATCACAGCAACTATGCACATCATCACAGGAAGTAGCACTTCTATGGGAGGGTGGGGGTGCATGGGACCTGCATGCACTTGGTTCCATCTCTATTGTATAAGAACATTTTCCAGACTGAAGACACAAATGGACGAGGACACAGCGTGATGACATTTCCTGGGATTTGGGGAGGTGGGTAGGGAAGGGTGGATCTACACGACAGCGGAGAAGAAGAGCAAGTATTTACACAACATCACCCGGTACAGTCAAACACCTAGACGGAGGGTCCCAAACAGGCCGCTATTTACACGGTGCGTGTGCTTTCATGTCGCTAAGGGATTGTCTGTGGTGTTTCAGCCGTGACGCCACCTCTAGTAGAGGCACATGGAGGGAAAGAAGTTGGGTGGGGTCAAGGTTGGGGAGGGGTGCACTAGCTAGGCAGGGGTCTTGGCGATAGAATCTTGGCTTTTCCGTCCGCCTCCTTCCCCTTCACAGCTGCCACGTAGGAGAAAAGGCAGAGGACTGAGTAACAGATCTGATGTGCCTGCAGGGGAGGAGGAGGAGAAGCACGAAGGTCATGGAGCAGCTCTTGGTGTCATCATGCACTCTATAATACAGTTTGGTGTGCTGGGACAACTTGGGCCACGCTAAAGTCCGGCATGTTTTGCGAGTGCGAGCGCACCAACGACTGTAACGCCATCGCTCCTCGCAGGTTCTTCAAGAGATTGTTTTTTGGGTTGTTTTTTTTTTTTTACATTAAGTTGTATGACATCCCCATCAGCAGTGTAGTCATCAATAGGGACTTACTCTTAGTTAAGTTGGTGGGGCCACTTAAGTAAAGATAAGTTTGCGTTCTCAAAACAAAACATACACGTTCAAAAGAGTGATAGATAACATCTGCATGACAAAAATGTCACCTGGAAAAAATCAGTTATCACTGCAACATCTTCACCCGCGCATGTAAACACTGCGGAACACAGCGCGCAGTGATGGGACGGGAGACAAAGTAACACCGAACGATTGTGAGGTCGGATTTTTTTTTTGAGGAGGCATCTTTGCGATGCACATGTATTACTCTTTTGAACACATATTGTTTTGAGAATTCAAACTCTTGACTTAAGTGGCTCCAGCAACTGACCGGAACTACGTTCCTCATCACCGAAATCTGGCTCACGGGACGAAGTGATGAGTAAGTCACTGTTGATGCACTCCACTGCAGATGGAGATGTCATACAACTTCATGTCAAAAAAATCCCAACTATCCTTTTAATTCATTCAAAATTTAACTCATTCAAAATACTGTAAATTCTGGTGTATAAGCCGCACTTACTAAATTTAGAGGAAAAAACAGATTTCCACACCATAAAATGGCGTATCACACTCACAACAACCCTGTCAACCCATTGGAAACTACAGGAGGTCAGTAAATATAACAGTAGAACAATATAACAGTGTGACTCATGGTGTCATCTAACGAGGAACACCAAACTAATCACACAGCAACTTAACACTCAAAAGGTATACCTCAGAAATATACAAACATGTACCAGTGCGAGTTTAAAATGAATTATTTTTTTTTTAAGTTTTCCCATAATAATTTCATCTGACCAAACATTTAATTGGAGGACAAGCAGTATAGAAAATAGATGGATGGTTGGCACTGCAATGTTGCATCTGTCCACTAGAGAGCCAGAGGAGCCCAGAAGGAGGCTGACATCGTTGCAATGAATGAATGCGTTCCAATGGATGCGTTCGTATTGGTGCATGTTTGTATATTTCTTAGGTACACCTTTTGAGTGTTAAGTTGCTGTGTGATTAGTTTAGTGTTCTTCCTTAGATGACACCGTGAGTCAGACTGTTATACTGTTATATATAATGACCTCCGGCAGTGTGCAATGGGTTGACGGGCTTGTTGTGAGTGCTCTGATAGCTCGTGATTGGCTCCTGCTGAGCGAGCAGCACAGTATTTAAACAATTAGTAGTAGTTTTGAAGTAAAGGCGATGTCACCAAATTAGAATGTAGCCATAGATTAGCCACACCGCCGCAGGGTTCAAAGATTAAGAAAAAAGTAGTGGCTAAAACACTGGAATTTACAGTAAGACTCAAGATAATCCAAAGGTTTGCAACAACGTTCTTGTGTGTAATAAAGACAAGTCATTTCATTAATGCGATCACGCCTCTCTCAAGTTATTACTGACACCTGCCTATTTTCACAATATAAATAATACACAAAGTCAAGGAAATTGCAGCAGGATGTGATGGTGATAAATTTCCCCTCATTTGTCAAACTTCTGCAGCACCACAGTCCATATAAAAGCGAGCTCACCACTTTCTGATTTAAAAAGTCATTCATTATGGTATAAAAATGCACAATAAACAAGTCCACACTGTGGGTAAGGTGTTGGCCTTAGGTTTTATCAGATCATTACATTTTCCCACATGATTTGGGGATTTGTTTTTTCAATGTGCAGGAGCCAGGCCTGTATGTTGTTTGTAAAAAATGTGCATATCATCAGAAGAACACGACACCCACAGTGAACCATGCTGATGGTAGAATTCTGATTTAAAGTTTTGGTTTTCTTGGTGTAACTGGGGAAATCGCAAAACTAACAGTACACATAACCGCTGTGTTGCTACAGTATCTTTGAGCATGTTAAAGCATCCGCTCCTATGAAAGTGACGGTAATAACTCGGCAGTTTAGTGGTCTTATTTCGGAGATGGAGAGGTTGCTGGTGCTTTGGCTTTTATTTTTTTATTAACTTTATTATATCACTGTTTCATTTCATTCTTGCATTTAGTGTTTTGATTATTGTATTTGACGTCCTTCAAGTGTTCCCGGTACACTGTGAGTGACTTCCAAGTTAGTTGAGGTAAAACTTAAGCATAAGATCCGACTTACACCAGAACTCTTACATCACAGTGTAGGAAAGTACCCGTATACAGGACCACCTATATACCGTCATCTTTCGCCACATGGTGCTTCAAATTTTGCGACTTCACCTCAGTTTTTCCAAAATAAATTCCTAAATCACTGCTATTTTGTAGTTCAATAGAGCCTGTTATTAGTAAAAATTTAAAAAAAAAAACCTGTATAAGCAAACTTTACGTATTTTTGGCCTAAATTAAGCATTTAAGCATAGAAATGACTACATGAACTAAAACACATACTGTATATACAGCATTCAGAAAACCCACTAAAAGACGTGTTGATATGTAGTATTCTTACAGGAAGTTAAAAAAGAAAAACAATAAGTCTATATTATTTATGTCTTGTATGTCTTATTTTCTCTGATTATATCTACAATATTGGCTAATGCGCGTGTAAAGGTGACTATAGCGGTGTTATTTAAAGTCTAATAATGTTAAAAACCATATTTAGAAGGTCATAAACAGGTTTCTATGCTGTAACTATGAAATATTCCATTTATATATGAAGGAATCCTACTTCGCGGAAATTCACTGATCACAAGTCTGGAACCAATTAACCGCAATAAACGAGGGATTACTGTATTACGTTTTAAAAAGATCTTTCATTAATCTTTCACTAATCATTAACTGTGCTGTGGGGGGGTTGCTGTTTCAGATCATCAAACTAATTTAAATATTAGTCAATGAAAACAACTGAAAAAAATCCAAACCCACATGGCGAAAAAGTGATTGCCCCCTGTTAAAACATAACTGAGATTAATTGAGATCTATCAGTCTGGAAAAAGGTATAAAGCCATTTCTAAAAGTTTGGGACTCCAGCGAACCACAGTGAGAGCCATTATCTATAAATGGCGAAAGCATTAAACAGTGGTGAATCTTCCCAGCAGTGTCAGGCCAACCAGAATTACCCCAAGAGCACAGAGACGACTCATCCAAGAGGTCACAAAAGACCCCACAACAACATCCGAAGAACTGCAGGTTTCACTTGCCTCAGTTAAGGTCAGTGTTCATGACTCTACCATAAAAAAGAAACGGGGCAAAAACGGCCTGCATGGCAGAATTCCAAGATAAAAACCACTGCTTAACAAAAGAACATTAAGGCTCGTCTCAATTTTGCCAGAAAACATCTTGATGATCCCCAATACTCTGTGGTCTGACAAAAAGTCATACTAAAGTTGGACCTTTTTGGAAGGTGTGTGTCCCATTACATGTGGCGTAAAAATAACGCCACATTTCAGAAAAAGAACATCATACCAACAGTAAAATACAGTGGTGGTAGTGTGATGTGTCTGGGACTGTTTTGCTGCTTCAGGACCTCGAAGACTTGCTCTGATAAATGGAACCATGAATTCTGCTGTCTACCAAAAAATCCTGAAGGAGTGTCCGGCCATCTGTTTGTGACCTCAAGCTGAAACCAACTTGGGTTCTGCAGCAGGACAATGATCCAAAACACACCAGCAAGTCCACCTCTGAATGGCTGACAAACACAGACTTTGGAGTAGCCTAATCAAAGTCCTGACCTGAATCCTGTTGAGATGCTGTGGCATGACCTTAAAAAGGCGGTTCATGCTGGAAAACCCTCCAATGTGGCTGAATTACAACAATTCTGCAAAGATGAGTGGGCCAAATTTCCTCCACAGCACTGTAAGAGACTCATTGCAAGTTATCGCAAACGCTTGATTGCAGTTGTTGCTGCTAAAGGTGGCCCAACCACTTATTAGGTTGAGGGGGCAATCACTTTTTCACACAGGGCCATGCAGGCTTGGATTTTTTCTCCCTTAACAATAAAGAGAGTTTCATTAAACTGCATTTTGTGTTCAGTTGTGTGGTCATTGACGAAGATTTATATTTGTTTGATGATCTAAAGCATTTAAGTGTGACAAACATGCAAAAAAAAAAACAAAGAAATCTGGAAGACATACATACATACATACATACAGTACATATACAGTGTTTCCTTCCTTTCTACATTGCGGTTTGCTTTTTACTGATTCTCCCCCCCCCGCATCCTGATTGGCTGTAGACCAACTGTCGATCACTCTCCTTTGTACCGTTTCCTGTCGTGGTCAATAATGCTAGCAAAGTAGATAACTGTGAAGAAGAAGCAGCTAACTGGCTAAATGAATCTTCGGTTCAAGGAGTAGGACAAGGAGGACAAAGACGGCAGCAGCAATATGTTTCAACAAGGATACAAAAATGCTACAGCCAAACGGCGCCAGGACAAGGCACGGTCAGAGGAGTGAATATGCGTGAGTTACTTTATAATTTCTTGTGTCCAACGTAGTAGATTGGTCATTAAAATTCCAAACAAAATTGGAACTTTGACTGTTTAAACAAGAGAGAAATGTGAAAAAATGTTCGTACCTGTCTGAGAAAAGTGTATAAATTGTATGCTAAGAGGTTTTACAGCCTTAAAACATATAATAATGGTAAACAACGTTGGCTACTTCGCTTTATAAATATAGGTGATTAATTAAACATTAATTAATTGGAGCATGTATGCTATGCACACACCTTTATATGTATGCTGGGTCTCTTTATACAGTGAACATTCAGTTATATTCAGTCTGTAGACGGCTACAAAAAAAACGTCGGAATAATATTCAAGTCTAAAATGCCAAATTTGAATTTAATACCCAAATCACCTGTTCAAGTCATGTGATGCCACTGTGTTTACTAAACAGCTGAAACAACCCACAGGTCTTTGCAGTTCCCAACATTGGCTTTAGTCTGCATTTATCTGTAGGTGTGCTGTTTTGGTCGGTGCGTGTATGCATGAGCAATAACTGTATTTCTATGACATGTGGCTCTCACTGACGGGCTTTATTTGATCTATTTACCCTGCAGTCACATCAGCAGAAATCTGTTTCTTATCAGAATTTTATTTACATTTGATTCAGTTCTGAAAATACCCAATGATGCATATCCCAAATGGGGTATGTGGGAGGAAAACAACTGGAATTGTAGCGTAAATACAGCCTAAGTGATCTCAATTGAAGTGTAGCTGATGCAGTAGTACATTTTACACAATATGTCAGGCATGGACATGGCTAATGGTAATGTTTGTGTGGACACATCCACATCCACAATTACAACTTACAACAGAACAAAATGAATTATTGTTCCTCAGTGTGGTTGTGCAGGCAGACAATGTATCCTTCCGCCCAGCACGAGGCACACACTGCATTCTTGTGCTGCATATTCTTCAGCTGGCATGCATTGTAACTAGTGCTCTAGCGACTCCAGTGTTTATGGACTAAAATTACGTTTGGAATTAATTTATGGGAGTATGTTTGTAACCACAAAACGTCGTAACACGGAACGTTGTTAGTCTGAGTCATCTTTCAGAGAACACTTTACTAGTAGCACTAAATTCAGCACACAGCAACGTAATACTCAAAAGGAGTATATGCAAATATACAACCATGTCCCAATATGTTTAAAAAAAAATCATTTTTCAATTTCCCCATAAGGTATTGCGTCTGAGCAACACATTCATTGGGGCATTGTAATGACGTCGCCTTCCCTCTTTTTGGCCCCCGGGTCCTCTGGCTCCCTCTGGTGAAGAGAAGCAGCATTGCAGCCATTTTCTATGCTTTCTATGCTCTCCTCCAATGAAATAGTTTTCTCAAACAAAATGCATTATGGGAACACTTAAAAATGTGTTTTTTCATATAAAACTCATATTGATCCATGTTTCTATATTTCTGAGGTATAACGTTGTTGCTGTGTAGTTGCTGTGTGATGACTTTAATGTTGTTTGTAAGCGTCTGTGTAGGCTCTCAGTCGTACAGGAGTTGTCCATTGAGGGAAAGGCTTCTTGAGACGTCATCTGTACTTCTGTGAAGAAGGTGTTGGACTTTTCGCTCCTCATCCGAAGAGCTTTGTTAGCGAACTAATAAGTGCTGGTAGCCAAGGCCTTAAATACAGTAAGAGTGGGCGGAATTGGTGTGCCAACACCCTCCTCCTATTGGTTCCTTACACTAAGCCTGGGCGGAGTAGTGGTATAATCCTCTCCTGCTATTAACACCTCCATTTTGTGTTGCCATAAGATCTTTCACAGATCACATCAATGCGGTGGACACCAATATCAAATTTACTCGCGAGGACACTAAAGAGAACCAACTAGCCTTCTTAGACTGCAAGGTAATTATAGGAGAGGACAGACAGCTACTTACAGAGGTCTTTAGAAAGGCCACACACACTGACCAAAACCTGCTTTTTGAATCAAACCATCCACTACAACATAAACTGGGTGTTATTAGGACCCTCCAACATAGAGCGGAACAAATACTGTACCAACTAGTGCTGAGGGAAAGAAAAAGGAGACACAACATGTCCTGAGAGCGCTCTCAACCTGTGGGTACCCACGGTGGGCTTTTAACAAATGTCAAAAGAAGAGAGTAGGGAAAGTAACCCAAAAGCCCACAGAAGCAAAAAGGAGAGGAGTGGTAGTCCCTTATGTAGCGAGGGTCTCCGAAAAACTCCAGAGGATCTTATGGCAACACAAAATTCCTACCTATTTCAAACCAGTAAATACCCTGAGACAAAATTAGTGCATCCTAAAGACAAGGCTCCAAACCAAAAACAGAGCAATGTGGTCTATTCCATCCACTGTAAAGATGAGGAATGCAAAGAGCACTACATTAGGGAAACTAAGCAAATGCTCCAAAAAAGGCTTTATCAACATTGCAGGGACAATTCTAGTGGTCCTCAATCAGCAGTACATCTACACCTCAAAGCTACCAATCACTCTTTTGAGGACAGCGAGGTAAAGATTTTGGCCAAAGAAAACAGATGGTTTGAAAGAGGAGTAAAGGAAGCTATTTTTGTCAAACAACAGAACCCATCATTGAATTGGAATGGTGGTTTGAGGTTTAATTTGGACCGTGTGTTCAGCAGGTTACTGAGACCAAAACCCACAGCTCTTAGTCTTGCAAATGAGGTGAAGCCAGGGCCGAGCCAGAACAATAGATCCTAACGAGCCAGTATCAGAGTCGTTCATACCCAACTCAGGGAGCGACACTTCCCTTTTATCGGAGGTGTTAATAGCAGGAGAGGATTATACCACTACTCCGCCCAGGCTTAGTGTAAGGAACCAATAGGAGGAGAGTGTTGGCACACCAATTCCGCCCACTCTTACTGTATTTAAGGCCTAGGCTACCAGCACTTATTAGTTCGCTGACGAAGCTCTTCGGATGAGGAGCGAAACGTCCGACACCTTCTTCACAGAAGTACAGATGACGTCTCAAGAAGCCTTTCCCTCGTTGTTTGTAAGATTAAACCATGAGTCAGACTGTTATATTGAGTAATGGCCTCCTGCAATTTCCAATGAATTGACAAGCTCCTTGTGAGTTTATTCGTAGCTCATAATTGGCTCCTGTCAGTTAAATAGCTGAATGAGCCTCACGGACTCGTGCGCGCCACAATATGCCACTTTATGATGTGGACGTAGGGATTAGGGATGTCCCAATTCACATTTTTTGGCTTCCGGTCTGATCCGATTTTTTTTATAGTCTGCCGATCCGATCCGGTACCGATCGTTTTTTTGTTTGTTTGTTTGTTTTTTCAATAACAATAAGCTTTTGTTAAAAACATGAATTTGTGGAATTGAATATGGTTATGAAAATAGCTCTTCAAATCATTAAACATAATGTAACCAAAGTATTGCTGAATTTACTTTTTTATTACACAGCATAACCAACAATATTGTTGGGCTTTCGTAACAAACCTCTGTAAGTCAGGTCCCTAATAATAATAAAAGATAAAATGGAAAGAAATGGCCGTGCAAAATACTTTTAGGGTAGGACTAATCATTTGACATGGTTGACATGGTTATAGATTTGTGGTGTGATTTAGAATATGACTTTTTTTTTTTTAACAAACTCTCTTCGGGCCCTGTGAAATCCGTTTTATTTTTCCCCAAATTCAGTTTTTTCCGTTTTAATTTCTTTTTATTATTTTTTTTGCTAATTAGCAGTGTGTGCATTACTGCACCCACCATGGGGAGTGTGGCTCCGAGTTACGAACATGATACCACAACCGAATGGCCCAATCTCGTGGCGGAAGCCGGAAGCCGATATTATCTTCACAAATACAGCGGATCAGCAGCCGATCCTGATCCTGAAGATCGGATCGGGACATCCCTAGTGCGGCTTATACACCGGTACGGCTTATATAAGAACTCATCTGTTTGTTCCTCTAAATTTAGTGGTGCTGCTTATACACCGGAATTTACGGTATATACATTAAGGTATTAAGTATTTGGACAGTGATTTTCTATAGATCATGTGTATGAAGGAAAATCCTAAAATGTTGCCAAGTGCAAATGGATTTATCAGTGGAAGTATGTCCACCTGTGTAACTATAGGTGGGGCTATGCCCCCTCTTTCAGCCTCTTAGTTGTGTTTTTTCTCTAGTTGACCTATTACCTGCAAAACAGCTTAACAGAAAGGCACACCATATGCTGCATTGGCCACAGCTTATTGATGTCTCCAAGTCAAACCTTAAGGGATGACTTGTGAAATGCAGATTCTACATTAAAACCAATTTATAAACACAATATTCAGGTGTGTTAGACTTAGGAAATGTGACCAAGTACGTCAGTTGGACGAACGTATCATGAAAGTCACCAAAGCCTTTAGGTAAACTACTGTGAGGGCCAGTGGTGTGCTGGCGGACTGATGAGGACTTACCATGGGGGTCTTGTACTTGTGGATCACCACTTCTTTAGTTTCAGGAACTATGCCGATGCAAAAGACAGAAGAGAAATTCAAAGGCAGCAGGAACTTGAATCAGTTCAACTTTTGACAGCTTTGGTGTTGAAGAGGTGAAGTCAATCAACAATCTAATGCCACTAATATCCACCACCAGTCAAACATTCACAAACAATAGGTTAAGAATAGGTATCACGTATCACAGTGATGTATCTCTTCTAAGAGTGGAAGAGATAATGAACTCCTTTTGGAAGGTAATACATCTCTGCTATGGTTGACTGGTAAGGACAGAATATAGCCCACAAAAATGTATTTTTCAAGAGAATTATTTTAATATGAAAAGAACAAAAAAATGTAGAGAAGACATTTGCCCTGCTACCCCAATGAAGTGAAAGTGAAAGGACATGACAAAGAAGCAGCTACACAATGCCAACCATCTTTGGCCCAGGACCATGTTGCTGTCCTCAGGACAGTCTGACTTTTCATTAGTAACTGTGAACCCATAGCAGAGAAGTGCATGCTGAGCAAATAAAAGGTGCCAGGCCACGTTAAAACTCTTCTCCCAGCACCCTAAAAACACAATTCTGGAAGATCTCCCCTTGCTGAGACAACAATGACCAATGAGAGATGGAGCACGGCTAATGAGGGGAGCATAGGAAAGGAAAGTGAAGGAGTTGAAGGAACAGATAGTGTGTGCAGAATTGATCTGAATAAGAAAGGTGACAACACTTTACCTGCTGGAGAATGAAGGTTTTCATAGTGGCAAAGATGAGGGCAACATTACAAAATCAGCACAGAGACGCGACAGTAACCCAGCCTGGCGCTTCACTTTAATCTTTGACAACCATGTCCTACTTTCCTGCCTGTAGTATCAAGCATCGTACTACTTAATAGGGTAGCATCACAGTAAGTTAACCTGCTTAGCCTCTCCCTGCCATGGAAGCAAAGCTACTCAAACACTAATCAAGAATAAATAACCGACTTTGGAACAAAACCATCCTCTAGTGAAATTAAAATATACTAACGTTGCTTCTGCAGATTTGATTTTTAAAAAACAAGTAAAGAATTTGACTGGCCTTTGTAACTAATACATGAATCCCTCGTTTATCGCCGTTAATCGGTTCCAACCCGTGATGAGTGAATTTCCGTGAAGTAGGATTATTTAGTATTATTTATAAATTGAATATCTTTGTATTTCGAGCATAGAAAACTTGTTTACGACCTTTCAAATACGTTTTTTAACATATTAGAGCCCTCCAGACATGAAATAACACCTCTATAGTCACCTTTACACTTGTATGACCCAATATAGTTTACATAATAACAAAAAATAAGACATATTAACACATAGACACAATAAGAGTTCCTTCATGTTTTTTAATTTCTGTTCTGTACAGTAGTACTGCAGAAGCTTTGTCCCATCAATGTACCATTGCTGACACCTAGTGACCATTGTAGAATACTACATATCACAACATGTGTGAACGTGTCTTCCGAATGACTTATATTTGTATTTTAGTTCATTTAGGCTTGAAAATGCTCAATTTAGGCCAAAATACATAACATTTGCTCAAATATGCATATTTTTTTTTTTACTATCAACAGGCCGTAGCCAACCACAAAACAGCGATGATTTATTAATATAGTTTTAAAAAACGTGATGAGTGAAGCCGCAAAATTCGAAGTGCGAAGTGGCGAGGGACAACTGTAATATCAGTACTTATAAATGCTGGCTTGCAAGTATTCCTACCTATTATCATCATTTCTGGATTTCCTATATTCTTTTAAAGTCTTTCAAATGTCCTGAATAACAGAAGTTTCACAAGGGTGCATTTCTGTTCAGTGGTGTCTCACTACTTCCAGTCCTATTGCAAAATGGGACTATATTCTTGACAACACGACTCAATATATATTATCAAGCACAGTGCTTCCAATGCAGAAGTTCTATTTGAATTGCATTGTTTCTTTGAGCACATTTTACAACCTTTACCTAGTACTATTTTCTCCCTGTCCAAATACTTGTGACTGAGATGAAATGTGTCTGTGTGTCAGTTAGAGACACTCTAAAGCTCACGTCCAATATAGGGAACTCTTATTAGCTGTGGTCTTCGCCATGAAGCTGAGTTACTGCCGTGTCAAGTACAGGCCTACAATCAATAGATGGTGTAATTACCAAATTCCTCCAGGACAAAGACTCCCTTCACTGTATTGCACTTTTTTATGTGACTCAGCTCTATGAAAACCTAAAAAAACAAAAAACAAAAAAACAACACAAGACAGAACATTATTAACTCAACAACACTGGATGAAAGATCAAACTTTGTATTGAAAAAAGAAAAAAGAAAATAAATAACCAGGTTAAAACTTGTCATATTCAGGATGAAAGGTAAAATAAAACAGCTAGATGTGGAATGCAAGCTATTAACAGCTAACAGAGGGAAATAAAATAAAGCAAAACATGAGAAGTTTCCATGATACGTGGGCAACAGAAAGACTGCTTTACACTAACTAATTCAAGAGGACGTGTTTCCTCAAAATGAAATGAATTATTATCATTAGAAATTCAACAGTTTTGGGTAAGCATTAGAAGCAATATAGCCCACAGATGCATACATGGAATTTCCATATAAAACAATAGAAATGGGACATACAGCTACAACAGTAAAAGGAAAAGATAGAAAACAAAAAGGAACCCAATAAGATGTTACAGCTAAGAAGCAAACACAGCAGAGGTTGTGTACCTTCCGCTCCTTGCAGGGGGAGAAAGCATGGGAGAGAAATGGTTTGGATTATTATCGGACAGAAGAGCACAAACACTCAACGACACTCTGGGTGGGTGGGCGCTGTCTATCCACAGAAGCTTCGTAGAGACTTCATCCAGAATCTATCCAAGACCGAAACAATAGAGACCCAAACCTCGCAATTACCAGAAAAAAAAGGACTAGCCATTTGACTGGAGTATTAAGAGCTGGCTTCACCTTTGTTTTCCATCCCCCAGAGCCCTCCATGCCTCCTCCTCCAGCAACAAGGGCTGGCACCACACAAGCATAGCAGATTAATGAGAGCAGTCATTGATGGACACTTGAGATGTCACCTCCCACACATTTTCAATGCAAATGCAATGCAATCTGTTCTTGCTCACTTTGAGCATTTAGGGTTTTCATTTAGAGAGGGTCCATTTCGATTGGATTGACAGCAGAATACATTTCCATTTTAAAGTTTAATCTAGCTCCGAAACTCTTTTAGTGAGAAGACCAGAAGAAGATAAAACTATAGTGTTTAGCAGGATAGATATTTGAAAATGGCAGGTAACGGAATTGTAAAATGCATATTTTACAATAGACGTCTAAAAGACGTCTGTAGGAATAGTGGAACCTACAAAAGTCAAATGCCCTCAAATTTTCTGGAATAGGCCTCAAAATTCACAAAATACTGTGTGGCAAAACCAATGATCAACCTCATTATGTGCATGTACACCGCAAAGACAGCTGTGTACACCCTGAGAACTGCTTTACACTACATTTTTTTTCATTTTCAGTCCGATTCTAAAACAGTTCTACAGTACGTGCAAAAGGCAACTACCATCTGTACACGAGACTGCTGGAAACACCAGAAAGGATGTACAGTAGTAAATAGAATATATGCCAAGCAATTAGTTGGTGTGATTCTGTGACAAGCTCCAGAGATTGTCTGCTCTTGGCACAGGCACACCCAAGTTAAACATCAACTATATCACCTTTGGATTGCCCTTCGTCGCGTAGGGGTCGGTCTATCCAATGCATGTAAGAAATATCTCTCAGTTAATACAAGTGATAGTGTTGGGATCCTGCAGAGCAGGAGCAGGAGTCCACCATGATTGTTATGGTCTACCCAATGGCACATGTGAAATTGACTGCAACTTTAGTACGCATGCTTGTTTTCAATCTACAACAGATCACCGCATATTTGCAGTTCATAATTCGTAACCCTGCAAATTTGCAGATTTTTGAACAAAATGTTTTTGTTTTGTTTTTTATTTGTGGGGAAAATGCACTATTTTGTGCTTATATGCTCCCTAATTGGCAATTTATTGGTAGAAAATCCATCTCATTTGCCCTACATTGGTAAAGCTTGCGTTGCACAGAAAGTAGTCAGAGGCAAACTTAAAGTTGCTTGAGGAGGCGTTCTTTATATGCTGTTATACCTTATATAAACTGCATATGTTACATGCAGCTCGATAGTTAAACCCTTACTCACACATCACAAACCAACAGGAGCCTACCTCCTGTGTTGTTATTTTTGCAACCAAAAATAACAACACATGTGGAACACGCAATATACAGTAACTGTAACACACAGATATGTGGGTATCAAAAGAGATCCTTACACACTATAATATACATGGAAAACAATTCTATTTTATACTGATTTATAACCCGCAAGGCATGCTGAGAAGCCCACATGCACACTTCCCCAACGGGATGTTACTCAGCATGCCTTGCGGGTTATACATATAAAATACTGTTTTGCATGTATATTAGTGTGTAAGAGTTTATTTTGATACCTGCATTGTCTGTGGTGCAGTTACATTGTTCAACACAAACACAATTGCGTCACCATTTTGTCTCTTGCAAGCGATCTTTTTTAAGTAGTGAAAATCGGAACCGGAAGTACATAATTGTAAACGGGCAGTGCATTTTAGCGATAACGTGTTTTCATAAAAACTTACACAACAATGAATTATTCATGTAAACAACTTGTAATCACTTTTAACAACACTGAAATACTTTTAGCATCATTTACTTAAACCCATCAACTTATTTACTTCCTTAGCCTTAACGGCAACCCATCTACATTGTAAAAAAGTTTGGAAAGTTGGAAAATTACAACACAGTGCCTTGGAATATTGGACTTTGGAGGTTCCACTGTATTTGATGTTGTAGTGTGGCCTAAATAATAAATATAATTGATTTTCTACTTAGTTTTTGATTGGCTTCCCATTGGGTATCTCTTCAGGTTTAGCCATTTTGAGATTTTGAATAAATGCTAACAGGAGAATATTGTCACATTCCAAAATGTTCAGTCACAGTTGGATTGCAGCTTAATGTTCCACTAAACAGCACACAGACGAGTGACAAATTAGAAAAGCAAAAAGGTGAAGCTAAAAATTTAAGAGACAACGACAGAGACTTCAAGGCAAGATTGCTGGAACATCACAAACTGGCTCACCCACTGAAAATGTCAGTGCAGTAATGTATCAAACAGAATAAAAATACAACTAGCAATTCATTCATATATTGCATATCTACAATGAGCCGAAAAGCAAAAGAAATGAATGAATTGGTGACAATAACACTGAGTGAAAGATCCCTAATTATGGCTACATCATTCACTCATTTCAACTAGGGATGCATGATCCACATTTTTTCACTTCACCTGATCCCAATGCATTAATTGAAGGAATGCTCCGATCAAGGTTTTATGCTACCGATTCTGCTATCCATCACCCATGAGTAAAATCGGCTGATAAGGATAAGGATAAGGTACATTTTAAAATTTATTTATGATTAGTGTATTGGCCCCATGGTGCCATATAAGGGGGAAAAGTTAGGACAATTCCCTGACTGCCAGGTGGGCCCAAAAAATAGGTAATGATTAAAAAAAAAAAAAAAAAAAAGTGCAATGTGATTTTTTTTCCATGGGGTCCAGAATTTCTGGTTGCACCCCTGCTATTGGCTATATGATATGAAAAAATGGAACCATAAAAATCACCTTAATTTAGACAAAAACATATTTCACTAAGTGAATGTTTGTTCGTCTATATGTGCCCTGCGATTGGCTGGCGACAAGTCCAGGGTGTACCCCGCCTCACGCCTGAAGTCAGCTGGGATAAGCTCCAGCATACTCCCGCAACTCTAGTAAGGATCAGCGGCCTTTTTGTTTTTGGTTTGGCACGCCTGCGCAGTGTGAAGGAAAGTGGGCAGGGGACGCTCGGTACAGGCTGAACTGTACGAGACAGACGTGTCCGGCTTTTGTGATCGGTGTTGAAAGGTATTTATCTGCATATGCTTTTTCACGGAAATCAGACAATATTGATCGGTGGCCAATCGATCGGAGCATCCCTAAATATCTGCCAATACCGATACCAGAGCTATGTTTGCTTTAATATTCTTCTTATTGTAGGGTCCACAGACAAGGATGTGGTCAATCAAACAATCGCTTTATTGAACAAAACAGGTAACTGTCGGCCACAACCACGCCAAAAGAATATCAGCTAATGTAGCTACACGAATATCAAGCTCACGCATCTACAGTATCTCCACATTTGCAACTTTGTACACACACGCAAGCACTGATGTGTTCACAGCTTCAGACAGTCGGACAACACAGTACTCTTAACAACGTGCAGTACATACTGTAAGTTCCAGGTTACTACATTACCATTATTGTCATTATTGTTTATATATGGTTGTAATACAGGCAAATATGACATGGTAGCAACCCAAAAGTTTTGTGTTCAAGAATTTGTGATACCCGACTGTTTTGTGTGGCTTGAATGCGTTAGGCGGAGCGGTTGTGTGTATATGTGTGTGTGTGTGTGTGTGTGTGTGTGTGTGTGTGCGTGAGCTGCGTGAGTGGGGAGGACACTGAAGTGCATGTGTGCCAACAGCTATGCTCGCTGATACTCTTTTGGCTACTTTTGCTGCCAACATTAAAGCACAGACATGGCTCATGGCTCAGAAATCTCTGCAGGTGGTATCATAAATTTCCAATAAGTGAATTATACTGGTCTCGGATACCAATACTAGATGGGATTGGCCCGATCCCTAATTTCAACTCAACTAAACGGAATGTGTTAGTATCCAACAGCTTACTTAGAAAAAGCCTTCGAAAAATGGCACTCATCTCTCCAGCAGAATATGTGCCAATGTGCATTAACAACACCAACTAAGACTCTTATGTTGGACTGTCCTTTAATTCGTCACTCGTCTGGCCAAACTCTCACTAACTGTGCAGATGTGAAGACAACACAAAATGATATTTGAGGGTCCAAACTTAAGTGTCAAAGTTGCTAGTGAATAGCCCAATTATTAATGAAAAGTCTTTGAACAAGCTCATCAGTCTTACCACTGATGCGCAACACACACACACACACACACACACCACACACAGCAACACTTAATTTCCTCCCACACAGTAAATGAACGAGAAGTTTTATCTCCCAAATGTGAAAACAAACACGTGGAAGGATGTGTTAATATTGTTTTGGAAATGCAGGCATGCATGCAAAAACACAAACTACCAGGAAAAAAGAAGAAAAAGCAAACTTAAAACACAAAAGCACAGACATGAATTCTTCCTCTAAGGCAAAACATCTGGTACGGTATGAGAAAACGCCAATCAAACATTTTATCAGACATTACCTTTGGATTATAAGATACAGTGGCTAACACTAGAGGAAGACAGTCACGACAAGAAAGGAAAGGTAAAGAGGCAAACTGGACGGACGAGCAGAAAGGCAAAGAAAAGGATGGGATGAAAACTGGATTTTAGCACGAGTGACTTTCCATGCCCTTGAGTGAGATGTGAAGCCTCTTTCTATGGTGGGCCTGGCTACTTACCTGACTGTGCATGAATTTCAGGTTGATTCCCTCCAGAGTGACTTGCAGCAATCCTCCCTCACCAGTTTTCATGTCCTGGACAGGAAACTCCCCCCCCAGCTCTGGACCTAAAGAAATAAGTTTATTTTACTAGGTCTGACAAAGTCAGTAAGAATGTTTAAGCTTAAATCCATGTCTGTCCTTAATTGGACACATCAAAACACAAAGAGTCTGGCCTCAGTTATTTTGTATGGAACCAGTCTTTCTCATCTCACACTTTGGACGTATTAGGCCATAGCCAAACCAACAATCCACACTTCTCCCACTCCGGTGTTAAAAAACTCCATCCACCTGAGTAGCGTTAAAAAAAATATATATTTTGGCCGATCAGAAGCCTGAAAAAGCAACCACAACTAAACGTGTCATGCATTATAATGCATAAATTCTTCAATATAGTGAGATATTAGATGACACATGACGTGGATTATTTTTAAAATCTGCGCACACTTTAATCGCTTGTGCATGTAATAAGACGCATGCATGCGCGTCTACCACAACACAAAATTAAGCCAACACCTGTAAGTCAATAATTCAATATTCTGTTGTTAAATAAGTATTAAAACATGAGATAATGTCAAACATTTCTGATGGCACAAACCAAAAAGCTAAATTTTTACCCGTCCGTGCACAAACACTGAAGGGAAAGTTTTTGAAAATCTCCACCCTGGACGGAGTTTTCCAAAAGCTCAGTTTTTGAGGACTTTAAGGGCAAAGTAATACGTTACATGTGGACGAGAGGCCAAAAATATCTGTTTTCGTGTGGATGTGGCCTTATTCTGTAAGCAATATCAGGTGGGGTTTTTTTTAAGGCAAACAAGTTGGAGTACATACTGTATATATACTGCTCAAAAAAATTAGAGGAACACTTCGAAAACACATCAGATCTAAACTGGAGGAAAAATGATCTTGAATATCTTTCCTGATAATAAGTGGGTGATGTATTAGTAACAAAATGATGCCACATCATTTGATAGAAATGAAAATGATCACCCTATAGAGGGGGGAAATCAAAGACACCTCAAAAATGAAAGTGAAGAAATGATGCAGCAGACTGGTCCATTTTGCCAAAATGTCATTATAGCAACTCAAAATGATTCTCAGTAGTTAGTGTGGCCCCCACGTGCTTGTACGCATGCCTGACAACGTCGAGGCATGTTCCTAATGAGACTACGGATGGTGTCCTGGGGGATCTCCTCCTAGATCTGGACCAGGGCATCAATGAGCTCCTGGACAGTCTGAGGAGCAACCTGGAGGCGCCGGATGGACCTAAACATAATGTCCCAGAGGTGTTCTATTGGGTTTAGGTCAGGTGAACGTGGGGGCCAGTCAATGGTATGAATTCCTTCATCCTCCAGGAACTACCTGCATACACTAGCCACATGAGGTCGGGCACTGTCGTGGACCAGGAGGAACCCAGGTCCCACTGCACCAGCGTAGGTTCTGACAATGGGTCCAAGGATTTCATCCCGGTACCTAATAGCAGTCAGGGTGTCGTTATCTAACCTGTAGAGGTCTGTGCGTCCTTCCAGGGATATGCCTCCCCAGACCATCACTGACCCACCACCAAACCGGTCAGGCTGAATGATGTTGCAGGCAGCATAACGTTCTCCACGGCATCTCCAGACCCTTTCACGTCTGTCGCATGTGCTCAGGTTGAACTTGCTCTCATCAGGGAAGAGCACAGGGCACCAGTGCTGTAGTTGCCAATTCTGGTTTTCTATGGCAAATGCCAATCGAGCTCTACGGTGCTGGGCAGTGAGCACAGGGCCCACTACAGGACGTCGGGCCCTCAGGCCACCCTCATGGAGCCTGTTTCTGATTGTTTGGTCAGAAACATTCACACCAGTGGCCTGCTGGAGGTCATTTTGTAGGGCTCTGGCAGTGCTCATCCTGTTCCTCCTTACACAAAGGAGCAGATACCGATCCTGCTGAGGATTGAAGGACCTTCTACGGCCCTGTCCAGCTCTCCTGGAGTAACTACCTGTCTCCTGGAATCTCCTCCATGCGTCCAGGTACCGCAGTGATATCCTGGTCCAGATCTGGGAGGAGATCCCCCAGGACACCATCCGTAGTCTCATTAGGAGCATGCCCCGACATTGTCAGGCATGCGTACAAGCACGTGGGGGCCACACAAACTACTGAGAATCATTTTGAGTTGCTACAATGACATTTTAGCAAAATGGACCAGTGTGCTGCATCATTTTTTCACTTTCATTTTTGGGGTGTCTTTGATTTCCCCCTCTATAGGGTGATCATTTTCATTTCTATCAAATTATGTGGCATCATTTTCTCTCTAACACATCACCTACTTATTATCAGGAAAGATATTCAAGATCATTTTTTCCCCCAGTTTAGATCTGATGTGTTTTCAAAGTGTTCCTCAAAAATGTATTTCAGACAAGTGTCCACCCAAAAGTGGTTAAAAATAGCTAATTAGACCTTTCACCTCAGCTACACCCAGCAAGGCCTGATTTAGGAGCGTTTTTATAGACTGCTTTAAAAATGTGCTGACAAAAAAGCAGGGTCACAGCTTAAGTGGTCCTGTTGTTTTACAGGCACCACAATTCCTAGAACCATGGTAAAAAACACCCATGGCTAGTTAACCCCATAAATGATTGTCCATACCTGGTTTTGAGCTTTGCTGTCTGGCTGCAGCTCTTTCCATACTGTCTTTAACACAGTAGTAGAGTTCTCGACACTAAAAGCAGAGAGGAAATGTTATGATGCATTTAGTAATTAAGGCTAATCTCCTAAAAAAAAAAAAAGACTAAAAAAGACTTCTGACCTTCTTGGTGTAGAACTTATTGAGTTGTGTCTCTTGGCCGTTGCGTCTCCAGAGACATAAAACCTTGGTCTTGGGGCAGTAAGTCATGTTGATGAGCTTTTCATACCACCAGCGTTCGTACACTGTGCCAATGTTGCTGCGCAGGACTATGCAGTCATCACATACCTGCGACATCAATGAGTGCTGTTTCAAACAAAACTCAATCAATTTAGAACCGCATAGTGATGACAATGCTGACCTCCATAAAAAAAATGTCCCCAGTTGTATCTGTACCAGCATGCACAACAAAGGTTTGCTTCTTGATATGACGGCTCCCACAGGCCCTGATAGCAAGCTCACGGCCGTTCTAAACAGGAATGGATTAATAATTATAAGAGATGTGCAGGAGTTCAAACATTCACATCAAAGAAACAAATACTGACCATTTGGGCCAATTTGTCCAGCAGCTCATTGATCTCCTGGCTATAGGTAAGGCCAATGTGGGACTTGCCCACCAAACGCCTCACTTTCTTCCTGATGTCATTTTTGTTCACCTACACAAACATGAGGTTAATGAGGAAAGCGAGAGTCGTGATGTGTCCGATGTAAACAAAGCTACATACTTTCATCATTAGCATGTATGCGATCATGTTGTGCAGCAAGGTCGCCAGCAGTTTGTCCTCATCGTCCTCCAGACGCTTGCGGTCATGTTCTCCCAAGGACATGTATCTATTGAAAAGAAGCACAGGAACAAGTGTTTTTCCAGCTTCTATCTGGAATTGGGGTATAACTCGGTATGGAACTGTCCTTAATGTCCTTAATTGTTCACAAAGCTTTTTCACGTTAGCTGGCTACTCCCTTGGGGAGGATGTGTGCTGTTACAAATGGATGAAGTGCCACTTCCACACCTTTCATAACTGGATAAGCATCAAGATATTAAGGGTTGTCGTTGAAATCAGGAGTTGTCACGCTATCCTATTGACTAAACAACCAACAAACAAAAAAGTGATCAAATCAAAACCATTTGCGATGCTAAATTATGTCAATCCTTTACAACTGTGATCAGCAAGTAGTTAGCACAGCTACCCACACCAAGCAGGGTGGGTTCTCAAGTGTGAATGGCTGTCTCTATGTGTCAACCTTGTGATTGACTGGTGATCTGCTCGTGGTACTCTCACCCGAAGTTAGCTAGAATAGGCACTCTCATATCAATATAGAAAATGGATGGTTGGATTTGAGTCCATTTGAGGGTTTCAATCCTGTGACTGGGTTTATCTGAGATGATACAACTTTTCGAACCTTTCAATCATCTCTTGAGGTCCTTGGTCCAATCCCATCCCCTCACGCTCTAACATGACAGCATCTAAGAAGGCATCCTCCCAAAACTGCACCTGGTCCCACAGCGTGGAGCGCTCTTTACCTGAAAACATGAAGCATAATTAAAAATGTCCAAAACCCCTACGCTGACACATTCTACATGACTGTCTATAATATACGTACTGTATATATTAAAAATAGGGACAATCTGATCCAGTATCGGCCTACAGATATGTAACTCTTACCACCTGCAGAGATTTCCAATCCATGTGTCATGTCTGTGTGTTAATGCTATCAAGCTTGCTGTTGTCAGCAAACATAGCCAACAGAGTATCAGTGAACATAGCTGTCTCCACACATGCACTGCAGCCCTCCTCCTCACTCGCACCGCGCATACACACACACACACACGCGTGCGCGCACACACACACACACACACACACACACCCCCCCCACACACACACACACATGCGCTCCCATTCACGGCCACACAGACATCCCGATTTCATGACCACTATACAAAACTTCGGGGTTGCTACAATATCATACAGTACTTGTCCGAAGTTAAGAGTTCTGTGTTGTCTGTTAAGCCGTGAACGCCTGTGCGTGTGAGTGCAGCGCTGCATGTGTGGAGACAGCTACATTCGCTGGTATTCTTCTAGCGACATTTGCTGATATTCTTTTGCCATGGTTGCGACAGAGAGTAACCTGTTTTGTTCAATAAAGTAATTGTTCATCGACTACCTCCTCGTAATTCTTATTGCTGCTGCAGATGCTACAATAATAATAATAATAATAATAATAATAATAATAATAATAATAATAATATTAAAGCAAGCAGAGTTCGAGACTCAGGAAATAGATGTGCGTCATTAGAGTTAAAACAATTAATCGATAAATCAGATTCATCGATTATACAATTAACTGAAAACTATTTTGGTATTCGATTAATTGTTGTTGTTTTTTTTATTAATGGAAATATCTTCTGATTTCAGCCTGTGAAAATGTGAATATTTCTTGATTTCCTTAGTCATCCATGAAAGCAGACCTATTATCTTTGTGTTTTAGGCAAAGCAAGATTTACCTCTTGTTTACCTCTTGTTGCGGATCAAACTACTAACTGCTTGTGTTTGGTTCATGTCCGTCTAGGGCCAAACAGATCAAAACAACAAGTTTCAGATTAATCGACTAAGAAAATAATGGTTAGTTGTAGCCTTATTCATAATTTTATCTTTAAGAAAATAGAACAGTGGTAACTGTCTTGGAAACGTGAATATTTTTCTATACATTAGTTTCCGTTTTCTAGATACAGTATTTTTAGACCTGGAAATTTATCAAATCAAATTCCGCACATTTCCATACTCGAGTAGGAACCCGGTTACATTTCTGTCAACACTTGATTGCACCTCCTCCTTATAATGATGATTTTAAGTGTTAATATTTGAACAGAAAAGTGAAAGAGGTCAGAGATAAGCAAATGAACACGTGTTTAGTTAGCAAAACAAGCAGTGAAAAAGCTGAAGGCTGCAACCTTTAACATTAGGATTATATTGACATAAGGGGAGAACTTATCATAGTTTCCATTTCAAATCTCCACATAAAAAAAAGACCCACACGACTTTGATTTGGCGCTTATTGATGGACTGGAGAAACCCACGTCACGCCAAAGATTAAATTCCGAGCTACACTTGGTGAACAGCATTTGCACCCCACACACGGGAAAGGGCAACAACAAGAGATTAGCCCTACTTAGCGAAAAGGTTTCCATGGCAGCATCCTCTAGTTGATCCCAAACGGAGTTCTTATCACGGCCTGGAAGATTTTCCCAGGAGGAGATAGAAGCAGGAGAAAAGACAAGCAGAAAGGGTTAGGCAAAGAGGTGAGAAGTGTTAATGGCATAAGGAGCAGACCAAGCCCAGAAAATACAAAAACGGGGACAAAGACAAATCTGATTGACAGTAGTAATTCTGATAGGTGGGTAGACAAAACATACCAAGCAGGCCTTCACAAAGATAGATCCTCATACTGATATCCTCCATAGGCTGAATGGGCATCCCCTTTGCCATTGCTGATGCATGTTCTTTTGCCCCTGGTTTCAGTGTGTGAGTTTTTCCCTGTTGAGGCCGGAGAACTGTCACATTTTTGTTATAGTAAAAATAAAAAACAAGGAAAATCATACAGGATTGTATGAGCAAAAACACCTGAAATTAACTTTCAGTTTGGGTTGGATTTCTCACCTTTGTAGTGCAACTTCAAAATGCTTGCTAATACATGCCAGAAACAGTTACCAGACTATAAAACTTTAACCCCTGATATGCCAGGACCCAACCAGTCACATAACACACAATTTTTGTTGTACCGTAAAGCACCGTGTATAAACTGCACCCGTGTATTAACCGCACCCCCATTTTCAGGCTCATGGCGGGGGAAAAAAAAATTTTAGTTCATAAATGCTTGCCAACTCTTTCATTTAAAATCAACATGCGTAAAGGTACTAAGCAATTTCAAAAAGAAGAATAAAGAAGTAATCTGAACTTCGGCATCTAAATCTTTAATATTATGGCTAAGCACAGATTAATAATAATAATAATAATAATAATAATAATAATAAATCAAAATAAAGAAATTTGCAATTTTCAGAGATGTTTTGATATCTTATCTTTCACTGCTTCTTTTTCTCTATTATTTTATTGCATTGCTTCAGTGTGAATTTGAATAAACTCCAACGTTGTATTGTATTTTACATTGGAAGCTTAGGTTAGCTTCAGTGTATATAGAGATCGTTTCACTGTATGAAAATACAAACCGCCGTCAGATAAGTTAATTGCATACACAAGCATTTTCAGCAACTGTACAGCAGAGGGCGCTAAAGTCAAAACAACTGTCTGACCCACAGACGGCTATTCTAAAAATGGGCTTCTCATCAATTTCTCACAGACCTGTCATCGTGTATAAACAGCACCCAATTTTTTGCTTCTTACCAGTGGAAAAAAATCTTTCCGGATTACTTTATGGTATGCATTTAAAACCTCAAACTTGTGTTCTAGAATCAATACCTTATGCTTGGATGACACTAAACTAAAATCCTGGTTTTACCTCGGCTTAAGTCTAGGCTTTACAGGCAATAAACAGCTGTAAATCTGAACCAAGTCATGAAGAGACAGTTTTTTCCCCACTTTTTTGCATCCTGAGCCATAATTGATGAACTTACAAAGACTGAGCTGGTGGCAGGGTTGGTTTCAATCTCACTGTCAGAGAGGGTCCCTCTGGACTGGGCTAAATGTAGAGCGCTTCTTCCGCCCAGGCCATCTCCCGCTGTGCTGCTCAAGTCACTGTCAGCACCAAGAGTCTCTCCAGAGCTATTGCTTATCTAAATATGCACAAAAATACTTTCAATAAATCATGCTTCACTTGACAGATTTTTATAAACGTTTATAAATGAGTTGGTCATGCCCTACCACTGTGCTCGCCTCAGAGTCTTGACTCGTACTTCTCGTTAAGATGGGAGGTTCTGAACTTGTTACAGAATCTGTGTCACTCCTCTACAAAGCCAGGCGAAGAACAACAGAAAAGGGGCTCAATAAATCAAAGTATCCTATATATACTGTTATCAAAGTATAAGTCAGGTCGTAACATCTAATGACCATATTTTTTCAGAAGAAATATGACAAAAAGTACAGACTGTACCTAGTGAGGCACAAAAGGCAGCACTGCAGACTACACCACTGATCCACTGGCCTCACAGTGGATCCCTGCCCATTCTCGATTCAGCGTTCACAGCCCCACAAATTCACTTTTTTTTTTTTTTTTGGTCAATAAATTTCATCAAGCTTTTTTCCTTTCTCCACTGTTTTTGCCGCAGAAAACACATCTCATACACCCTTGGTCAGAAATAAATTTATAAGAATGTGATAATAGAGGTTAGATGTACAGCATACATGTACAACTGTTGAAAAAAGCCCACAATTTTACATGTTAATGTCTTTGTGTGGGCCTGTCACGATAATCAATAAATCAATTCATCGTATGATAAATTAAAACAAACTAGATAATTTTGCCAGCCTCAATACACAGTTGTGTGCGAAAGTCAGAGCACCCGTCAAAAAACAGCATATTTTATGTATTAAAAATATGAATATTCATATTTAGGTATATGAAGAAAAAAATAAAATATTATGAGGAAACATTAATGCAGAGTTACATTTTACTACATAAATTGAACAAAATTACAAAAATAAAAAAACATAATTTTGGCATGTGCAAAAGTCGGGGCACCCTGAGAGTTTCAAAGTGGCATATTCTTTTTATGGACACACAATGTGAACGTGTATATGAAAATGAGCTAACATTTGCATTGACACACAATGTGAAATTCAGAGTATTTCCGAGTTATTTCTCAATTTTTTTGTCAAGATTCAGACAATAACGGAAGTGACACTGATTCAAAATCAGAAATATGGCACAGTGTCCAGGAGTTACACTTCGGTTTTCGGCTTTTTTTTATTTTTTTCTAATCAATACACTTTGGGGAACTATTTTTTTACATTATGTTTCAGCGAAAGGTGAAGTGTGTTACTCTTGTGCTAAGTAATAATGTATTCAATTGTATTCAACTGGATTGAACTGCAATTTTGTTCACAGAGACTCCATTTTATTTATTGTTTTCATTGTTGGGTGTGTTTTTTATTGGAGTGTTTTTTTTTTTTAATTAACAGAAGTATTTTTTATTGTTTTTGGTTATGATTGTGATTTTTTTTGTTCTTAGAAACATACAGTGAAAAGATATTTTAAAAATATATACAACAATATATTGCAAGGTACTAATATAATTTCTACTGGGCTGCAGTCTTCTGTACTCTGTGTGTATGCTAGCAAAGAGATTGTATGACTGACACAAGGGCTCACTCCGTTCATGCCGTTGTTCTATGGAACAAACACGCCAAGGTGCTGAAACCAATGCACAGAGTGAACTCTGCCTGCCTGCTTAAAGGCGGGAGATGAGGAAAATAGACATGCGTGCACATGGAAATATATTCAGGGTGGCAAATTATCAAGTTAATTTCATTTATTGTGTGATTAATTTATTATTGTCCCAGGCCTAATGCCCCCCAAAGACATGTTTTTTTCTTGTCACGTTTTAATCTTAATCTTAATCTTAACCTAATTAAATGCCTTTGAGAAATTAAAGTTTATTGCTTGTGATGCAGTGTCCTCACATTATTATGACATACTGTATATTATCATTAACTCAATCAATCCCGGACATTTTTTTTAAAAGACAACCCCTGCAGTACCAACCATTTTAGATTATTTGAACTGATTTTCAAGGCACACAAAATAGGAAGCTCCCGTCTTTCATCAGAAAAAAAAGTTTGTTTGTACCTTTTTCCGTTCTTTAGCAATCAACAGAACATAGGTAAGTTTCAGGAAAATATCAGTTCCCGATAAGAAAATGGAGAAAAACAGCTTTTTGTGAAGATACATTACAAGCATAACTTTCACTGACACAAATAATTTTTACTTTTGTGACAGCTTTAATATCTAGACAAATACACCGTATCATAAATGACACAAAAAAGTTTTTTCACATCAAAATAAATAATTTACAAATATAACAACATGAACTATTTACAATTTTGACATTTGTTTGCATGTGTATGTGTGTATGCGTTAAAATTTCCCTACAATGCTTAACCTTCAGCACACTACACTCCTCCAAGATCTTCCGCTTTTTCCTTGATGATTTCTCCATTTAAATGATCGCTGCCAAGCTATGATCAAATGCACTTCTGCTATCTAGTGGCCGTTTTTATGGCTTAAAACTACTCTACTGCCACATGCATTAGTGGGGAGTTGTGTCATCATCTCTTTTAGCCTCTCACGCTGTTGTAATGTGATGTAATGGGAAAATTGATAGTTTACAGGTATAACTTAGGTAACACATTATCTTATAATGTGAACAAATTTTTATATACTTTTGTAGAGCTTCAAATCTTGTATCTGAGCACACCCTGCAGCCTCTTCACTCTTCACCCCCCCACAGACAGAAAGGCATCGAAGAAGGGATTATTTTCTGTAACAATGTAATTCATTTGCACGCATCAATTGTAAGGGGGTGCAATCTGGAAGTCTCCCTGTGATGTAACTTCTTTGGACTTAACCTGTATGATTTCTGTATGATGTCTGACCTCTTTTGCAAAAGAAATAAACTGCACATACTCCCTGTCTTTATTTCAGCCATTCTCTTTTCTTAAGAAATAATTGTTTCCACAACAACTTTTAAATACATCTTTGGGATCAGGCGTTCGGGGTTATAAAAGCGTATAATTACATATCTTTGGTATTAAATGAGTTAATGAAAAAATGGTCTCAAAACAACGTTGACAATATCGTTTATTGGAAATTATTTGTAGAAGTTATCATTCAGCCAAACTTGTTATCTTGACAGGCCTGTCTTTATGCTTTACGGATGTTTTTCATTAACATCACGATTTCGCACTTTGTTTGGCGGTCCTTCCATAGTTGTGTGCTGTGACTGCCTACAACATGACTCTGATTCCATCTTTTTATTCATCATCTTACATTGTCATTCATTAGTGGTGAGTACAAGTAAATGCACTTAATACTGAGGAGAAAAGGGTAGGGTTCTGGGAGCTGAATCTAATCTAATAATTACAACATTCACTTTCATTGCAAATATTCATCTGACACTGGAGGAGAACGTCAAAGTCAAGCTCGCAGGAGGGTTTGGAAGGATGCGGGGGAGTGAGTCACGTGCAATAAATTTGATATTTTAATGGAGGTCTCAATTACTTGCAGATTTTCGCCATTCACTGGTGCTTCTGAATATAACCCCAGCAAAAAACAGGGATCTACAACTGTTACTTGTCCATTATGGATTTTCATTCCTTCAATACATCAAATACTGAAGCTATTGTATTACAGACTGTTTAAGGCGATATTGTGTGCACCGTGTACTAACCTGAGATGCAGATGTAACACTGAGTCCACTATCAGCACTGATCTGTGATTTCTTCTCCTCTGCATCAGTCACTTGAGGGCGCTGCTGCTTTGCTCCTTCAGCCCCTGAGGGATGAATACAACTGTCAGTCCGCTATCAATATTTCAACAACCTTACCTTGCTGCAGTCGACCAGTTCAAAGCCAGCACCCCACACCACCACTTTATTCAGGTAATCAATTTAGCACAGTGCAACAGTGCCCAAACTATATTGGTCTAATGACCATTACATCTGGTATGAAAACCTACTTTGTCATACATAAGCTGTTGACAAAAAATCACTTCAGAATTTTAATTACACCCATCACATGAAAGTCATGGCAATATTGGGATTTCGTAAATGTATTTTAAAAGCAAAATAATTGTATAACAGACATCTCTACTTGAGAAAAGTAGTGCAAAAGTTTGGATTTCTATTATAAATATAATATATACACACACACATCCAGCTATTTTATATATTGCTTAATCTGTACAAGGTCAGGTACAGTAATTAATGTAATGGTCAAGATCATCCCAAGAGTGTAAAAACATCCCAAAAATGATCACGAGAAATAAAAGGAGCTAAATACCTGAGTACAGCTGATATTTTACTTTTTTGAAATAAGCTTCGTCATTTTGGGATGTTGAGTACAAATAAAAAATGTCTGCTTGAAAGGAGGGCCTGAATAGGACAAGCACTGTAGGTCAAATGCAAAATCTGCCAGAAGATTTGTAAAGACAGTTCTGTATTGAACCCATGTTTAGGTTCATACATAACACTGAACATTATTACTTGTTTGCCAAGGGAAAAACTAAATAGTTCCAAAATATCCTTGAAACCCCAAAATTGCACAGACAATTCATGTGAATGGCTAATATATGTAAACGATCCTTTAAGTATAGATCAATCAACTTTAGGAGGACCAGACAGAGGAGGGACAAGGGAGCAAGCCCAAAGTGCAGTAAAATAGTGAAAACCAATCACAAATGAAAACAAAACTGCAAGAGCGTGTAGCAGTGTAACACTCCATCACTTAGCGCAACAATAACTCTTTGTCAGTGCTGCCAACGTGGCTGAAGTTACAACAACAACACAGACACAGGCAGTAAGGCATGCCGACAACCTGACAAAAAGAAAGTGTGTTTCATCTGTCACCTTCAGTTGACTATTGTGGTCTAGTTCTTTTGTAACATAAGATATTTGCTAAAGCTTTGATAATATTTTCCAAAAATAAAGAACACAAACCGGAAAGAATAGTTCAAGAGCTGGAAAGGGCAGCATGTGTTAATTTATGCTTAGAAATAGAATAAACCCGTAAACTTCAGCATACAATTTTCCACATTTACCATCATCAAAAAGCAAGGATGCAAACTACACTGACACTGAAAGGGATTTACCTTTTTGCCCGGACCATCACTCTGAGTCATATAATTCTAGACTTTAAAGAAACGACTGCCTGGAAATTGGTCAAATAAGATAATGATACTGCATGCGATATAATGCATGTTCAACTGTGAAGCTATCCAAGCTATCCAACTAATGCCTATGCATATTGATGTTATAGGTCCCTCTCTATGTCATAGGCACAATGCTTTGCATCTACTGATGTAAAGACATCATTGGCTATATAAAAGGACAGAAAGGGGTGAAAGAAAGGATCAACAGTTTAATACCCCAATCTTTTTTGGATGTGTGAAGTTTCTTACTCTGTGGTTTTTCCATAGATTTTTGCTTATCCTGGTGCTTGCTCCACAATTCTACCCAAGATGCATTGCAAGCAAGGAGAGAAAGACAGAGAGTCAGAGAGCAGGTTGAAAAGGTATGTATGGTGGATGTGCATTGAAATTAAAACAAAATAAAGAGCACTTAAAATAAAATGGCATTAGTAGAATGTTTTGTAATGTTTGCATGTAGCTGCAACCAACCTGAAAAAGACATGTCTCTTCAGGCTGCGTTCATCATGCCAGTCAGCTACTATGGTAACATTACAACACACTCATAGCACCTGGAGAGCCACACAGACTTCAGATGGTGCACAGACTCGGACTACATACACCCTTCATAAATTCAAGTCGTTTGGCTCTCCAGAGAATTGAGAGAGTTTGAAAAAGAGCTTGGAATGCGGGTTGATAGGCTGACAAGCCACTAGGTGAAATGAGAGCAGTTGCAAAAGCTGGGATGCACATCTCACAGCATTCTGTAGAATTGAGGGTGCAGCTTTTAAATAGGAAGAAAAGGGGTGCGGGGTGAAAAAGGTGTCACATTGTTTGACTGAAAGTGTCCCCGGTATACAGACCCAGAATACGTCTCCAAAAAAATTATTTCAAATACAAAATTTTGTGATTATAGAAACCAAACATTTCCATTTATTTCTGAACTGGGACTGTTTACTGGGAGTGATGTTTCCACCCTCCATGCTGAGAGCAAAAGGAGCTGCCATTTTATACAGCACACATTGTAGGAACCTGCAGTAAAGGCACAAGCGAACGCACACTTCTAGTGATGCCCATTTGACTGATTTACCTCGTCCGCTACTGCAGATTTAGGTATTAAAAGAAAAATAAAAGACATGCGTTCTAGGTGCTTAGAGGCTGACGACAGACCTCTACAGAGGAGGCAAACAAGGACACAGATGGTTAAGGAAGGCGAGACAAACACAATCTCAGCAGGATAACAGGCTTATATTCCAAACACTTTCACAGTTAATTTTTCAATATATATTTATGTCCCGATCCACATTTTTTGGTTTTTAATAGTCCGAGCTGATCCGGTACCGATTGATTTTGGATTGTTTTTTTTTTTTGTTTGTTTTTTTGGTTAGTGTGTAGTGAAAATGGAATACACAGTGTGTTGCTACACTGCAGTGTGAGGCATATACATGAAAAATATGCCACTTGGCTTTATTCCCTGGACTTTGATTATAAAAAAAATGTAAATGGCTAATCTGTTGACTTTTAAAACAGATTTTCACAGCCTAAGTTATATATTTTGTAGTGCGGTTGCACTTACCAAGGTCTGTGGGTCAATCACAGCTTTTGTCTTGACTCAATGTTGAAGTAATGGGGACCAAAGGCACTATTTTCCGGTTTAAAATGTACTCTAACTTCTTTACTGTAATATTAGAGTATTAGAGTAGAGAAGTGAATGGGGTATCAAATTAAAGATGAAGTTGTGCTGTATCAGATAGAATTAATCGCAGAGTTGATTTTACAAATTTCTAAATTTTGTAACATTGCTACATGACGCAGCAGTCCAGGCACAGTGAGAGGAAACTACCGCTGTAGCTACGGAGCTGAATATCCAACATCCAACGTGAAACTAACTTCACCACGGTACACCGTGGATATGTTTGCATGGTGGTGTTGCATTTTCTTCTTCTTGCGGGCTGCGGGAATTGAGTGGCAACCAGCTTTGAGAAGCATTACTGCACGACCATGTTGAAGTGTGGCTCAGAGTTACAAATGTGATACGGCAACCGGATCGGCCCAATCTTGTGGCGAAAGCCGATATTTTCTGACCTTGCAGAACTATTTTGCCAAATTAATCATGAAAGTGGGCAAATGTGTGGAATATTGTACCACCTGCATTGTTAAGGACAAGTGAAAGGGACATTCTCAGAAATGGTTGGAGAAGGGGTAGGAACTGGCTCCAGGGTTGATGAACTTTGTAGGGGATCTCACAGTCCACATGCAACCAGGCTGGAGTGGTGTACACACCAATCGAGGCAATAAAGTTTTCTTCATTCAGACTCCTGGTGTCAAAATGGCGGGCTCCTCTGCCCGTTGTGTGATGTGGCAGCTGCAGATGGGGAATGTTCAGAAGTCCTTGAGGTTTGGCAGCCTCCATACGACCAGAAGGACTCTCTTTACTGCCTGGGCTGCCAGCACTGTCTGTGGGGCTTCGCTTGCGCTTTTCAGGGTCTAACAAGTTACCAAAATTAAAGGGGCACAGACGACGTTCCACCAAAATTTTGAAGAAAGAAAGGTTAAAATGAAACACAGGAGAATGAATATTAGTTCAAGGAGGAGAAAACATTAGTAAATAATTTCAAGTGGATTATCATATAGCATGCTTGTTAAAAGCTCAATACAAATTTGGGATCAACATAATAAATGCCAATCCCAAATAAAAATGTATGACAAAGACAAGACTAGTGGTTGCAGCACAAACCCAAAGCATCTTAGCAAAACAAGCTTGAAAGACAAACAGGCTTAATCCAATTTTTAAAAAAAACCAAAAAAAGATTCTGTCCACTTCCCTGGTGATGGATGTGAAACTTACCTTTGGTCTGATAATGTGTGCGCGCTATCTCCAACACGCTGAAGACACTGGCCATTCCTCCAAGGCCCGCATTTGTGTAGGAATGCTCCAAACTGGACACTGTACACTTCAAGATGTCCAGCATGCCCTTGTACACCTTCCTGCTCACCTCCTGAAAAACGCAAGCTCATGCCAATTCTGCAGTTGAAATACAATTTGACATATGAATTTATAAATGTTTAGCTTCTTCATTTAATATTGACAATATTACAATGTTGGCAACAATTGTTTCACAGACAAAATCAGGCAATTATAACTATGGTTAAATAAAGTTTGGCATCGTGCCTATAATAAATATGATGTGAATTACAAAAAAAAACTCACTACATCACGTATGATTTCCTGTCTGGAGTCTTCCTCTGACTGGGTGGCTCTATTCAATTTGCTCAGCACAAACACACGAAGCTGCTCATTCTCCAACAGGCGGCGCACTTTTTTCATGTTGAGCCAGCCGACTCCTTGTCCATCCAGAACACTCTGTACAACCTCCTTTAAGAACTGCTGGTTTTCGCTGTCCAGATAACACAAGCTCAGATGTAAAAGATCCTTTAATATGGTTCATTAATGTGTGTAACATTCAATATTGGACATTGTGCTATAATATTTCTTGCTTTATGAGACAAATACCTTGTGTTGTTGCCACCCTGAGGAGATGGAGATTCCCTCTTCACTGTTGGGCTGTGCTTGATGACAGAAGACTTCTGATCCACAAGTGCTCGAGGTGCACGTGCACCTGTTGAAGGAAGCAATGCAATATGTCAAAAGCACCAAAGAGGAACATCGTCTGACAAAAGAATTACAAGCTAGCGCACTGGATACAGCAGCAGTTAAAAGAAGAACACTAAATAAGGGGCTTGTAACTTGGCACAATGTACCAGGTCAAGTTTCTAAAGAGCTTTTGTTTTTTCCACATTTGCACCACTGTAAAAAGACGAAGACACACCAAGAACCACCTGCTCATGTTAACTTTGGACCATATAATCACTAGACAAGAACAATGTTATCACAGAAGAGTTGAAGGGCAGAACAAACAAGGATATACACACGGAAAATTGTGCTCTCGGTGGTGGCGTTGCATTCAACAATATAGATATAAGAGACCAAAACTATTACAGGTATTTGCAGAAATTTCATCAGCTATTCCATGCACAAGAAAAAAAGATGGAGTGATAAATCAAATAAGTTAGAAAACAAAAGAGCACAAGCTGACTCATCTGAATTACCTCAATGTCATTGGTCATACTGTGGGGGTTGTGCCAATCATGCTTTTAGTACAAACCACTGCAGTGATAATGAGGCGGCCAACCAACAAGTGAGTCATAGCTCAAACAATACTTGTATAAACGACAGACTCCCAGTAACGCAATGTTTACATGTTAGATCACGAGATATATTGTCTTACTTGTTTGTACGAGTAGAATTTACCCAATACTTCAGTTTGCAAATGTTTCTTTATCATTAATTCTCGATATGAGTCAAAGAGAAAAACAAAGTACAACACCATCAGTTGAACCATACTCAAAAGCAACAGACAGTAGTGACTTTGTTGTGTAAATATAATCTCATTGGAAAGCTATGGAAGCGATATAATATACCTAACATCAAAATAGATAATAAATAATAAGATAATAAATAATAGCTACATGCTGCCACCTCAGCCACTTCACTACAAAAAACTATTTCCAAAGAATGCATATGAGGGCTGGACAAAAAAATAAATAAAAAATGAATTCATCTAATTTCTACATGACAACCATTTTTTCCTTAAAAGCTGCATTACAAAGAAATGCTGTCAGTTTTCTCAAGGACTCATGATGCACTGTTGTTAACATGATGGCTAACACTTCCTCCTCACTGGCCAGGGCGAGTTGGCTCCACTGCCCTGGTTCTAATGTCCGATGTCACTGGCAAGGCTTGCAGGCTATCATTCATATCATCAGCTCACGGGAGAAGCAAATGCATTGTTTTGTTGACTTTTCTTTTGACTTGTCTTTATTACGTACATAAATCTACTGTGGGGTGAACGAGCATGCCATATTTTTGATAACTTGATGGATTATTTTTAATTCTCATATTCACAATATTCATTTCTATTTAAAAAGGCCCCTCTCAACTGTCCTTCCGGACCTCCCATGAAGAACGGCAGAAAGACCATTTAAGTTTCTTCAAAGCAGAACAAAACAATAATGAGTATATATGAATAATGAGAGAATAATTCATGTGTGTGTGCGTGTGTGTAAAAATCACCCCAGAGAATCGCAATCTCAATTCTCAGCAAGAAAGTCGTGATTTACATTTCTTTTAGTTTTCAATGGCTGCCCAATTAAACAGGTTTCTCAGGCCAACTATCACAACTCCTAGAACTGTACATTAGGCTAGGGGGGAAAAAATGTCAATGTCAATCTTAAGCTAGGACGGACCAGGGTTTTTTTTTCTGCAGATAAAAAAACAACGGCTCCGAGTAGACTTAAAAGTTGCATAACATTGCTGTAGCTACTATTGCATCTGCATTGCACAAATACAGTAGGAACTAGGCCCCAACCCCATCCAGAGTGTAGAAGCAGTACAAAAAAAGAACAACGAAAGTAAACAAGTTATTTTTAATTTACTACCCTTTAACATCCTGTACTGTGTTTCGTGCAATTTCCCTGTGGTTATGTTACATAATGTGTTTTTAAATCCTTCCCACACTTTTAAAATGCTTGTGATGGATGGCTTAATAACTAAAATACACATAATGTGAAGTGAAAACAGTCTGCGGGATGACAGAGTATATCAGTAAAGACACACTCAGGGACTTGAATGAGCAAAAACAAAACAGAAAAGGATTTTGGGAGATGTAGTTGACTGGCTTGGAGAAGCATGCAGCTCACTCTGGGAAAGGGCAGACAGAACCCACCTTCTCCGCTCCCCGGGCGGGCCTCTGTTATTATCTCCATTAGAGAATTTAGCCCAAATACTGCACACAAAACCCAGAATTAGTGCCGCCAAGAAGTGGACAGAGAGAGGGATACTGGCCCTAACACAACCAGTCTAATCCTCAACCCATAACATAACATGCATACACACTTAACATGACATCAAACAGAGAAAAAAAGCAAAACTATATACAAGTACTAACAAAAATTATGTCGTATTAACTCCAGTGTTCCTCCAACTATTACAGAAGAAGAAAGTCCTGTTATTTTATATATATAGCACCAGACCACAACAACAGATGCAATTTAAGAATACTGTTCATATAGAACAAAGTTGGGGCATCTGTGCGGCGTTTTCATGCTGTCCCAGTGCCCAGGGATTTCTCCAGCTTCCGCCCACATCTCAAAAACATTCATGTTAGGTTAATTGGAGAGTCTAAATTTTCCAAATGTGTGAATGTGAGTGTGAATGGTCATTTGTCTATATGTGTCCTGTGACTGACTGGCGACCAGTTCTGGGTGTATCCCGCCTCTTGCCCAAAGTCAGCTGAGATAGGCTCCACCTCAGCTATGACCATAATGAGGACAAGCGGTATCAAAAATAAATGAATGAGTGAAATGGCCTTATCATATTTGTGTTATTCACACAAGAGTCATTTTAGTCTCTACTTGGTTGTGCTTTTACAATTTGTCTGCTCTCAGTATCACATGTGGAGGTTGATTAAATGACACGTCTTCATTTTGATTTTGTGGGTTACTTTGAAGGTTTTCTATTACTTGCCATTTCATTTGTGAAATGTAACGGTGGACGAGCAATTGCAATACAGTTCATACTGGAGGGTCTGATGACCAATTCCTATTTTTTGTTAAAATCCAATATTTTATGTTCTAGGTTCCCAAAGTGGGGTACACATACCCCCAATTGTAATAGGAGGTATATGAATAAAAATAATAAACTATTAGTGCCTAACACTCACAATTATGAGTGAGCATAAAATGCCTCGTGGCGCAAGGAGAACGGAGCACAAAGGAGACACAGCATGAAGTTGTTCATTGCTCTGTGTGCATCATATAAATAAGTAAGTAAGTTTGATGATTATTTTGTGCATTAAGAATGTTTAATCATTAAGATTTCATTTATATCGGTGTTCCAATCCCACGGGGGCACGGGCCAGCAGTGAAAACCTGTCACTGTGAGTGGGTATTGCCCCGAAAAGGAGGCTTCTTGGTTGGTTGCATGTGTTTTTGTACTTCGGATACTGCTTTATCATGATTGTTAAACTTTCCCCTTCAATTTGGTATTAAATATGCAGACTTAAACCATAGCCATCGTGAGTGGACAAAAAAAGTGAAGCCCAAATTCAAACCATTCAAAACGGAAGGACAACATCAGACTGGAATAAAAGTTATCGAGGACGATTAACTATTAGTTCTCATATGAAACTATCAAAATATCCATCCATCCATCTTCTATGCTGCTTATCCTCACTAGGGTCGCCGGTATGCTGGAGCCTATCCCAGCTGACTTCGGGCAAGAGGCGGGGTACACCCTGGACTGGTCGCCAACCAATCGCTGGGCACATATAGACAAACAACACACACATCCATACCTATGGACAATTTAGAGTCACCAATTAACCTAACATGCATGTTTTTGGAATGTGGGAGGAAACCAGAGTACCCGGAGAAAGCCCACGCACGCACAGGGAGAACATGCAAACTACACACAGATTCAAACCCAAATCTCCCGGATCTCCTGAATGTCTGGCCAACATGCTAACCACTAGGCCACCGTTCAGCCCACTATCAAAATGTGACCATGCAAAATACAAATTTTTGACTCATAATTATATAAAATGAATTAAACAATTAATTATGTTATATTATATGATACATTTCAAGTTACTTAAGATAAAAAGGTTTATGTGCAGGAATATGGGGTACATGGCTTCAAATCAAATGTCTGAAGGGGTACGCGCAACCACTGTTTTATGTGGTGGTTCGTGTTACCAAATAAATTGTCCATGTGAATGCAAAGCATCCAGGAAGTTGCGCTTAAGCACAAAAGCACGACGTCACACACATTGCCTCAGTTTGTGCTCTCCTTGGCACGTTTGTGGCAATTTCAAGGATTTTGTGCAATGGGATTCAACATTTTCTTAACCAAGTGATTAAGATAAAGAAGAAAGAGGGCAAAAATATTGGCTATGGCAGTTTGTGGGAAACGTGCGACGTCTGTTCTGCGGAGAGTGTGGGTGAATGTCCGCGTCAGGAGACGTGGGACATTGACGTGAGACTTTTTTGAAATAATTTTTGGATGACAAGGAGAACTTTTGCCTACATCGGTGAGTACCTTTATCCAAGTCTTAGTAAGTACGGCAAAACGGGCCTTTCGATTACTTATAGGTCGGGTGCAACCTCACTGTTCAGACTGCAGTACCTCAAACACATATCAGATTTACCTGTATATCTACATACGAATGTGTGCTGAGTCGCATTTGGAAAAATGCAGCGTGAACATAGCCTACACCACCAACCACACTTTGATGATGACTGTGCTCGTTAAGGTGCAAATATAAAGAGTTGTGTTATCCAGGAGGTCATCTTATCAATAAAACTATCAGTCACACAAAACGGTATGACCAGGGAAGAGACAGGAAGGTGTGGATATATAGCACACCACAGTGTCTTCTATCTTAGTCCTATGCTGAGAAATAGGGAAACTAAGATAGGTACAGGCCACATCAAATCACAGAAAAAAGCCTACTCAGGATGTAATACAGAGTAACACTGCAAACATGACATACCCGGGCTGTCAGGTGCATCTGGACAACAAATATAAAACACATCGTGATCTAAGGAATAGAACAACATTTCTATGGCAGCTATTCCCTTGGATTAGAGCTATTGAGTGTCATGCTACACCTGTTTTTTCTCTCAATTGAAAATCCAACCTATTCTTTTAATCATCATTTCGTCTTAGGAAAAAAGCAAACTTGGCAAGGTTGGCCAATATCCTACATTTGACTGATCAATCCTCCCAGGAAATTACTCTATTTTAAACTTTCTTTTCCATCCCGTTTAAATAGTTTCCCATATTTTAACTTTCATCCAAAACAAACAAAAAACT